>NC_090233.1:25335341-25682841 GCF_024489055.1 Chanodichthys erythropterus
ATCTATCTATCTATCTATCTATCTATCTATCTTACACAAAGGAAGATATTTGGAAGAATGTTTGTAACCAAGAAGATCTCACCCCCATTGACTACCATAGTAGGAAAAAAAAAAAAAAATGGTAGTCAACGGGGGACGAGATCTGCTTGTTTAAAAAAACATTCTTCCAAATATCTTCCTTTGTGTTCAACAGAAAAAAAAAAAAAAATGAATGCAGGTTTGGAAAACCTGAGGGTGAGTAAATGACAGAATTTTCATTTTTGGGTTAACTATCCCTTTAAGAATGTGATTTCATAAAAGGAATGGGAATTGGGTCAAGTCTGCATCCTCTGGGCACAACAAATAAAAAAGAAACCATGCACAACATTGCATACAAGTCAAATATGGGTGTCTTAAAGGCACAGTCCTCCTTTTGATCATTATACTGTATATTACATAAGCCTTTTAGACAACATTTGGATCAGCCCTCACAGGGATACAAGAGATGCATCTGGCTGAACAAAACAAAACAATATGCAAGAAAATCCAAAGTGCCTATGACAATGCAAACTGAAAAAGAGAAAAAAAATAAGACAGAATTTTTAGGAACCTTCACCTGAGTGACAGTTATGTTAAATTGCACGAGGATAGCAAAATCAACTGCCAAGTATAGCTAATGTCACAAGCTTTCACCTCTGGGTTATCAAAGAGTTCATGTTCATTTGTGCGTTTGATCTGTTGGACGGACTTCAGCATCACTGATTGTCTCACAAACCATTTTTGCAAAGCAAACAGAACTCCTTAACATCCGAACTGCACATGCACATTTAGGATGTCTGCTTAAACTCTTCATTGTGTCAGACCAGACATGATTTAACCCTCTCCAGACACTTACTAGAGCTTTAGAGTTCACATGAGGCTATTGGAACAGACAAATGAAGCAATGCTTAAACAAGTAGCCTATCTCTTGCATCACACATAACCTCCTAAATTCAAATGATGAGGTGAAGCAACTTCTTCATAAACATTCAAAACGATCAAACTGTAATTTGAGCAAATATAAATTATGCCATTATTGTCAATATCTTCATAAATAAAAAAACGAATTCCCCAGACTTGTTGGTCAAATTGTATACTACGTTTATTAAATCATTTTTGTACCATCGTTTAATCTTAGAGAAAATCATTTAAGTTTCATAAACAAAAATATGTTACAGACAGCGCAAATAATACCACAGCAAGCAACATTGCAGGAGAACAACTCTTATGAAAAATTATACAGTACAAAAAGCAAACCTGATTCAGTGCTTTCTAATACAAATCAGTTAATGAGGCAAAAACCTCAACACACAATAATTGGCACTGGCGCAGTCAACAGGAGAGACAATGTGAGAGAGAACTGGGTCTTTGCAGTTATTGAGTCAGTACATCTCCCTTATGTTTGATGTAACAACAGAATACATACTATTCCACAAATAAATGTAGGACTTGACATGAATTATGAAACACAGTGTGGGTAGGAAAATATCCATCATACACATTTCTACAAGTAAACTCAGCACATTTACGCTGCATGGCATACGCTTGACATCACAGCAAACAATAAATCTTATTTTCCACGGTATATTACTGTGGCTTCTCATTCACAGATATGCAAAGTACACATGACCATTTTAAATAGATGAGTGTTTGCTGAAACATGTATATGTGTGATTATACTTAGTTGTCCCCAGTACTTTTACAACAATGCTGGTACATTGCAATTACACGTGTGTTTGCTTTTTGGAGATTCTTTAAAAGCTGGTGCTTATTTTGTAAGATTTATAAACTAGGTAACATCCTTCACACATTCATACAGGATAAAAGGGCCTTCTTGATAATGGTGCATGCACTGATTTCCAATAGGCTTGAGTTACAGTACAGTAGATCTAAAATCAGTGAAGTGCAGGATGAGTCATCAATATTTTTGGCCTATACACTTTGAATGTGTGTTTCTGTTAAAAGTGAATTTTGTCAATGTTTAAAAAAAAGAGTTAAGATGGCATCAATGCCGACACAGGGACAAAAAGCCACAAAACTCTTACTTGGAATTCATGAAAGCTTTAAAATAACAGAAGGAGACAAATTTATTTAAAATAGGCTGGAGACAAATACATTAATATAAAAATGATAATTTAGCTGCATCAGAAATTAACAAAAAAAAAACTGATTTCAAATTGATTTGAAAATAAACACTTTTACAATATGATACACACAAAAACCAAAATGTTCTTAGTTTAAAAACAAACAAACAAACAAACAAACAAACAAACAAACAAACAAACAAAAACACCACCGCTACCGTTCAAAAGTTTGGGGTTATTTTTTTTTTAAATGTTGCATTTATTTGACCAAAAATACTGTATAAACGGAAATAATGTGAAATATTATTTCAATAAAATATTAAAAACATTTTGCTATTTTAATATATTTTAAAATGTAATTTCCTGTGATGTCAAAGCTAAATTTCCTCCGGTCTTCAAATGTCACATGATCCTCCTGAAATCATACTATTAAGCTGATTTGGTGCTCAGGAAACATTTCCTATTATTATCAATGTTGAAAACAATTGTGCTGCTTAATGTTTTTGTGGAAACTGGTATACATTTTTTTTCCAGCATCCTTTGATGAACAGAAAGTTCAAATAACAGCATTCAACAATTTTATACAATTTAGGGATATACACAATATATCAGCCACCATATCGGTATATGTTCATTTTTGATGTTTTCATTATCGGCCCAATAAGAAAACTTGGCCGATATATTAAATCCAGTAAATAATGGATTATTTCCTTCAGCTGAGACACTTCAGATGTGCACTGTCCACCATTATGCTTTTGAATTGCTTGAAATTACTTCAAAAAGGAAAATACAGTTAAATACAACATACAGCGCAAATCTGTCATATTATAAATAATATTATAATGAGAACATTATAATTGTGTGCTTGGGACATGGCATTTAATGTTGAGACTTTTGTTTTTGTAATCTCTCAAATTATATAAAAATGTTGAATTGAATTTATCGGCCAACATAATCGGTTATCAGCTTTCAAATATAAAAAATTAAAATTGGTTATCGGTTTCGGCCAAAATTTCATGACGGTGCGTCCCTAATACAATTGAATGCATCCTTTCTGAATAAAAGTAATCATTTCTTACAAAAAAAAATAAAAAAATTACTGACTCCAAACTTTTGAACCAGAGTGTATTTAGAAACAGCAGTTCTAATTTTGTTAAAAAAAAAAGAAAAGAAAAAAGAAGTATTATGGAATGAAAATATACTTTAACACTGACCATTCATAAATTCTCAAAAATAATTTAGTATAAAAAGTTAAATTACAGTAATTTTTAGCAATGAAGCAGAGATTAAATGTTCAAATTATATTAAAAAACACGCAAATGTTTTTGGCTACAAAGGTTTAGCAGAGTGCGCAAAAACATGACAAATCAAAAAAGTGGAATGAAAAAAAAAAATCAAATCAAACAAATTAAAAAAAAGTGGAATAAATGCACTGCACGAGCAAAAAGGAATGAGAGTGAATGAGAGGCAACACAGAAGATAGGACACAGGTTCGATTAGTTAGCACAGGCATTTCAACTGTGGACGAAACCATATAGGCCACTTTCTTAAAAATGATTCACTAAGCAGCACTAATATGTAGTGGGATTAAAACGCTATTCAATCAATCCCTTTCTATAAGTGTATTAAAATGGTACATACAACTGAAAAAATGATCTCATGCTGAGAACAAAGTGCATGACCAGGTTTTACCCTGTATGTACTTATCTTAAGCACATCTCTCTCTCTTAGCTGAAGTTGGACAGAGATACTGGTTGCAGATTGCAGCACTGTTATTTTGCTGCCAGGAACACTGGTCAGATATCCTCATGAATCTGATGACTAGCTGCTTTCTAAAAGCGATTTCCACATACATCTCGATCCCTGATAGTGCCGATCGGTCCTGAACTCAGAGTAACCTCTGGTGACCTCAAGAAGAGACAAAGGAGAGATGAAAAAAATACAGTGATACTGACTATTCTTCACACTTTGAGTGTTTCGAAATCAACTCTCAATTGCATTGCCTTCCTGATTCATAAATAACACACACACTTACAGAAATTGCCCAAAAAAAGCTTATGTAAAAGGCGTAACACTACGCAATGGAACAACACACTCAACTCAAGGCTTGCAGACACACACAGACCCACAGTATACAAAAAAAGTCCTGATATTTACTCAAAAATGGGCGGCTACAGTAGAAATGGACACTGATAATACATTCTACAACAATAGGGTGAACATAATGGAATCATTTCGGTATATCAACTGGAGAATTTATCAAATTTCCATACAATATGTCACATACAATTCTTGCCTGACTAAAATGTTGGGACATCCTGAGAAAAAGGGGACAAAAAAACAATAAAAAACAACCTTTTTTTCTTCTCATACCATCCCACAAACCCAAGCTCTAACCCTTAGCCTGGGGGGAAAAACTTCATTGGTCACTGGAGCGCTCTAGGTTTTCAATCACTCTGCTCAAGCGGATGTTGAGTAGGCGGATCTGGGTATCGAGCTGGTCGATCTTCTCCTCCAGAGTTCCAGGTCCTCCTCCTTTCCGCCAGTACGCTCCCACCGGTCCCGTCATGAAGTACACAGCCATGATGAAGCACAGCGGCAGCACCGCCTTCTCTGGGTCGCCCTCAAATTTCTGCAGAATGTACAGGCACGAGAGGGCGAAAAGTGCTACGCGGGCCAGCCAGAAGAAACGGCCGAACACCGCGTGAAGGATGTAAAAGAAGCCACTCAGGAACAAGGACAGGAACCAGTAAGCCACCAGCAAGGCTGCCACCAGGAGGAGAGCGCGAGCAGGAGAACTGGACACGGATGAAGGGCTGAAGTAGTGAGTCAGGTTAGAGGCTGAGGAGAGAGAAGAAAACAGACGAATGGAAATAGAAGCAAAGAGACAATGGAGAGAACTTTAGGATGTGATTTTTGCATCATACACAAACAGTGACGATATGATATTGGAGACATAATATGACATAAATGAAGGAAGTGTGATCCAGACTTACAGTCAATGCCCATAACATCAAGCAGATCCACCCAGAGTTTCCACAAAGTGTCCAAAAATGAATCGACTCCATGGACAAACCTCTCTGTAGTTTTTGAGAAGAACTGCAAAAAATAAAAATAAAAAATTATATATATATATATATAACAAAACAAAAACAACAAAAACAAACTGGTGCAGCCTGGACCACGAATCATAATAAACACGCTCCAGTCAATAACCAACAAGAATGATTTTAAATGCGCATTTATGACTGTTTCAGGAAGCACGAAGGGGAGGGGGAGGAGGAGGAGGAGGGAGGGTCTAGCTAGCCTCTGTTTTGTTTGACAACACTTCGAACATCAACAGGAAGTTAGATCGCTTAGAGCACCTTTAATATCATAAAAACATATACGGGTCACAGAAGATTTCTTGCACTGTGACATTATTTTTATGGTCCAGAAAGGTACTAAAGACATTGTTAAAAAAAAATCGCCGTGACTACAGTGGTTCGACCTTAATGTTATGAAACAATGAGAATACTCTCTTCCCTGTCATTATCCTTACGTAATTGCCACAGTAAGCACAGTGAAGGATTCCGTGTTTACATCCGAATGCCGGCTCAGCATTGGCCGAAGCTGCACACGTGAGCAGCACGAAGCATGCATGTGATGCTGATGCAAGAGCCGGCCAATAATGACAGGTATCAAATAATGACAGGTATTTTTTCAAAATATTCACAACCTTATTAATTATATCATGAATTATATGATATATTCCGATTGTCAAATATGTGGAAGCGAATGTGTTTTGTTGTTTAAACACCATAATGATCATGTTAGTTGATAAAACGGGATCTGTCGGACATCACATAAATTCATCCATTTTTCCCGAAATACATAGGCTAAACGTAAGTGGCTGGTGAACTGGGAAAAGAGAGTAAACATTATTGTTTCATACGCAATGTAGCTGATATGAATAAAAAATGCGAAAGAATAATTGAAAGGATTATTGCAGCTTTCATATCAGTGTATGGATGTTGCATTTAACAAACTATAAATGTCTTTTTTATATATAGCCTAGTACTTCATAAATGTCTGTTTAAATGTCTGAAACCTCAAATAAACATTATGTGGTTGAAAACACTGAATAGTTGTGAAATATGAAAAGCACTGAGCGCGTCTATCTCTGGCTCAGCGCCAGCAGCGCGAAAGCAGGTTTGAATTTAGTAGTGGCGCACTGAATGTTCTAATCACACCGGTGTGATCGTACACGGTAAAGGATTGAAATCGATCATGTTTCAGGGGATGAATTGAAGCTGAGGGAGCACAAATCGCCCCCTCGTGGCGCCGGGCCCGCTATGGACAAGTCATATACCTCTCGGATTTTATCAAAAATATCTTAATTTGTGTTCCAAAGATGAACGAAGGTCTTACAGGTGTGGAACGAAATGAGGGCGAGTAATAATTTTGACAGAATTTTCATTTTTGGGTGAACTAACTCTTCGTGAAAAAAAAAAAAAAAAATGTGACAATGCAAATAAATTGTAATGGTCCTAAATATAGGCTTTGTTTTCTTTTCTTTTTTTTTTCTTGAATTTTTTAGAAAGAATAATTATTAAGTTGAAACCTGTAACTATCCATTATCTATCACTGTATTTTTAATTATGGCCATTTAGTAATGCACAAACTGATAAATGATCCTGTATCTGCAAATATGTACAAAACTGAACTATCAAAGAACTATAAATATATTTATAGGAAAGTCATTCATGCCACATTAGCCTATGATAAACTTCAAAAAGATAAAAATTAAACACTCTAGACAGCATTCTCAACAGCTCATAGTTCTCTATCTGTATAATATAAAAATTGTAAAAATATGTTTTTTAATTATTTCAAAATTACTTAATTCTCATAAGCGTTTGACCGAATTTATTAATTATAACTATTATTGGCCGGGTGTTATATAATATCGGATAATCACTTATTTATTATCAGTTTTTTTTATTATTATAAAGCGATACTTGCTAAGAGACCTACATAAACAGAACGATGCCCTTACACAGAATGCTCTCTAGGTAGGCATCTCACTAGGTTTTGAAACACGGACATTGACAGCTGGTGATGTCGGTATGCTCTAATCTAATGCACCTGCAAACAAAGCGATGCCCTAACGATGCATAACAATATCGCATGATCTTATATGTACCTTGTGCAGCGCTCTGATGTTTTCCTCTCCGAAGATATTGCTGAGGGTTTGGTATAAGCCGCTTGCCGCCCTCCTGAAGCTGTTCTGGCTGCTAGAGTCTCTCTTGCTTCGCGCAGCCTCAGTCAGCAGGACGAAGGCCAAAAACAGGCTCAAAACCACGGCTAATTTCGCTCCTTTCATTCTGAAAGACGACCTGAATACCGGTGATGTTCAATGGAGAAAATGCTGGATGCGGCGGTCAGATAGAGCTTATAATACACTGAATATAGTGAAGTGGTGTGCCGGAAGGTGATGCGGCGGAGAGATGAGAGGGCGAAGGAGGAAGGGGCGCAAGACTACTTCTTCTTCCTTATAGTTTTATGGCGGATTGCAACCATGACTTATCAGGTGCATACCGCCACCTACTGTATTAAATTATGAAGCATGATTATAGCTCAATGAATCTACTTTATATGCAAAAAAAAAAAAAAAAAAAAAAAAGTTCCTAAAAATCCTAAAATATACCCCTTTATCCTTCTGATATTCCACAGCAGCATTCTGTGCATCTTTTACCCCTTCTCCTGTTGTTCCCAAAACACCCTCAAATCTTTTGGTTTAATCCAATTCTCTCTTCCTACAATGCAACAGTATATGTTCTGCACTTTCTATGATTTTCAAATCCATACATTCATCTGATTTACTTTTACCTAACAAAAACAATGTTTAATTTAACCCTGTGTAGTCAAACCTCATTCTGGTTAACACTGACTCCTCCCTTCTATTCCTTCCATTCACACTCTGTGCATTGATACATTTCTGTTTACTATAATATTTCCTTCCACTGTTATCCATGTCCCATCTGTCCTGCCATTTCTTTCTTTTTTTAAAAAATGATTGCTTTGCTTCTCCTTTACCAAAGGGAAAAAATAAAATTGCTCGTCGATTTCTTAGCTATTTTGTCTGCTCTCTCTCATTCCCTTTTTTATTTACATGAGCAGGTACCCAGCAGAATCTCACATCTATCTGAAGCCTCCGCAATTTAAATAGACTATCCTGGTTCAAGTTATTTCTTAATATTTTCAGAGCATTATTTCGTTCTTTTATAGCTTCTGTACATTTATCATTCCACCATGGGACCGTTTTCCTTTTTCCTCCAACTGTCTTGAATGGTATGCTATTCAAGACTGCATTTAATATTAAATGTGAAACTCCAAATGCACATTCCTCAATATCACCCTCCATTAAAATTAAATCTGCTGATTAACAACATATTTCTTTAAATTTTTGCCAGTCAGCTTTTGTAAAACCCCACTTCTTATGCCTAGGCCTTTCTTGGATATCTATTAAAACATTTATAGAGCATATTATTGCGGTTGCTCCCAATACTTGTACTGTCTTTTAATATTCCACTTACAAGAATTTGCCAGATTATTAGAAACTAAAGTAAGATCAATACAAGACAATATGTCAATTCTTGTACCATTTCACTGGAAGTAGAAAAAAATAAAAATAAATATAATATATATATTTTAATAAAGGTCTTAAAATTGACCTAATTATGCAATATTTATTTATTTTTGCAATGATGGTTTAAAATATAAACCACTATTTTCTGGTAAGACTTCTACCCAAAATAAAAAAAAAATGTAGAATTAAATTGAAAGTTTAATATAAAACATGAATGCAAAAAAGGATATGTTTTTTTCAAAATTATGTTTTCAATGGATAAGTAACATAAGAAGGTTCTGAGAAACCTTTTTAATTTTTCAAGGTTCCCAATTTTAAAAACTATTTAAAAATGTAATAATACTTTACAATATTATTGGTTTTACTGTATTTTTGATCAAATAAATGCAGCCTTTCAAAGAGACTTCCTTAAAAAACATTTAAACATTACCGAGCCCAAATTTTGAAATACGCAAATACTATTAACATAAAGTGTTCATCTCTTGTGTATTCAATGACTTCATCAAAATGGTTATTTAAAGACATATATTGTATAGTTTATTAACAAAATAAAATATATCTGACATTCTCAAAGTGATAGTTCACAGAAAAATGAAAATTCTGTCATGATTTACTCACCCAGGATGACCTTGTTTCCCAGCATCCCCAGGGAGTAAGTCATACAGGTTTGTCATGAGGGTGAGCAAATCATGACAGAATTGACATATTTCTGTAATATATACTATACTACAAATATATGGTTTACATACTTATTTTTAACATTTATGAAAAAATAATAAGATTTTATAAACCGACGCTCAAGTGTTTCTGTCCTCAGTTGGGTTTGAAGTATTTCAGTATGTTGTTACACTGGCTGCCTTTAGCAGCGTTCTTCTTGTCTCTGACACTGGAGATTTTATGCGAGTGTTTGGATGGGATTTTCAGGACCGGCCTCTGCTGTTTCCACTCTGTCAGTAACTCCCTTTGCACATCAGCAGGAAGTTGTGAGAATACATAAGGGTCCACATTTGCAGGGATATCTGACTGTGGTGCTTCAGTGGTGGGTGGGGTATCATGACTTTCTGTGTCTTTGATGAGCGCAGAATGTAATTCCAAGGTGGACTGAGCAGATGACAAGGTCTTGTCGAGTTCATGGTTATGAGAAGCAGAATTCAGTGTTGACTCACAGGGTTCCGGTGTTCTTGGTTGGTTAAAGGCCAAGGTGGAATGGTCTGGTGGGTCAACATCTTCGGAAGATGTGTCAGCGGGTCCGTAAATGAGCTGTGCAGAGTCTTCATTTTGAAAACTGGAAATCAGCTCCATCTGAATGTGGTCAGGAAGGAGTTTGAATACTTCCGGATCGACACCTGGAGGCAGCTTGGAACACAATGTCTCCTCTGGAAAGTTGCTCATACAAGACTCTCTAGTGTTCATGTTTCTAACCCTTGAGTGCTCAAAAATAGGCTGCCTGGGAGATTTGGGGTTGATTGTGAGATTTTGTGGCTGTGATTGTGATTCTTGGGTTGGAGATATCGATGTGTGTTTTATTGGTTTCATGCTGTTCCATGTTTTATCTTCTTTATGTAAAACATCTGCCTGAGTAAACTGGGAATTTGCAACAGACTCACAGAGATCGGGTTCCACCTAGTGAATGCAAAAGACAGATTCTGTTAACTTTTGCTGTTTTTTTTTTGTTATTGCTGACTTAAATTAGCGTATAATATGTAGTTGTCAGTTAGCAAGACCTCATCTGCAACTGTAAGTAAATATATAATATATAAATAACACACTATAGTTCAAAATGTTGGGGTGAGTTATTAAGTTAATCTAAAGTGACAGTAAAGACATTTAATGTTAGAAAACAATTTTATTCCAAACAAATGTTGTTCTTTGATAAAAATCAACATTACAATTAAATTATATATTATATATTAATAATAATAAGTGCCAAATCAGCATATTAGAATGATTTCTGAAGGATCATGTGACACTGAAGACTGGAGTAATGATGCTGAAAATTCAGCTTTGCACCACATAAATAAATTATATTTTAAAATATATAAAAATACATAGTTATTTTAAATTGTAATAATATTTCACAATATTATTGTTTTTTATCAAATAAATGCAGCCTTGATTGAGCATAAAATACTTCAAAAACATTAAAACATTTATATATTGCTCACCCCAAACTTTGGAACAGTAGTGTATATTTTCATATAAATATTTAAAATAAAAGGTGAACAGAATCATTAAAAATAGTCCCTAATAAGATTTTATCAAAGTTATTAAGATCTCAAAAACTCATAAAGCCCCATTAAAGTTCAGAGATGGATTTGGAAAAACAGAAAGCACTACCATAAGTTTTGCTGAAAACTGAAGCCAGTGAGACTTTTTGTATTTTATATATTTTATAGTTAAAAATGCAGATATTTATGGAAGAGGATTAGGGCCAAGCAATAATAAAAAAATAAAACCATCTCGAGATTAAAGTTGATAAATTTCGAAAAAATAAAATAAAATAAAATGTTGAGAATAAAGTCATTAAATTACGAGAAAAAACTCGTTAAATTTTGAGAAAAAAGTCGAGATACAATGTTGAGAATAAAGTCATTAAATTACGAGAAAAAAGTCATTAAATTATGAGAACAAATTCGTTAAATTATGAGAAAAATGTCGTTAGATTTCAAGAAAAAAGGTCGAGATAAAATGTTGAGAATAAAGTCATTAAATTACGAGAAAAAAGTCATTAAATTATGAGAACAAATTCGTTAAATTATGAGAAAAATGTCGTTAAATTTCGAGAAAAAAGTCAAGATAAAATGTTGAGAATAAAGTCATTAAATTACGAGAAAAAAGTCATTAAATTATGAGAACAAATTCGTTAAATTATGAGAAAAATGTCGTTAGATTTCAAGAAAAAAGGTCGAGATAAAATGTTGAGAATAAAGTCATTAAATTATGAGAAAAAAGTCGTTAAATTACGAGAACAAATTTGTTAAATTACGAATTTGTTCTCATAATTTAACGACTTTTTCTCGTAATTTAATGACTTTATTCTCATAATTTAACGAGTTTATTCTCATCATTTTATCTCTACTTTTTTCTCGAAATTTAACAAGTTTTTTCTCGAAATTTAACAACTTTAATCTCGAGAAGGTTTTATTTTTTTATTATTGCTTGGCCCTAATCTTCTTCCGTAGATATTTATTATGTTTTATTAGAAAACGAATAATCAATAATAAAATAATAAAATGAGGAAAATCATATGTACTGACCTGCTGTTGAGATGTCTTTTTTGTTGTTGTAGGAGATTTCTGTGTGAAGAAAGAGGCAATGGAGCTCTTGCTGGAGCTTTTAGCCTGCAGGTTACTAAAACACACATTCAGCAGGGTCAGATGGAACGGTTCACGTGTGTCCACCATTTTATGAAAGAGCTTCTCTGACAATGACAGTAACTGGGGCACAGCCTCGCTGCTTCCTAAGATAAAGAAAGGTAACTATGAATAACAACAGTACAGCACAACAAAAAAATCTGGTGATGTGTCACAATCACCTCACTGCTGTTTATCGCAATTAGTTTGAATTGTGAAATAATTTGTGTACATACAGTAAAGGCATTATACAGTTGCGAAAGAGCAGAACTGTACCACATATGATCTTGAGCCCGGTGTGGTTGGGTATAGGACACTGTCGGCTCTCTCGACTGAACCAGCGATTGGTGACTGTGTATCGGCGAATCGTTAGTCTGAATGTGTGTGGCTGCCTGCCATCTTTGTGCATCCTAAAGAGATTTCAAACTACAGACATGCCAGACAAATGTCTATTGTGTTTTAGTTTACAATATAATATTCACCTCTCAGTCAGGCTGGTGAGTAGTTCCTCAGTTTTCTTCACAGCTTCCTCTAATGTTGAAATTTTCTTGAACGAGTCCTCGTCACTGAGAGACTGAAATATATAATTTAATTTACAGATGATTTCAGCATTCATGCAGCATGTAAAATGTATAATCAATGTATAATAACACCCTCAGAATATTAAGTTGCATGATCAAGACCTCCATTCTGTTGAATCTACGCCTGAACGATCTATAATAATGGAGAATACCTGAGGAGGACCAGCCGGCATGACTGGAAACTCATCGATGCCACAGGCGAGGTTTTGAATCCTTTTAGCGGTCACTTCACCAAACTCCTTCACCAGGTCAGGCAGAGGACATAACTGTAGATCGCTCACACTGACCAGACCCAGAGCCTTTAGCTTCTCACGTGTCTTATAACCAATCCCTGTAAACACAGCCAATGTTTACAGAATATAAACAGTATATGGCATGCTATGGGTGAGCTTATGTGTCATCTTACCAGGCACTCTGATTAGTCCTGTAAGGCTGCTCATGAGCTCAGCAGTGCTGTAGGGCAGAAGGGTAGTTTGCTGGTTGGGTTTAAAGGTGTCGGACACCAGCTTGGCCAAGAGTTTGTTGCTAGCGATGCCAGCACAGCCCGTTAGTCCCAGCATGCTGAAGATGGCTTGTCTCATCTCAGCTGCTATCACAGAGCCGACAGCCAGACGGGCGTTCTCCTCATCAACTGCCACACCTGAAGATGAACATGACCATTTATTATGACCAGACATCTCTAGCAATTCCCCATTGAACATGAAAACAACAAGAAAAAGAGTATGCTGAATACTTCCGATTCATAAACTGCCACTTATCGGGTATGAAAACGGCAAAATTTGAACTACGAGACAAGAATTGTAACCAATGGCCTATAAGCACTGGTTTTAAAACTGTTAGTATTTGCTTGAAGTAGTGCTCTGACTCACATTCATGTTTATATATGTGTCCACTGAAGGAGAGATCTGAAATACGGGTCTCCTTTAGTCTTCTCTCCACCATTTCTGTAACGTCCATGAAGTTTTCATCAAAGCCCAGTCTCTCCACTAGGGGGCAGTGTGACATCAGCAAGTCTTGGGCAGATAAATTTAATGTCAAAGTTTATAGGCAGTTCAAACAGAGAGGCTTGGCTTGTATGCCTTAATACATATCAAACAAACTCATAAAAATCTGATATTTAACTTAGAATTGTGCAAATATACACTTCAGTTCAAAGGTTTGGGTGGGTAAAACTTTTAATGCTTTTGGCACAGAAGTCTCTTTTGCTCACCAAGGTGGCATTTTTTTAATCAAAACTACAGTAAAAACAGTAATACTGTGAAATATTATTACAATTTAAAATAACTGCTTTTTATTTTAGTATATATTTTAAAAATGAATTGGTTCCTGTGATGGCAAAGCTGAATTTTCAGCATAATTACTCCAGTATTTAGAGTCATTTGATTCTTAAGAAATCATTCTAATATGATGATTTGGTGCTCAAGCAACATTTCTTATTATCAATTAAATAGAAATCTTTTATAACATTACAAATGTCTTTACTGTCATTTTTGAACAATTTAGTGAGTCCTTGCGGAATAAAAATATTAATTTCTTTTTTAAAATCTTAAAAGAAAAAAAAAAAATCTTACTGACCCCAAACTTTTGAATGGTAGTGTATAATATGAAAATATAAAGTAAAAATAAATAAATAAATACTTTTAATTTAATTATAGTATAATATATTCATTGTTATTATAATTGCATACAGTGAAACCAAAAATTATTCAGACATTTTTTTAATATTTTTATATTGATATATTTTCACTAGTGGGTGCAGTGGACTACTTCAAGCAGTGGACTACCAGTAAAATTTATAAAAATATGGAACCAAAAATTATTTAGACACTTTGACCTAACCAACTCTGAGATTTTGTCATATTTTATTACCGTTTTTTTTTTTTTTACACTATAGTGAATAAACTGTATTAATGAATGAAATGTTCAAGATGTCTGAATAAATTTTGGTTTGACTGTGTGCATATATAAAGCACAAAAATACTTTAAATGTAATTATAGAATAATATATTGTTATTATAATTACATATACTACATATTAGTATACAACAGTACTGACATATATACACTTTACAAAACATGTAAACACTTTACAAAAAAAGAAATTACCAGTCACTTTGTAGGACATCTCTCTGTAATGGGTGAGATCTTCTCCTTTGACTAGCACCAGCTGTGGGCATTTCTCCACTGCATCAGTCACTGACATCAGCTTGGTCACGCCACATTCTCTCGCCACATAATTGCATGTCACAATTATGTATTTCTGCTGTATCCCTAAAGAGTCCAAAGATGTAGACAGAGGCATATATGACATTACATATATCAGAAGGATAGGAACAAGTTCAGTATTTTGATGAGTTAGTAGTTAGTTTACTTATTTATTACTTGACTGTGCACATTTGTATATTTTTGATTTCATTTGTTTTGCAGAACCATTAATATGTTTTTGTCTGTTTTATCTCAGTAACTGCACCAGGACATATTTGTTGTATGTCTTATATTAAGTGAATCAATTATTAAAGTTTACACTCTGTGGTGTTTTACCAAGGGGTTTGGTTCGGAGGGCTGGATTTCGGATCATCTCAACTTGTGCATAGAAGCAGTCCAGGTCAAAGTGCAGAATCACTCTTTGAGATGTGGAAGCAACTCTGTCAGTGATACTTCCTTCTGCAATGATAAATCACATAAGGACAGTTAGATGCAGTCTATTCATATTGCAGTAACAGCAAACTAAAGCTGTTATGAGACACTGAACTGTGCATTTAGACTAAGCAAGCATGTGTGCACTGAGTAAATATTGGATATAATACTCATGCAATACTTTAACATGTTTATACTGGAGTTCACATAGTTGTCCAGCTATGAACCCACCTGTCTCCAGCATGTCTGACTCTAAACTGCGATCCCAGTCATTATTGTCTCCCTCCTCGTCCGTGTCCATCTTTACTACGACGTAAGAGACAGATATGTGGGTAAAAGATACGCACAAACAAAGTAAAACAACACTTTTAATCAACAACAGCAAAACATGTCGCCCCCGAAATCAAAACACAAGCCCACTGCTCATGTGTCATGGGGAACATTTGCTGCCAGTTTACTGCCACCTACAGGTCTGGAGCAAAATACACAATAATATTACATTATACAAACTAAAATATAAATAATAATTTCGATTAATTAGACAGTAAACCAGTGGTATTAATGTATGCATTGCTATCTATTGAGTGCAAATCAGAAAAGATTTAAAGCATAATATAAATATGTCATTAATTCAATATGTTCTGAAAATTGAGTAAAATACAATGAATATTTAAGCATATTTAGAACTTTTTAAACTGTTACTATAATTATCCATGTAGTATATAACAACGACAACAACAACAACAACAACAATAATAATAATATACTATACAAATGCATAATAAAAATATATAATATTACATTACACAAAAAACAAATAATTTATTTTTATTAGACATTAAACCAGTGGTGTTAATGAAGGCATTAGCTACCTTTTATTAGACCCTTTTTATTTTTTATTTTGCTGAGTTGTGTAAATGGAATGATATAAAATTATACAGAAAAATTATATAAATCCTAAAATAAACATGCAATAATGTCGATATGTTTTAAAACGTACCATTAATTGAATAAAATACCATGAATATTTAAGCATATTTAAAACTAATTAAATAAAATATTAAATCAAAGATTTATTGAACAATAAAACTGACATAACGTAAACTGTTACTTTGTATTCTGGAGGCTTTTATTTTCGGAAATGATGTGTCGTTTTGTCGCTGTTTTCACAAATGAAGTCGTGACTCTGCTTTTGGAAGTTCAGTTTATATGTAAACCATATATTTCTGAAGTCCATATTCACTTTGACACATGGTTTAGGAAGAAAAGCACATATTTGTGATGGCAGGGCATTAGTGACGGCTTATTGTTTTGCTTTACGTTGTGAGAAAAGAGGAAACAGTGACACTTCCTCAGCAGAGATTCAGTGGTGCGTCATAGCGCTCGCGAGCAGCCGCTTCTCCCCATTGACTCTGTTCTGTTCGGTGTCTTGAATCATGTCGTTTCGGAAAGCGATTCGTCTCGCGTGCGGGTTCGCCGGCGGATCTGCGGTTCTGGTGTGCGCAGCGGTCGCGGCAGATAATCACGGTTACTTCGGAGAGCGATGCCGATTCAGAAAGACCCTGACTGCCCTGCAAGCAGCGCAGCCTGCGGCATGGCCCTCTACGAACGGATGGGATTATAATTGGGACAAGTAAGAAATAGAGGATTATTTCCGATTGATTACTATTGTATTTACATTGTATTTCAAGGCATCTGGGGGAACACCATGGCACTACCATGGTTCATGTTCAGAAATCCATTGGTATTGCCATGGCACCTTGTCCAAAAAAACATACTATGATAATTACATGGGGCAACCTTAGGTCAAATGTCTTGATTAATGGTGATAATTAATGGATCACCCAGTTTAAGAGTTGATCCTAAAACCTTTGGCTTTGATCCCAGGTCAATTAGGTGCACTATATTTGGCATTGATTGAAATGGTGTCACTGATCTTATTGGCTCATGGAGTTTTAGTCTTAGACCTGGTTAGTTGTCACTACACTCTAAAAAATGCTGGGTTAAATATGGACAAAACCAGGGATTGGGTTGTTTTTACCCAGCCTTTTTTTTTTTCAACCAATTTTGGATTTATTTTTTTAGCCAGCAATATAGTAATATAGTAAAAGGCATGTTTTTGCTCACTCCAAAATAGGGGAAAATTTGTGGGGTATTTTAAGCTGAAACTTGACCAGACCAGAGACTTATATTACATCTTGTGAAAGAGGGCATAATAGGTGTCCTTTAACCCAACCTGCTGGGTTTGTCCATATTTAACCCAACTTGGGTTGTTTTTAACCCAGCATTTTTTTTAATATCGTTTTTACTTACAAATTATAAGTGTCTGCCAACTGATGTTTTCAATCTCATACCCTTGTATTATGTTCAAGATCTGGGTATGATTTTTATGGTGATGATCAAATTGACTCTAACTGGATTTAATACATTTAAAGGGTTAATTCACACAAAAATTAAAATTCAGTCAAATTAATTACTCACACTCATGTCGTTCCAAACCCATAAGACTTTTGTTCATCTTCTGAATGCAAATGAAGATCTTTTTGTAAAATCTGAGAGCTTTCTGTCCCTCCATAGACAGCTACACAGTTGAAACTTTGACTCTTCAAAAAGTGCATAAAGTAATTGAAAAATAATCTGAGAAATGAATGATAGAATTTTCATTTTTGGGTGAACTAAATCTTGAATCAAAAATGAGGAAACTACGAAAAAACCCTGTATTTTCAAAACATTTTTGGTTCATAAATTTTGAATATTATAACAGTATTGTAGCTATTTTTAACTGATGAAAATGTACATACCTTGAATGCAGTGTACTATTTTTCAAATAAAAGTTTCTGCCAAATGCAAAAATGTAAATTGAAATACACTTAAGACTGCACCAACAGACGTCGATTAATGCATAACAGGACGTCACTTCACAGAAACTCCACAACCCGACAAATGCCGATGGAACATGTTCAATCGGAGAAAACAAGAAAACCAATGGCAATGTACACAGCTGTCTTAACTATGAAATATGTGGGCCAAATTGACCCGCAAGCTTCATAATCAGAATATTAATCTTGTACACACATTCTACGAAACTGTTCCTGAGAAATTAAGAAAAACATCAATGATTAAACAGTATTCCAAAGAAGTAACTAATCAAAATGGGTCATTTTGAACCATTTAAAAACAAAAAGTTAAATACTGAGTATTTAAATGTCTTAAACATTGCACAGTCTCTTGGAGAGTGTCTTGTTAATCATCAGATTTCTACAAGTGTAACTCAACTATTAACATTGCTGTAGTGTAGTGTTTGAATTCACCACAGTAACATCCAATGTCATTGGTTACTGAATTGAGTTCAGTGGGCCTCATTAGTGTTTTGACCCTTTCAGACGTGACCCCTCCTCTATGGTGAACGGGAAGAGAAAGGAGAGTGCTGGTGACGGCGGAAGTCCAGATGGGGAGAACAACAAACCCAAGGCCACACGCTACATCTGCCTCATCCGACACTCTCAGTACAACCTCAAGGGCGAGGGAGATAAAGAGAGGGTCTTGACGCCTTTAGGTACTGATCCCTCAGCATATATTAAAATGAGCCTAATCCATTAGATGTTATATTAGGCCATCAAATTGATCACATGCTGGTCCCTGTCTTGTCTGCAGGACGTGAACAGGCTGAGCTTACAGGACAGAGATTAGCAGCGCTCGGATTGAAGTACGATGTGCTCGTCCACTCGTCCATGACCAGAGCTACAGAGACAGCCAACATCATCAGCAAACACCTGCCAGGTACAGTCCATTCTAGGATTAAACCATTCAGCTAGGTCATATGATTGAATAAATTACACAAGGCAAAATGGCCGGCATGTGTTCATACTTATCATACTTACGCCCATCATTAGAACTGACCTAGCAATTTCAATCCGTTGACTTTTGCATGAACCGTTCCTGTAATGTGTGCTAAATATTAGGAATTGATGTTTAATGATGCTGCCATTGTAAAAATTCAGAATGGTTATTTCTTTCACTTATGACCGTGTGAATGTTTTAGGTGTGGAGCTTGTGAGCTGTGATTTACTGAGAGAGGGAGCACCCATAGAGCCCGTCCCGCCTGTCACTCACTGGAAACCTGAGGCAGTGGTCAGTGCAAAACACAAAGTCTTAGCCCATCTGAAGGCATTATCACTCATTTGAAGTCTGTTAGTCCCCATGTCTTGATTGTCTTTGTGTGTTGAGTTTCTGTTGATGACGCAGGTCATAACAGAACACACTGTGAATGTTAGTACGGGCGTACAAAACCCACAATAAAACCATCTCAAATCTCTTCAACAAACATCAAACGCTCCTTTTGTTTGTTATTTTTCTGCTGGTCATCCTAAAGCCTGATGTCTAAAATTGTTTGATGAAGAATATTGAGTTTGGTTTTGTCGTGGGTGCGCCTTGGAGTCCTTCCTCTCCTCATGTGGATGGTTGTGAAATTCTTGTGCTGGTTCCAGCAGTACCACGAGGACGGCGCACGGATCGAGGCAGCGTTCCGCCGGTACATCCACCGAGCTGACCCTAAGCAGAAGGAGGACAGCTACGAGATTATCGTCTGTCATGCTAATGTCATCCGCTATTTTGTGTGCAGGTTTGTGTTCGCTTGCTACTCAGTCCAGTCTCTTTTTCCTTATTTTTTGTCCAGTTGAAAGCTTTTATGAAAACCATAAACAGTCGGACCATTAAAAAAAAACACAATCGTAAGTATGCTCTGATCACTTTGTATTGTTATGCGCGTGTGGTTGCAAAAGTTTTGTGGAAGCCCATTTCTGCCACATAAGAAAAAAATCATGCTTTGGTAAATCATAAAAGTCAGATTAATGAGATATTAGTCATTATGACACAAAAAGTCGAAATTATGAGATTATTGACTATTGACTTCATTATTTAGAATTTTTTAAATAAAAGCTGTATGTGCAAATATTCACATTTTATCTCATATTTATGACTAGTATCTCATATATTTGACTTTTTATGTCATAAATTTGACTTTCCTTGTGTGGCAGATATGGGCTTCCATATTGAATATTTGGAATTCATAAAAAATTTTGCAACCTTTTTATCATTGGTGCTTGCTTAGTCAAACATCACTACTGCTGTTGCTCATACCTCTAGCACCAAGTGTTAAACTTTAGCAAATGAAAAAAGCCCATAGACTTATATTGAATGAACTCATAGAGACATGGGAGTGGGGACAGTAAGCAACCCCATGAAAACTACTCAGACCCTAGCAACTGCATAGTAACATGTTAAAAACCCCATAACAACACCATGGAAACCTTCCACAACATCCTAGCATCATAATGGCACCTTTTGTAAGTGTCGCATACTGGATTTTTTATTATTTTATGTTTTCTGAGGTGTTCTTTTAATGTTACTATGATTTTTTTTACATAATCTAGAAATAAAAGGCCATTTTCTACCCTGATTTTAGCCCTCTGAGTTGAACGCTTGTTGGAAGGGGCGTGTCTGCTGTGAGACTTCAATGTAAACACCCCCTGCTATGATTGGCTAACATCTTTGCATATGCATTAAGTATTACATGTGGAACTCGTTTTTACTATTACAGCTGTTGAGATTTACTAATCGTGAAGTGTTGATTATAGCATTACATTTAGATCTACTCCCGTCACATGAAAGTTTGCAGTGGTGAGCATTAGCTGATGACAGACATGACTGTTGTGCACATGAATGCAGTGATCTCGTCATTCCCACTCGATTTTTGCACTCTATCGAGTGCTTTTATCATAACTAACAGTGCAAATACGATGTAAATAAGAGATTCATTGTGCATTGTAGACGGCATCATTGATTGTAACGTCCAGAAAAAGTCCAGAACTCAGTCACTGATAAACTTGCGCTTTGTGATTGACAGCTCCAGCAGTTATAAAGGGAGCCTTATTTGATTGCTTTCTGTATATAATTTAATCACAATTTAAATTATTTTCACTTGTAATTTTCACATATAATCTGATCGTTTACATGACTTGCATTGTCAGATACACTGCCCAGCCAAAAAAAAAAAGTCACTGTTTGGACAAGATCTTGACCAAAAATTGATGCACTTCTTGATGGAAATAACATCACAACATTTATTTCCATCAAGATGTTCATCGATTTTTGGTCATGATCTTGTATTGACAATGCAAGAGGTGAGCACTCTGTAAAGTCTCCTCCAGCACATCCCAAAAATTTTCACTGAGGTTAAAGTCAGTCCCAATTCATGTGTGAAAATGATTCCTCATGCTCCCTCCCAACAATTCTTTCACAATTTGAGCCTGATGAATCTTGTCATCCTGGAATATGGCCATGATACATCTTAATACATGGTTGTTTAAGAAAGGAAAAGCTACACACTCCACCTTTAAGGGTTAAAAGAACTGTTCCCAAACATATAACATACTAGAAACATAATAATCACTTCAATACTGATCCAATCATAGACTCTTAGGCATTTGCCTATTTAAAGTCAAACAGCGAGTTTTTTTGGCTGGGCAGTGTACATGCTGAGGTCATGGTTTACACTCTTTCAAATAAAGTGTGTGTTAAAGGCATGATTGTAATTGAAATGTGTTGGTCCCAGGGCTCTGCAGTTTCCTCCAGAGGGCTGGCTGAGGATGGGCCTGAACAACGGTAGCATCACCTGGCTGACGATTCGGCCCAATGGCCGAGTGGCTCTCAGATCGCTGGGAGACTCCGGCTTTATGCCTCCAGATAAACTCAGCCGCACTTGACATTCTCAAGCTAAACAAGCAAGGCCTCGTTACAGCATAGAAACAAAGGATAATTGAGATGGATAGACGTTAGGGTTGCAAAAGCTTGAAAATTTTCCTTAAATGTTCTGCTGACTGCTGTCTGAAATATGAATATGCCATTTTCGATTCACAAAATTCCAGAATACAGAATGTGATTTTCAAATTTACCACTTTTAATATCTAGTAATAATCATACATGGCTGCAATTTAGGAGAACATTGCTGTGAAAAATGTACATTGCAACTCTACCATCTGTTGCTGTGGTGATCTGTTCTCCATAAGTGTCTTGAGTGTAATTTTGTATTTTTTAAAACAGACAAGTTAAGGATTATTGATATTTCTCCAATTAAACACTCCCGTGCCATGCTTTGTCTGATCTATAACCGTGATGGAAAGGTGAAAATAACCAGCAAGTGTACCTTTTTTACGTTTATAACGAGGTGTCTTTTTCCAGGAGCATTATGCAAACTCTGGAGGCCTTGATGAGGCAGTTGGTGTCTGTTGGCACTGTTTACATGGAGTTATGTTTATGATTGTTTTAGAGGCAAGGTGTGAGTTTGCTAAAATGTGAGAATCTTGCCACTGAGAGGCTGACTCTGTATTAATGTTTGATGGTTGTTTGTGCACAGAGAATACTGGCAGTAAAGTTTTTTTTTTCATTGAGGTGTTCAGTAGTGTCATTCAGTGTTTGTCATAATAACAAATGCTTTTAGTGGATTTTCTGAAAAAAAAAAAATCCATTCAAAATAAAAATTGAACTGCTAAAAACAGACCTATATGATTAGGACTTTAAGCCTATTTTAGGACCATAAATTGATCATTTTCACATTTTTTTTATTACTGTAATACAGTAAAGAAATATATTTTAGAAATAAAAATAATCCTAGTTGGACATTTTTATTTCTTTATGCAAAAGGTACCTTTTTAGTTTTGGAAGAAATATGTAGACATTTAACTTTTCATAATATTCACTCAGATAAACTGTTCAAAAAAAAAAGTTTTTTTTTTTTTTATAAATAAATTTTTTCAGCATATCAGCAAGTCACAGAAATGATATTTATAATGTTACAAAAGATTTGTTTTAAATAAATTAATTCTTTTGGACTTTGTTCATCAAAGAATCCTGACAAAAAAAATTCACGGTTTTCACAAAAATATTAAGCAGCACAACTGTTTTAAACATTGATGATAAGAAATGTTTATTGAGCACCAAATCAGCATATTAGAATGATTTCTGAAGGATCATGTGACACTGAAGACTGGAGTAATGATGCTAAAAAATAAAACCGCTTTGCCATCACAGGACTAAAATTTTAAATATATTCAAAGAGAAAACAGTTATTTTAACTGTAATAATATTTCATATATTACTGATCAAATGAATGCTGACTCTAAATATAAGAGACCTCTCAAATATATATAAAAATCATACTGACCTCAACATTTTGAACAGTAGTGTACCTCTGAGACTTGAAGGCTTAAAAAAAATATAATGGGACAAATTGGAATGTGTAATGCACTAAAATTAAATGTAAATTTCCTAGTTTCCATAAAGAGATTTTTTGTTTTTGTTTTTTTGTATAGGCAGAGAAAGTCAGTAAAGTTACAAGACTGTGCACTTTATTTATCGTTCATCAAGAGAACATCAAATACTTTCCTTTAACGTATACTGTAATAAAATAGGACTAGAAATGCATGCAACAAAAAGGCCAGGACAACAAAAATAATTCAATTCTCAACAATAAACCGCAACTCATTTTCAATCCACCAGTGTTGGCACTACAAAGCATTGTTTAACAAAAAGTAAGGCTGGCATTGATACAACACTAGCAATAACTAAACTGTAAACCTTTTTTCTTCTCTTACAATCGCATTTAAGAGGTATTCAGACACTGCATACGCCAATGCTACTGTACTGTATTTTATACTAGGAAACAGAAAAAAAAAAAAAAAAAGAGGGTCTAATCGGCTTGTATTTGGTCAGTGCATTTGTCATGCACTGAGGAGCCACAGGCTCTTCCAAACAGATCATAATCAAAGGCACTAAAGCTTTACAAAGCAAAGATCAACAGGCCAGCACTACACTGAGAATGATGGGCACCAAAGAAATAGATCACATGATCTGAAAGTACCACACAGGATGTTCTGGACTCATTTCCTTGAGATATTCATCACATAAAACTGAGCTACCTGGAGCTTTTCTGCTTTTGCACATATAGCTTTGATTTGAAAATGAATGGGGTGAATCGTTTGCGATCTGGCAAAATGAATCCATTTCAAAAGCCAACGAGAGCATTGCAATGACATGATCTAGGAGCAAGATTGAAACATTGTTCGTTGATGATGGGATAAGAGGAAAATGATCTTTGAACACATTTAAAAGTGCACTTACAACACTCTGGATTCACAATCATCAAGTCTTACAGCTATAATGACATTTATGTAACAAGACAGTACCAAACTGCCATCCACACTCATCAATCATCACCAACTTTGCATGTGTTTGAACACGGTACGGCTCAAACTATGCAGATTCAAGTCTTTCCATCAAACGCAGCTAAGTCTCATCTGTTGGTCTTGATGAACTTTTGCATCAAAATCCAAAAAGAATTAAAAGTGCAAACAAATACGTACTTAGAAATGATAAATCACATTTATTGAACTTAAAAATAAAAAAGGGGAATATTTTTCACACTTTATAGACCATATTTTCCCAACACCTAAGGCTGCTATTAACAATGCATGAATAAACACCTGCTTTTGAGATTCAGAAGTTGGTCTTTCCTTTAAGAAATGTAAGGCAGTTCTCCAATTAAAGAATAAAAAATAACTTCTGGCAGTCAGTCGACTTTTTTTTTTTTCCTTAAAAACCATTAAATACCCATTAAAATGAGCATTTTGTGCTACTGACGGTTAAATAGCAAAAATAATTCAATAATTTACTACTACATTATTTAAATTTAGCTCTTGGTTTCTGTGTTTATATATTGACATCTTTTCCCCAATTTAAATTACTGTGTTAAGTGGGAAATTATTAATTTCCATTAAAGACACAGCTTTGTAAATCCACAGATGTATCTCCCAAGCACACACACACACACACAGATAAAGAAACAAGAAAAAAAAAAAAAAAAAAAAACAGGTTAGAAAAGTCTATACGACCATCACAGATCAACATACTCAGTGTCATACACAGAAGTACCGAATATATATATATTTATATATATTATGATTCAAAAACCCACAGGAGATGTGCATATTATTATTTGAGCTGTGTTCTATGAACCAAGGAGCATTCAAACTGAAGGACGGCCTGTTGCGAGATCATATCTACGGTTTGCACGGCACTAAGAGCCCATTTTGAGCGGATTTCATGGCTTCCATTATAACAATGTTCTCCAATTATAACATTGTTCTCCAAATGTTCCATCCTCTGATACAGCCCACTCTGGATTTAGTTACTTTTCTTATTTCAGTTACTAATCAGTAGAAATTGGCGGTGGGGCTGGACGGGATGGAGAGCGTTTGTTAAATGGGGGCGTCGCCGAAATGTTTTAGCCGGATACGTTGGATATAGCTGACAGGGCTGTAGTTTGAATGAGCAGGGCTGTAGTTTGAATGAGCGGGGCTGTAGTTGGAGTGTGCTGGGCTGTAGCGTCCAGGGCTGCAGACGTCCGGTGAGCCCATGTGACGAGCTGGGCTGAAACGGCCCACGGGGGACATCAAACCACTCGCTGGAGAGCCAGGGGTGACTGAGTGAGCCCTGAAATGGCTCTTGTACACTGCAGGAGTCTGCCAGCTGAAAACATAAATACAGATCTCTTAGTGGACATCAATACTTGTCACAAGATGTTCTCAAGAGGGATCTTAAAAAAAAAAAAAGCCTACCATAGACAAACAGGATTTTTCGTGCTCTTTGAAAATAAAAGAATATACACTATTGTTTAAAAGTTTGGGCTTGTTGAATAGTTCACCTAAAAATGAAAATTATCCCATGATTTACCCACCCTCAAGCCATGCTAGGTTTATATGTCTTTCTTCTTTCAGCCGAACACAATCATATATATATATATATATTATATGACTCCGATTGTGTTTGGCTGAAAGAAGAAAGTCATATACACCTAGGATGGATGGAGGATGAGTAAATTATGAGTAAACTATCCCTTTAAGGTTTTTTTTTTTTAATGTTTTTGAAAGAAGTCTACATTAATTTGATCAAAAAAAAAAAAAAAGATGATCCTTCAGAAATTCTAATATGCTGATTTGGTGCCCAAGAAACATTTATTATCGATGTTGAAAACATTTGTCCTGCTTAATATTTTGTGGAAAACTGTGATACAATTTTTTATTAAGATTTTGTGATAATAGAAAGTTCAAAACAACAAGATTTATTTAAAACAAAGTTTTTTTGTCACTTTTGATCAATTTAATGCATCCTTTCTGAATAAAAGTATTAATTTAAAATACACTTTTGAACTGTATTATAATGTACAGTGCAGATTATCTTCATTTGTAACTTTCACTAGTGAGCTACACATACCTACCTTTGCATTTCTAAGTGGGAGAATGCCTGAATTGTGCTCTTCCATTTGTGAATGCTGGGATATTTCAGAGGGTCAACATCTGTGACTCCTAAAGCTGACAAAACCTCTCTGTCCAACTTGGTGGGTGAATCACTGAAAAATTAAAGAAGGAATGAATGAGTGAAAGCCAAAAACTTGACCTTTCCATTCATTGTAGACAGATTATCGTTCCTAGAATGTATCTGAATGGAGCATAACTAGAGAAGTGTACGCGACTTTCCGTACACTGTATAAAATAGGACCTAAAAAGATTCCCCTCCCATTTCTTTTATAACAAATAGTGAGTAAAGGAGTGTTTTTACTTTCAGAAAATGTGAGAAAAAGAGGAGACATGCATCTTGACAATTTTTGTGAAAAAAGTGTGTATTTGCTCAAGAAGACACGAAAGAGAACTCAATTCAGTTCTCGTGTGCTGTCTGTGTGCACGTTTCAGTCAAGACTTAAACGTGTGAAAATGATTAACTTTCTTGAGGAAGCAGAACTGGCCCGATTGTTCAGATAGGTGATTATAGTTTTAGGGGAACTGAGACGACAGGGCCTAAAAGGGCCTGGAACCACCCCTGAAGTGTACTACAAGAGCCTTACCATTTCATTCCACTATTTTCCTAGTCTAGAAATCACAATTTAGAAATTCTAATATATACTGCCGGAAATATCACAGTGATCATAGGCTCCTCTCACCCTTCAATGAAGAGTCTTTTCGCCACTCTGGGAGGGGTCCGCAGTATGAAGTCCTGAGAGCCGTCAAGTGATCTGTAGGAGCTGGAAGACCCTGAGGAGCTGAGGTCTCTTCCCCCATGATCCCAGGACTTTGATCTGGCACATATTGTGCGCTCACCCCCTGAGGTCTCTATAGTCTGTTGGTTCATAGCTTCTAACCTCTCACTGGCCAGAAAGTATTCATCTGAACTTGCACTGGACCTCCCATCTACTTCATTTCTTTTCTCCACTCCATCATTCTGTGTTACGAGCAGCAGAGACGTCCTGTCTTTCTCAAACACAGAGTCATCTTCCGAGGACAACGAGAGGCGGCCCAGTCCCGAGGTGAGCTCTGTGGCCTGGGCGTCTCTGTGGCGTTTCCCTCCACTCCTTCTTCTCTCCCTGTTTGTCCTCTCTGGCTCATCCAGCAAAGACATCCTCTCAAACTCAGCCATTAGGTTCGAGATGGGCGACAGCATGCAGGAACTAGAGGAACTGCAGATGCGAGGGGACATTTTGTCCCCGTTTGGAGTCCTGTCCCCGGGGCCCTGTTCGCACAGGCCATTTTTACTGCTGGAGATCAAGGATTTCTCAGAGAGCAGCAAATCCTGCTCTGCCGCTACCTCTATGAGGTCAGCACTGTGGGAAACTGGTAGGATGTGAAATTCAAGCCCCCCTACTGCCCCCTGCAGGCCATCTTTGGAGCACACAGAAGAAATACTGGTGAGTGCAGCGTTCTGCCTGTTCTTGATCTCCTCCAGGCTGATGTCATCCCCCTCATCCAGAAATGCCCCCACAGAGATGGAGTTACAGAATTTCTTCAATTTGCCTGAAATTTAAAAGAGAACATTTCATGGAGTGAAGGATTTCCCTTGGTCTTCTAAATCAAAAAGTTTGATGTACAATGCAAACATACTTTAACATTCACAAGTTCCTTCCCCAGTCCCCAATATATAATATTGAATAATCATATGATGTACATATTAATAAAATAATTTTACACGCAAGCCAGTAAAGTAATCAAGTCACAATTTACATATTGAAATCTTAAAATGTACAGTAGCAAGCAATGATCTGTATTTATATAAAATTGAAGTATAATTTTTGTATATACATTATTTACACACATTCATATGCACACACAATGCACCACTATTCAAATGTTTGGGGTTGTTTCTGAAAGAAGACTCATGCTCACCAAGCCTGCATTTATTTGATCAAAAATACAGTAAAAAAATTATATTGTAAAATTACTACAATTTAAAATACTGTTGTCTTTTTTAAAATGTCATTTATTTCTGTGATAGCAAAGCTAAATAGCAAAACTGCTTAATATTTTTGTGAAAATCACAATTTTTTTAGGATTCTTTGATGAACAAAGTTCAAAAGATGTTAATTTATTTGAAATAGAAATCTTTTCATTATAAATGTCTAGACTGTCAATTTAATGCACCCTGCATTGGGAAGTTTTCTACTAAAATTACTTGGAATCAGCATGGTTTCAGAATATTTCTGGTTATTAATTTTGATATTAGAATAGAACTGCATGTTGTTTAGGGAGCAATGTTCTTTTGAAATGACACCAATGTCTATATTAACAACTTTACAGTTTAAATAATACAAATTACATTTTGAGAATTTTTTTTTAATAATATGATAAAGCTCATTTCAGCCTAATAAATGATTATTCATGTTATAAAGTGCCCCTGTTATGCCATTTTGAAGGTTCCTAATTTTGTTTTGTAGGTCTCCTACAACAGGAGTACATGCATCCAAGGTACCAAAAAAAAAAAAAAAACCCCACAAAAAACACTTTCTCTCATAATATACATTGCACATCACCTCATTTTTCAAAGGCCCTGTTTACACCTGATATTAAGATGTGTTTTGGTCGATCGGATCACAAGTAGACAAGATAGACACATTCCTGTTTACACCTGGTGCATTAATCCGTTTTCTTTTGACCACTTTCATACACTTCTGTCCTGATTTCTTGGAGGGGAGGGTCTATGGAAAGGTAAATGTATGGGCTTTTTCAAATCTCTTCGATTTAATGGACAAAACAAGTTCAATCAATTTACAAATGAACGTGCCCGGAGATGAAGGAAAAACATACGGAGAGCAGCAGCTTTTGTTTCTGCAAGAAAGACTACGCCGAATGCGGTGAGTACATGTTAAAAATCAGGAGCGGTGAGAGAACATTGTTCTTAGTACATTTTGTCTTCAAACCAAACTTGGGTCTTCAGCCGACAAAGTTTAAATCTCATCTGACTAGCGCACTTCCCATAATGTTTATGCATTAGGTCAGTAGATGGAGAGTAGGCGGTCTTTTGTGGCTGTTCGAATGCATTCAACCACCTGTATTTATTGCCATCCACTAGTGATCCAATCGACCAAAACGCATCTTAATACCAGGTGTAAACAGGGCCAAAAAGCCTGAAAAGAGTTGAAAGACTCTCTAAACCCCTCCTTTCCGCGAGCCTACTCTGCTCTGTTTGGTCAGATGGCCCTGTCTGTTGTGATTGGTTTACCACCTACAGTGTGTCGGAAACAAAACGCCTATTGTATTTCAGCTCTGGAGGCTTCCTCAGCACTTGATACACAGTGATACGAACAGTAACGATGGCATCAGTTTTACCGTATCAATTCCAGTGCGAGTCCCTATTCTTTTGAAGTGCATGCAAAATGGATTCACAACACTGAAAAAAGTTGACAACATGAACCGATCTCTTCGAGGCCTCAGCTACAATGACAGTGTTTGAGAGCAGAGCGAAGTAGACCATGGGCTGGCATTATGCAAATTTGTTACAGTTATGGAGGTATGTAACAGGAAGTGAGACTGGAATTGCAGGCGACTCGGTTTGGCAGTTCAGAATCTATTCTTTCTTTTAGGAGACAACTTTATTTGTTGTACACTTTGATTTTCGAAAGTTTGCGGTCCTTTTACATTTACAAACAGCTATATTACACACTTTATGAAAGGTAATCTTCAAAAGGGCATAATAGAGGCACTTTAATTTGTCTGCATAAAAAAAGCAGTTAATATAAAAAGAAAATACCACCAAAACATTTGTGAAGAGTCAGTTCATACCAAATAAAAACTTTGCATGAATCACGTCAATGGCCTATTTTAATGTCAGAACAGCAAATGTGCCAAACATCTGCAGGTATGTTAAGAGTCAGCGGTCTTACCTGGAGATGGGGTTTTAAACCTGTTGCTGGTTTCATTCTCTCCAGCCTCCTCGTGAGCGTGCTCCCTAAAATCCTTTTTACTGAGGTATTCTTCAAGCACTTTCAGGCCTTCATTTGACTGCAGGTCCACAAAACTATCCAGGAAATCCCAATACTCTGCCCAGGGATGACCGAGCTCATGGGCCAGATCTCTGCTCACAGACAGGACACCAATATCTAATCAATGCTTAATGCACTATTATTGCCTATACAACACAAAATGAGTGTCTGTGATATACAAGTAATGTGTAGCTCCTTTATGTCTTAGCACTGACCTGCCAACTCTTTCTGCACCACGGTCTGGGTCGGACTTTAAGATGTTGTGGAAATGGTCTGCCCGTTCTCTGGGAGGCGTCTTCCATGCCCGTCTGAACTCATCCGCCTATAACAACGCAATGGTTTTTATTCATAGACAAATCTGATAAGGTCATAATACATAAAACATCTGACAGCACAAGACTTCAACAAAAAACTCACTTTAGATGGACTCAAAGGCCCAGCAAAGGCCCTGACTGCCATAACTGGATCCTTTGGGCTTCTGGGTAACCGTGGTGACCGGTTTTCCATTGGCTCAGGGGACCAAGGTGTACCAATCACAGGCTGGGAGGAGTTATCAGTGGCTCTCAATAAAGGGATGTATAATCGATCTGTTGCCAATCAGATATCAGGTGTTAGATTATGGATTGTAACTAATCTACATTTTTAAAAGGTATTAATACAAAAGTACATATCATTGGCTTACCTTCTAAATATTCATTTATCTTCTGTTTGACCTCCTGAATTTTACCCTTTTCTTTCATTCTTTCACAAATGACCTAAATTAGAGGAATACAATGGATGACCGATAAAATTTGATACATTTCTTAGCATGAAAGCTAATGTATCAGGGTTGCCGTACCTCAGAGGGTTTCTGGTTGTACTTGTTCTTGCAGTTCTTGTCAATGTCTGGATGAGAACAGAGTATGTTCACCACCTCCGGACAGCCAAATTTACACGCAAAGTGGAGAGGCGTCTCAAACCCCTATGAAACACAGGATACAGCATTCAGTTGGCATATTAGATATCATATGCATGTACCAGACAAAAAAAGATGTTCAAAATATTGGCGTCTAAATAATGTTGGCTTTAAAGATATTGTCTTTATCAAATTCTGAGGCAGCACTGAATGTATTGTCCACACAAAAGGCAAGTTTTGAATCAAAGATGGAAACTTGGACATTTTTATATTTTAAAATATTTTATTCAGAAATGAAAAATACCTGTAAGAACAAATTTTACACAATATTTTTGTGCTTATCAGAGTATGTTCACGTAATTACCAGATAATAATAACCCAGATGTTCTACTCTGAGCTGTTCACGTCCTCAAACTCAGAATTATGCATTTCTATGGAAACAATATTAACGTCAAAATGAATACATACAAGTAACAGTTACTATGCAAATGCATTATTAATAAACTTTAAAAATAAACTTTTTAAAAGTTTATTTAGCGGGACAGTTATCCAATGCTTTTCTAGCTACATCAAACTGTTTTGTATATTTTGTTGTTTATTTTCAGATTGATTTTCCAATATTAAAGACATTTATAGTAATCAATTACTGGATTTTTTTAAAATAAATATGAGAACTACATTTTACTGCTAAAGCTGGTACCATTTTCAGTGTTTCTGCCTTTTTTTTTTTTTTTTTTTTACCAGTATTTTTTTTTTTTATGGTAATTCCGACATTGCATAAACACACCTATAGTATATAGTATAAGTGAATGACTGTGTGAGTGACCATTAATGGTGTTAATGCCCATTTCAGTCACTATTACACTACTATATACACACTACTATAATTAGAAGGCTACCTCAACTCTCATGTTACAATATATTATGTCCGAACAGTTCAAAAATAAAGACAGATTAAGAAGTAGTTGCACTTACAGCTTTATCTGGCGTATTGAGGTACAGGTCTACGATATACCGGATGCGTTTTTGCAGCATGCTCTCCTGGTCATCTGGGTACATAAGACGCATGAAATCTGGGTTCTCAAGAGTGTCCAACAGGATCTGAACAATGCCAGGCTGGTTCTCCTTAGCAGCCACATGCATCACGTTATACCTGCAGCCCTCCTGAGGTCACATTACAGTAGAGAAACATTTAAAACAACAACATTCAGAGACATTAGAGAAGCTGTTATGATTATGTGGAGGAACATGCTTAAAGGTGCCATTGAACGTTTTTTTACAAGACTTAATATAAGTCTAAGGTGTCCCCTGAATGTGTCTGTGAAGTTTCAGCTCAAAATACCCCATAGATTTTTTTTAATTAATTTTTTTAACTGCCTATATTGGGGCATCATTAACTATGAGCCGATTCAGGCTGCAGCCCCTTTAAATCTCACGCTCCCCGCCCACGGAGCTCGCGCTTGCCTTAAACAGCATAAACAAAGTTCACACAGCTAATATAACCCTCAAAATGGATCTTTTCAAAGTGTTCGTCATATATGCATACATTGGATTATGTGAGTATTGTATTTATTTGGATGTTTACATTTGATTCTGAATGAGTTTGAGGCTGTGCTCCGTGGCTAACGGCTAATGCTACACTGTTGGAGAGATTTATAAAGAATGAAGTTGTGTTTATGAATTATACAGACTGCAAGTGTTTAATAATGAAAATAACGACGGCTCTTGTCTCTGTGAATACAGTAAGAAACGATGGTAACTTTAACCACATTTAACAGTACATTAGCAACATACTAACGAAACATTTAGAAAGACAGTTTACAAATACCACTAAAAATATCATGTTATCGTGGATCATGTCAGTTATTATTGCTCCATCTGGACTTGATTTTGACCAATGGGAATTGATTGGATTGTTGTTGTTTGCTTTTGCTGCGATCTCATGTGAGCAACAGGTTGTCCCGTCCTTGTGCCAGTAAACACATCAAAGAAGAGAAGTGATGTCATTGCAAGAGGGAGAGGAAGGTTTTTTTGATTAAAAATTATGAGGGCACATGAATTTTAATATAAAATAAATAATGATTTGCACAGATAAATCATTTATTGTAAATACTGCAATATTCCATGAAAAAATTGAGATTTTTAGATTTAGATTTCATGGTGACCTTAAAAGTATACAGCCAACTTTATTTATAGTAAAAACGGTGCATGTGAAAATATGTGGGATTTGTAAATAAATAACTTAATATTAAGAAATACCAGGCCAGTTTCAAAAGAGACTTTGAACTTTGCAAAGAAGCCAATAGCTCACCATATCAATTGGAAAAAGAACCAAAACAAACAGATCATGGTACAAAAGCTCTCACCTGGACTACAGTTGGGTTGTCCCCTGACCCAATGAGGTAACGAGGGTTGCTCCAGACCAGCTCAGTAAAGGCCATCTCGTCTCCTTTCTCCACGGCCTTCCTTAGCTTGGCCGTCAAATCTTGTGTCCGAGGGCTCTTAAAACTGTTTGCCTTTTCCCTGTTGATTGTGTCTGCCTCCATCATAGATGGGTGGTCTGGTTTAGGGAATTTAACACACACACAATGATTAGCTTAACATATTTATACTTCATAAATTATTTTATAATATTTATGTATTTATAATCTAATACATCAATTTTGAAACATGGTTAAAACTAATTAAAATGAGTTTCAACTATGTATAAATTAAATGTATAAAATCAATTGATTTTTCAAATGGGCTTTACATCTGAAATAATGGAGATGTTCTTCACCTTTGTTAAACACCAGGCCAGGTTTGACGGGAGAAACACAGGGAGTGTTTTTACTAGGCGAAGGGTAGTAGTCACATATGCCTTTGGCAAACTTCTCAGCATCCTCACGATTGGAGAAAGCTTTAAACCGAGCCCCCTTCATCATTTTAACGGCCTGCAAAGCCTCTTTCTTATCAATGTACACATGGGCTCTCTCTACAAAGTCAGAGGAAAAGAAAATCAGTCTTAGACCAACATAACAGGTTTCAGTCATCTCTATATGCATGTAAAAGACTATTGTACTCACAACTCTACAGTATTTGTGCTAATAACCAAATGCAGAGGGTACAAAAATCTTACACAACGGTTAAAAACCAATACACATTTTAGGTTACCAGAGAAAATATTTTTTACAGTGTTGTGTTAACTGTACATGTCTTACATAACATGAAAAACAAATGAAGCAGTTACACTGAGATGGTTTGGGAGAACCATAATGTGTTTTTGTATGGTCAATTATTGGCTACAGACAGCATTAAAACATCAAAATTGAATGTTTATTTATTACTTATGAATTTTCCAGATTGTCTATATCAGAGGTCTTCAAACTTTTTAATGGCAAGAAGCCCTAAACAATCTTCTTGTGAGATAATTTCTTTATTAGGCTTATAATATAATATATCTTCAATTAGTTTTAATACTATATTATATTTCCATAATATTATAATAAGAAAATAAAAAGCATTTAAACAAATCTATTAGCTAAATATTTTCTAGAAAAGTGAACATGTACATTTTTTACAGTTATCTAAACATCCCTGAAGCCCTCACACACAAAAATCTATTTAAACTGATGCATGTAACGGAGGTATTTTGAGTTTGCACGCTACACCTGTGTTGGGTGTAATTGTAAATATCTCTGAGTTTTGTTACCGTGATGTGCTCATCATCTGTTATTTCCACCACTTAATCAAGCCAATCTTCTTTAAAACATAATGACATTTTGTTTCATATATTTTGCGTATCCTCTTATATTGAGCTTTATGGTCCGCCACCATAAAAGTATTCATACAGCGACTGATTTGGCTCACATCATTCTCTTTCTATGAAACCTGTAAACCGCATCCATCAGTTCTAACTCAACAGCGATTGACCAGAACACTGCAATTATTTCTCATTTACTAGATTACAATCAAATGGATTTCCCCACACATTACATCTTTCCTCTGTACGGCATTTTATTTTTTCAGAAGTGCACGTAATATGTTGTCTAAAGTAAAGGTAAAAATGCTTACCATTCCTAGCCAGTACATCCTCCCACAAAGGACACACCCCATAGAAGAAGGTGGGTGACACCTGTGCAGTTTTAGAGGGAGTCTGTGCCTCCAACTGTGAATTCTCCACATTACAAGGGCACACTGTTCTACTCAGAGCCTCCTCCTCCGGCGGGTTAAGGCCCATGCCGTACCCAAAATCTCCATCCTCGCCTGTGACCGGATCTGGGGTTGCTGATGTGGCACAGGGTGCCACTAAACTCCCAGAGCCTTCCAGTGAGGCACTGTTCCCATTGCTGCCATCAGGCTCAGTAAGTCCAGCATTCTCCACTAAAGCCCTGGCCAGCTTACGCTCAAATATGGCTCTTGTCGTGGCAGTGATGGGGCCACACTTCAAATTGGCTTTGATGATCTCCTCCCTCAACTCGTCAGCAGTGAGATCTTTCAACCTGCTCAGGACCGCGTCCATGCTTCTGCTGCTTTGACTACCTGATAATAAAAAAAAACCCATTTAGGGTTACAAAAAGAAATGGGTATTAAAGCACACATGCAGAAAAGGAAGCACTGTATAATGTGGCAATTATATGTCTCACACGGTTGACCTCATCAGCTGGAACTGCTGCATGATTTTTTTCCCCCTCAAACCAGTTCAGTGCAAATTAAGGTAAAGGTAAGAGGATAGGGGTAAGTATTTGTTGTATCATTGTGCAGGCCATCAACACTGTGACTGAAATGACCAATGAAACCTTTAGAATCGACTGTGGGATGGAGTTTGCGCTGAACTGGTTTGGGGTAAAAAAAATTATGCGGGACAGCGTGCAAAGATATGCCATGTCCAAATACCACACTTGCGATTTGAGAGCTCGTGCACGCGACAGGAAGTAAGTGTGCAAGACTGTCCCATGTCTTATAAATGCCAAATGCAGTGCCCATAATGCTCACTAAACCCACACTACCTTAAATACCGCTTCTGAGTCAAGCGTCAAGGCTAAGCGTATTCCATCATGCATTATGTTCGGGAACTCAAAATCACGAGATGTCAAGGAAAACATACGACTGCAATTTAAATTAATTATATATTACATATAATTAGGGAGTAAAATATAAAGTGTTGCACATTTTATTGATTCAAAGATGAGTAGGCTATGTGTATTTTGTACATCATTTGCAAATGATGTACAAAATACACTTGCACTTAAAATTGTGTCTTCTGTTAGTTACAAAGCAACCACTGAACAGACATTTAGAAGTGCATTTTTAAATGCAAAGTATTGAAAATAATAATAATAATAATAATAAAAGAAGCTATAAACCCTTGCATTCTTTTGCAAGACTATAAGTGTGCCCCAACGGGTAATCAAAAGTTCTGCACACACTTGCGGTCTTCACGCCCAATTGAACACTTGAGCAAAATACAGGAAATACGTCATGCAATTAGACAAGTGGTCAAGTGCAAAGACCTCAAGTGTGGGTATTTGGACAGGGCAATAGTATAACACAGGTAGGGCACTTCGTGTAATGTTCTGCACACTCTAATAGTGGTTTTGAGAAATAATTTACTTCCTTTTATTGCTAAGCTATCACATAAAATATGCATGAACAATAAACGCAAATGTACAGACTGAATATAGTACATATAACTAGGAATGAAAAGCACCAATGATAAAATAAATGTAACAAAATAATACTACTACTAAAAATGATACATTGCATAATTTAAACAGGTAAATTAAAAAGACAGCACGGGTTTAATGTCTCAAGAGCTTTGGGGTTCTTTGAAGATGAAATAGCTTGGATATGTTGCTAAACAAAATTGTCAGAGACAATGAAAATGGACTTATGTTGACTGAATTTACTACAATGAATTTTGGAGCAATAAAAGACTAATAATGAAATGCTCATTCTTTTGTTTTGAGCATGTGCTTAGAAGGCACTGGGAAACAAAACAAAAAAAAAGCTAATTTTGGTTAATAAAGAAAAATAAATACCAAAGCAAAATAATTTTGTATAAGGACAATCCCACAAATATGAAGTGCAGTTTCACTAGAATCACCACAAAAACACTTATGTCTATTTCTAATATAAACGCATTTATTGGTTCATATCTATGTAGCAATTTAGAAGACACTTCCATTATTTTATTAGACATTATGTAAAGAAGAGGCATTTTTCCTCTATCAACACAGTAAACAAAGGTCTCCCAATATGACAAGGAACTGTTGAAATTACTAAACACGCCATGACGTCGCGGCGCGTCATCGCGGCAGTTAAACTGACAGCATAACGCTCCTTTACATTGTTAAAGATCAAAAACGTGCGACATCAAGTGCAGCTGCTCAAATCGAGGCACCGGTCACGTTTGAACTAAACTCCTCTAAATCTCATCCCCTGTGAGGCAAGCAAGCATCTGCAACATATAAAAGTTTATGGTAACCGAGGTGTCACGCCCAAACTACCATCCATTGTAGTTTTGTCTGTATGTTAGATGATCATGATTAATGGAGATGACAGATCAGAACATGGATGATGAAAATGTCACCCGTCATTTCTGCAGCACTTACCATCTATCAGCTGAACAGTGAAGCCGTGCGTGATGTGAAAGTGCAGATGTGCATGTGTGATTTATTAAACGTTTATATGAGTGTGAATCGCGCGGACGCTCTGGAAGGGTCGCATTGTTTACAGCTCGGTTTGCGCATGCGTGTGGAAAAGCCTGCGCATGCTCAGTACGCCGGTTCATGTGTTTCAAACGCCGGTGTCATGAGAAAGAGTCGGGTGCAAGGACTATCGATCTTGTGAGTCGGATCTTTGGAAAGAATCGAATGAACCGGTTCACGAAACTAAATTTAGGCTGAAATGTTTATTTTTTCCAAGAATTATATTTAAAATTAGATTAAATATATTTATTTAAAATTCTCTACATGCGAATCAGTATTTGCAGAAATGTAAGAAAGATAAACACAAAATGTTTTACCATTTATCATTTACCCTGAAACTGTTTTACATGTATTTTGCCATTGTGTATTTTAAGATTTTTATTTTATTTTAAACAAATTTATTAATAAGAACATGTAATATGCGTCGCAGGTATGTCAGAAATTCCATCATTACGTAAAGGAATGACAGAATTGTTTGGAACGAACTGTTCAAAAGAACCGATTCGCGAAAGAGTCAGACTGTCCCATCAGTAATCACATATTAAAAGTCAATATCCGACATCCAGCAATATAATTACTATATTCAATGTAGCGTTTGTTAATCTCATCACGTGATATTAATTTAACATTTGACAGGTTGATTTTACTAATAAAGACGAAAAGGAAGATAAGCTGTGGAAGGGAGTGATTAAAAACTCAGCCTGATAATAGAATATAAATATTACCTCTGCTTCTTTCTGCAAATATGAAGGCTGCAGGTGGAGATGAGCTGCACACCAAGAGCTCCTTACATGCTTAATTTCCATACAGCCATGCCTATTGGCACTTAGAAGAGGAACAAATATCTCTCGTTCGATAATGGCTTGCTCTATACAAGAAGAGATATAACCATAGACAACTGGAAAAATGAGGTTCAAAGAAATCACGCCATTTGTTTCAAGTTAACGCCTGAGCAAAAATGTGCCTCCCGGAAGTGTCTCTCTCGCTCGTTGTATCTTTGCTTGTATTTGAATTGGTTTTAGCACTAGCGCTCCCAAGCGTCTACCTTGTGTATTTATTATACTAACGTTAACGAAGCTTTTTCCGCAACGGAATAAAAATATAAAAAGGTAATTACGAATTTATATTTCGCAATGAAATAGAAAAAAATGGTAAAATACATAATGGATATTTGCATACTCGTGCAAACTCTACAAAACATAGCTTAATGTATACTGCAGTAATAATACGAAGAATATTGTAGTATGTAATTCAAGATAGGCAAACATTTATAAAATTATCTCAAGATATTTGTGGATTTTATGAACTGCACTTCAATTTTTTATATTGTATTTTAACGATAATACAAAAAAAATACAAAACAATGTCTTCAAGCAACAGTAGGCAGTTTCTGATCATTTGCAAATTATATCTGCTAATATATTGCATTTTAACGATTAAAATACAAAACAGAATGTCTTCAAGCAACATTAATATAATATATAATGTAATTTAATATAATTTAATACATTATATTCAATTATAATATAATATAATATAATAATATATAAGGATTTGGAAATCTAGTTGAACTTACTGAACTTTTTTTTTCATAAATTATATTATCATCTAAAAAACATTGAATAGGAAGAGAAAACAACATGTGATCATTTTACAGAATGATTTATATTTTACACTCAATATGGTACATCCCATAAAAATGCTTAGCAAGCAAAGAATTAAAAGTCAAACTTTTTTTTTGTAAACATTGAACAGAAACTCGTGCTTTTAGTCAGTACAGTAATTAACACACAGTATGTTTTCAGTGAATTAAAAACCGTTTCCTCCCTTTTGCTGAATATGTATTAATCATTTGAATATAAATGTACATGTTAGCGTGTAAAGCTTAATTTCCCATAATGTCATTTAAAGCAGTATTAAGGTTATCACTGTACAAGGAGATCAATGTCATTACCTCAGATCACACTTAAAACAGTTCAAGCCAATTACAATTTTAAGTCCAGCTCCACATAAACAATCAACAGATGGGAGTTTGGGAAATGAACATCAGGGGAAAGACAAAAATATTACACCTAATTAAAATACATTATTCAAAATATAGTAGCATACATCTCCAATAATTAAGGCTGTAATGACAAACTATCCATGAGAATTTTGGGATGCAAAATGTTTTTAAATAAGTGAACATATAAACACGGGCAAAAAAATGGCAAGATTTCTCCATCAAAAAGTAATATTTTACATCTGTCCATACCTGAAAGTCAGTAAGCTTGCGTTCTTTTATCAATTGTGCAATATAAGTCAACACCTTTCATATATATTATAAATATACATACAACAATGCACTCAACACCGCTTTCAAGAGCACATTCAACCTACTTTACATTATTTCCCAAGATTTCTCAAACAGAAATATTTATTTATAAGTTCATTCAAGCTATACATTTTTAGTAGTATTTAAAGGTTTCCTATTGGATCAATTTTAAGGCGCAGCCCTAAAGAGAACTAGTCGAACTCTGACAGCCGTTATCAAGACCTTTTGTATGGGATCTCACATCTGCAAACCGTAGACAAAAACAGATACTAGCTGATATTGGATGGCGTGATGCATGAGATATTACCCTGTACAAAAAGGGCCATTTTTCCCAGTCCCACGCTTACATACCTGGGGCTTCAGGTCCTGAGTTTGAATCAGAAAGAGGCTGTGACGTGAAGTATAACATTGTAAGTGCATCCTCAAGGTCCCCTTACAATGTTACAAAACAGAGGATCTAAACTAATGGGTAACGCAGAACACAGTGCAGAGTGCACGTAGACATTAAGTTGGCATCGCTCAAGACTTGATTTGAGGCCTGGAAAATCTAAGAATGCAGATTTAAAATCTGTTTTTTGGAAAAACAAAACATTCTGGGTTGATCTGTGCTTTAAAATGCTTGATATGGGGCCTTGTATTGTTTTTTTTGTTTTTTTCATAGTATTTGCATTATATTGCAGGGAACAGCTCTAGATCAGGCATCTGTCCAGTGATGGAATGAGAGGTCAGCTCATTCACAGGCACAGAGGAATGGAAGAACAGTTCAGCTGCTAAATTATCCATGCAGGAAGTGAGAACTACCACCAGATGGATATGTAGAATATACACCCGATCGATTAGGTCAATACGTCACTAGTTACTATAACACTGGAGTCCCTGGATGTTTGCTGTAGATTCACATTTGTGTGTGTTTTTTCACTCCTGCAGGACTAAGCAGCCTAGCAGTAGCCCTCACAAACCTCTTTCTGCACCTCTTATGAGATGAGAAAGAAAACTAAATCAAAGCTGAACGTCAGGTGGGTGACTACTGTGAAATTGCATGCGAGATAAACAGGACAGACAGACAGAGAGAGAGCAGCTCTATTCGTTAAACTGAAAATAAATAGTGATAAAAGTGACTACAACACAAACAAACACCAAAATGACCCCCCAAAAATAAAGCTGTGGTATAAAGAAACACTTTGTTTCACCCGAACAATCTTGGTTAGGTAGGGATAAAGCCAAATGTTGGCAGTTGATAAGAAATAAACAAAGAAACTTAAAAGTGCCCATGAAGTTAAAACCGAACACTCTCCTCAGTGTCTTAAAGGATTCTTTGTGTATTATGAGGGCTGCATCTCTCCTGGTATCTCATCATTCTCTTCTTTATTAGACGAATCGTTGCTGATATCGTCATGAAGCCCTAGTTTTTGGAGCTCCTCTTCTGCGCTGGCCAATGACGACACCGTGACCGTGTGTTCCTCCATCTGCTTCTGAAGGCTGTCCATCTCCTGCCTATGAGAAATGACCATCAGAGGAGTGAGAAAGGAGATGCCCACAAGGTAAATACCATCTGTTATGTGATTGTGCTAGCTTTACTTATATAATGAAATATGTGGAAAATGGAGGAATGAGAGATCAAGTTTTTTGTAATTGCACAGAAGTTCCTTTTTTTTTTTTCATATATATTAATAAAAGGCAAAATAATACTGTTCACACACATATATACAGGTGCTGGTCATATAGTTAGAATATCATCAAAAAGTTGATTAATGTCACTAATTCCATTCAAAAAGTGAAACTTGTATATTATATTCATTCATTACACACAGACTGATATATTTCAAATGTTTATTTCTTTTAATTTTAATGATTATAACTGACAACTAAGGAAAATCCCAAATTCAGTATCTCAGAAAATTAGAATATTTTGAAAAGGTTCAATATTGAAGACACCTGGTGCCACACTCTAATCAGGTAATTAACTCAAAACACCTGCAAAGGCCTTAAACTGGTCTCTCAGTCTAGTTCTCTAGGCTACACAATCATGGGGAAGACTGCTGACTTGACAGTTGTCCAAAAGACGACCATTGACACCTTGCACAAGGAGAGCAAGACACAAAAGGTCATTGCAAAAGAGGCTGGCTGTTCACAGAGCTCTGTGTCCAAGCACATTAATAGAGAGGTGAAGAGAAGGAAAAGATGTGGTAGAAAAAAGTGTACAAGCAATAGGAATAAACCGCACCCTGGAGAGGATTTTGAAACAAAACCCATTCAAAAATGTGGGGGAGATTCACAAAGAGTGGACTGCAGCTGGAGTCAGTACTTCAAGAACCACTACGCACAGACGTATGCAAGACATGGGTTTCAGCTGTCGCATTCCTTGTGTCAAGCCACTCTTGAACAACAGACAGCGTCAGAAGCGTCTCAAGACAAAAAGGACTGGACTGCTGCTGAGCGGTCCAAAGTTATGTTCTCTGATGAAAGTAAATTTTGCTTTTCCTTTGGAAATCAGGGTCCCAGAGTCTGGAGGAAGAGAGGAGAGGCACACAATCCACGTTGCTTGAGGTCCAGTGTAAAGTTTCCACAGTCAGTGATGGTTTGGGGTGCCATGTCATCTGCTGGTGTTGGTCCACTGTGTTTTCTGAGGTCCAAGGTCAACGCAGCCGTATACTAGGAAGTTTTAGAGCACTTCATGCTTCCTGCTGCTGACCAACTTTATGGAGATGCAGATTTCATTTTCCAACAGGACTTGGCACTTGCACACAGTGCCAAAGCTACAGTACCAGTACCTGGTTTAATGACCATGGTATCCCTGTTCTTAATTGGCCAGAAAACTCAAAGAAAATCTATGGGGTATTGTGAAGAGGAAGATGCGATATGCCAGACCCAACAATGCAGAAGAGCTGAAGGCCACTATCAGAGCAACCTGGGCTCTCATAACACCTGAGCAGTGCCACAGACTGATCGACTCCATGCCACACCGCATTGCTGCAGTAATTCAGGCAAAAGGAGCCCCAACTAAGTATTGAGTGCTGTACATGCTCATACTTTTCATGTTCATACTTTTCAGTTGGCCAAGATTTCTAAAAATCCTTTCTTTGTATTGGTCTTAAGTAATATTCAAATTTTCTGAGACACTGAATTTGGGATTTTCTTAGTTGTCAGTTATAATCATCAAAATTAAAAGAAATAAACATTTGAAATATATCAGTCTGTGTGTAATGAATGAATATAATATACAAGTTTCACTTTTTGAATGGAATTAGTGAAATAAATCAACTTTTTGATGATATTCTAATTATATGACCAGCACCTGTATATAGCTTATGTGATATAAATGTAGAAGTTTTTTTGTTTTTTTTCCATTTGTTTTTCTCCATACAGATGTAAAAAAAAAAAGTTAATATTTCAAACCAAAAATGAAACTAAGGTCTGTCACGTTGTTATACATTTATAAAATGGTTAGTTCCTGTCCTTGATTCTGATTTAGCATTTTCCTTCAGGTCAGTCCTATGTTCATAATAAAAAAATCAGTTTAAGTGTGTGTGTGTGTGTGTGTGTGTGTGTGTGTGTGTGTGTGTGTGTGTGTGTGTGTGTGTGTGCAAGACTTACTTTAGCTGTCTCAGACAGTTGTGGAGGTTATTGAGAGGTTCTTTATTGACGGATGCTGAGGGCTTCAACAGTTCATCCAAAAGTGAAGCAGGAACAGGGCAGTCTGGAATTTTTACTGGCGTCACTGGGGTGGAATCCCCCTTTAATTCCATCCGCTGGTGTGGGGACAGAAACATTGAGACAAAATATTCCATTACAAACTTACACACATATCACAAACTTACATACCGTCTAAATTTTAAATTAAAATGAGCATTAGTCTTACCTTTCTGAGCCGGCTGTTTTTGAGGTCCTGTTTGAGCTGGTTGTTCTGCTGAAGAACAGTCTTCATGCTGCTCCTCAGCTCTCCCACTTTAGCCTGCAGCATGAATTTGTCCTTCCGCGTACCGTTGAGATCCTCCTGCACCATCTCCAGCTCCACCTTTATCCTCTACACATCACAATGAACAAAGCTCGGAATTTAGAAGAAAATAATCATAATATACATTCTCACATCAGGAACTGACTGAAGTGCTGAACGAAGTAGCGCACCTGTAGCATGTCCTGCAGGGTGTCCATCTCTCTCCGGTGACACTGTTCCACCATCTCCAGCTGCTGTTTTTGTGTCTCGATCTCCCGCTGCCTCTGTTCCACCTCCCACTTCAGATCCTCCACCTTCAAAGAGACAGGAACACCGCTTATATATTATAAACGTAGAGAAGTATTTTTTTTCCATTTGTTTTTATCCATACAAACATAAAAAATGTCAATATTTCAAAGCCATGAATGAAACTAATTTATGGTAGGTCTGTCATGTTTCTTTTTTCCTTTCAAAAATGTGTAGCCTCACTGGGACAGGACCCTTAAAAGGGCAACTTTTTGTACCTTATCTACCCCTAAAATTATTATATTAGTTAAAATTACTAAAAGCTTAAAATTAAAATGACTAGTTGCTTTAAATGACTAGTACTAAAAAAATCTTTTTTTCCCCTGAGTGTTCAACATGAAGATAATGTCCAGCCAAATTTATTTGTATAGCTTTTTTCAGAATACACATTGTTTCAAAGCAGCTTCACAGAAAATCTTGATGTAAATGTTTAAAATATTGTAATATCTTCATGCATTATAGTCACATTTAGCGGATTACAGCTGAGCGATGATATGGTTTACATTCTGTGATGATAAACATTTACTACATTGTATGCAAGTAAAGTTGGGCATACTTATTTATCCAAAATTATATATGGAGATGAGAGATAATATAGTTTACATTTTGCAACGATATAAACAATAGGGGCTTTCGCACCGAATAATTCTAGGAACTCAGTTAATGGAACTAGCCATTAGGATCGTTCTCCGTCAATAGGAACTAAGAAGTAGCCGACAGCAGGGTCTTTAAGCACGGCATGTAAAAATGCTAAAAACCAGTGAATGGAGCTGTGTTTGTTGTGTCGTGGGTTTTATGATAACGGAGATATTTTATATGACTGAAAGAGCAAAAACTGAGGCTAAGAGACGAAATCTCCTATGACACCTTGCAGTATTACATATCATCAAGGCAGAATTTAGTTTCTCCAAAAGGAGTTCCTAGAACTAAAATTGCTTCTAGTTACTGCGCTGCGAACACGGCAAAATCCAGGTACTTCAGCCAATAGTTCGAGGAACTATGAAAAGGTTCCTGTGGTGTGAAAGCCCCTATTCATGGAGATAAGTAACATATATTGCTTTATGCGAGTACACTGTATGTGAGTAAAGTTGGATATATATTTATCTACATATAGTATTGATTTACGCGAGAGTACTGTATTGTATGTGCACTATATATCCAATTCTAAATATATCGCCTGGCGATAATATAGTTTATATTATGCAATGATGAATGGGGATCCAACTCTTGCACTTAACCGATTCACATCAATTCTCACCAAGGCTCTGAAACGTTGCAACCTGCCTACTCAGACAGCATTTTAAGGCATAACATGCATATATTGCAAGAGCCTCTGTGAAAAGCTTCAAACAGCGAGGTAGCTGACTAGATTTTACAACAAAGACGCACTGTACCTCTTGGTTAGTGAGGGGCTGTTTGTTGAGCTCATCATCAAGTTGTTTTTGAAGGATCTGGAGTTGAGCGTGAGCATCAGCTAATTCCTCCTGGAAATGAGAAACCTCCTCAGAGTGCTTCTCATCTTGAGCTCTATCAATGTGAGAGAGAGACAGAGAAAAAAATTCACAAAAAGACACCAACACAATCTGAGAAGTCATCTGCTCATTATCATAAATCAGAGAAGTTAATCAAGCAATTCAGGCACTGATCTCCATCTCTGCATTTACAGTTTTACACATATCTTGCAACCATCAGTACATCTCTCTAGAACAGCTGGACCTCATTAAGATCTCTTGATATGTGGCAGCAGTTCTATGTTATTCGTTTCCGAGGCAGCTGTGAAACTATAACCCAGAGTGTCTGGAAAACTTACGCAAGTGTCTTAGCCTCTTTCTGCAGGGCTTTGACAAGCTCCTCTTTTGCCTGCAGATCTTTCTTGATCTCGCTGAGTTCCAGCATGGCTGCCCTGTAGTGCCTGCGGTTATGGGCCGCCTCCAGCTTGGCCTCCGCCACCTGAACAAAGAATACAAACACACAGGTCACACACCTGCACATAATAAAATAAACCAAAGCTTTTGGGAGCTCTCAAAGGGAACTAGAAATTTCATGCAGCTGTTAAACCATTTATTAACCTGCTCTGTCAGATCCTTGACTTTTATTTTCTCCTTCTCCAGAGCAGCCTGCAGCGTTTGCACCAAGTGTCTCATCTGCTGGTCCTCCTCTTCTTTACGCTTTAATACTGCCTGAACCTGGGGTGAAAGATTACAGAGATGTTAAAACAAAACAAAAATTTGTATAAAGAAAATATTCAATTCCACTGATTAAAGTTGTGTCAAGTCATGACATGTCGTTTCACACCTGCAAGTTGAGCTGGACAAGATCTGCTTCTCTCTTTGCCAATGCAGCCTCTAGAATATTAGCATGTTCCCGCAATGCACTGTGGGATTTTCCAAGCCCGGAGAGTTTCCCTTTCTCATGCTCTAGCTCAAGTGCAAGTTTCTTATTAGCATCTTCCAGGCGACGAATTCTCTTTTTAAAATTTCGTGATTCTTGGAGCTGTGTGCCAAAAAAAAAGTGAAAAAAACATTATGTGGAACTCACTTACATGGAATTTTAATCAAGTAAAAACTATCAGTGAAATACATTTTTGGAGCAAGGAGGAGACCATTTATTTTTTTACAAACAGTATTATTATAACTATTCATATAATAATTATATTAATTACTATGAACTGAATTATTATGAATTTCTAGTATTACAAGAGAATAATGGGGAACAATTTACATGCACAATGCCATTCAAAAGTCTGGGGTCAGTAAGATTTTTTTTTTTAAAGAAATACTTTTATTCAGCAAGAACACATTCAATTGACCAAAAGTGATTTCTGAAGGATCATGTGACACTGAAAACTGGAGTAATGATAGCTTAAAATTATATTTTAAATTATATTTAAAGAAAACCCAGTGCTGCAGCTGTAGATTATTGATGTTGTTGATGATTATTGCTACTGCTGCTGCTGCAGAGCAAGTACTGGAACTTGCTACTGCCAATACAGATGCCGATACTCTGCTGCGAGTAAGACATAGTGCTGCTACACAAATAGCATATATCAATAACCCATAGCAGATCTATACAGGTGGAGCTGGGGAAGGTGGAGGGTTTTAGAGGAACTCTGAAGCACACTGCAAACTGCTATAGTGAATGTAACCACACATTTAAATGTGAGCAACAAGCTTATTTGCTGCAGAAGTGACATGAATCAATCAGCTTGTGCCAAGTAGTTAATGCTGCAATTATCATCAGCTTATGTTAAGGACCCAGCAGCCTGCACCATCTAGAGTTTCATGGCTGAACTATGTATTTAATTTATTAACTAACAAGAACTAACAATGAGCAATGTATTTCTTACAGTATTTATTAATCCTTGCTAATGTAAGTTAATAACTATCCAGCTGTTCATTGTTTGTTCATCTTAGTTCACAGTGCATTATCTAATGTTAACAAATACAACATTTGATTTTCATAATGTATTAGTAAATGTCAAAATTAACATTAACTAAGATTAGTAAATGCTGTAGAAGTATTGTTCATTTTTAGTTCATGTTAACTAAAGTAGTTAACTAATAAGTTTTCTCTCACCTCGTCTTCTAGTTCCATCACTTTCTCCTGATATTCCTCCAGCTCAGTGCTGGTGAGGTTGATGACTTCCTGTAGCTCTTTCTCCAGCATGGCTTTACTCTGGCTCACTGTCTCCAGCTCTCCCTTCAGGGACTTCAGCTTAGCCTGAAGCAATGAAAAAAATACACATCAATCAGTCATTAGAAAAGAAGATACACTGTAGTTACTCACGGCACCACTGCAATACTTCCAAGTATTTAAAGGTCCCGTTTTTCGTGTTTTTTTGAAGCTTTGATTGTGTTTATAGAGTGCAATATAACATGTGTTCATGTTGCGCGTGTTAAAAAAAACAGTATTTTTCACATAATTTACTTATCTGTATACTGCTGTTTCGGGCTGATGACTTCCTTATTCTATGAAGTTCCTCCTTCAGAAATACTTTAAGAGTTCTGATTGTGCCAGCGGTTCCTGTGTTGTGATTCGACAGCAGCTTAGCTTACCGGTTGTGGTCCATAAACAACGCCTTCTCCAGACAAAGAGGGAACTGCTCCATCTTTCAAGAATAATCTTTGTGCGAATCCGGCATTAAACTGATTGAGATTGAGGAAGCTGTCCTCAGCAAAATGTGCTGCACATAGTTTTACATGTGGATCATAATTTTCGGGAACCGAGTTAAACATAAATTTCCATTGTTCTCTAAGTACAGCGTCCCTGGGAAGGCCAAACAAAGGTGATTGGACTGCGGGATGAAAATAACACCGTTTCGACGACATGGCGACAAACACACTCTACAAACGCAACTCTTGCTCTTCTCCGTGGGAGCGCAACAAGACCACGCCCCCTTTTTTGTGTATTCCTGTGGGCGGAGGTTAGTCAAAAAACTGTTTTAGTGACGTCATTAAAGAAGGAAGTAGAGGGATGTAGTCCAAACTGGCCGTTCGATGTAGGCGACGTCTGTTAAATAAAATATCTCACTTGGCATTGAACTTTGAGCTTTACAATTTTACAGATTTTATTTATACTCTAACAACAACATTAAACACTAACTAAAGTTTGAAACATGAGATCACGAAGAACGGGACCTTTAACAGCGAAAGAATTATAATCATTGTGTCCCAATGCTTTCAGGATGTATGCAACTGTTAACTTTTGGTGTTTATATTGCAGACCATCACTACCAGTTTACCTGAAGTTCCTGGCTATTTCCTCCCTCTGAAACTTGAGCTCTGAGTTTAACAAGTTCAGCCTCAGCGGTCTCTTTGGCAGCGAGAGCTTCCTGTAGCCTGCGGCTCAGAATGCCAACTGCATTCTCATAGGCCTTATGCTTGGCCTTCATCTCTTTCTGTGCGCTGGTCAAATCTGTGCCCAAACGCTTCATCTTCACCTTCTGCTCGGAGATGGCCCTGGAAGAGGAAAGAGCAGATGCAGACAGCAAGTTAAACAAGATTTTTTGGTATATTTCACCATCATATATTCCTCTAAACATTCAGGGTCATTTCTGAATTTGTTTAATAATTAGTTGAAATAAATGAATCTCAATCCCTTGTGCTTTAATCTTGAGAAGCAAGATCATAAGCAAACACGTACAACTGGTGGCACTATTGTCTATATGTCACATCACATATCAATGATGTCAAAGAATGAGCAGAGATCACTATGGAAACCCTTATGGCAGAAGAGGCGGTGTGATTGTGACTCACGACTTGGCTTCATTTTGCATTTGTTCAATCCTCTTCCTCAGATTTTCATTCTCTTCGGTCACTGATGCCAGATGGTTCTGGTCAAACTGAAGGGACTGAAGCAACAACATGGAGTGTCAAAATATGCTATATACACTACTGGTCAAAAGTTTGCGGTTGGGAATTCTTTTTAATGTTTCTGAAAAAGTCTGTGATGCTCACCAAGTCTACATTTATACAAAAATACAATAAAAAACAGTAATATTGTGAAATATTACAATTTAAAATATTGGTTTATTCCTGTGATGGCAAAGTTGGATTTTCAGTGGCCATTACTACAGTCTTCAATGTCACATGATCCTTTAGAAATCATTCTGAAATGCTAAACATTTCTTATTATTATCAACGTTGAAAACAGTTGTGCTGCTTAATATTTTTGTGGAAACCATGGTACATGTTTTTCAGGATTATTTGATGAATAGAAAGTTCAAAAGAACAGCAATTATTCAAAAAGTATTTTTTTTTGCCATCACATTCAATTTAATGCAGCCTTGCATAATAAAAAGAAAATCACTGACCCCAACCATTTGAGCAGTAGAGTATGTAGGAAAAAGGCTGTATCCTTGCAACCGAGATTATCTCAGTAATGCAGTAGGTGTGTACCTGCAGTTGAGAGTCAAGTTGGTCTCTCTCTGTCTGTACAGATTGTAAATGGGCTTCCAGGCCATTCATCTGCTGCTGGACTCTCTCCACTTCCTTCTGAAGGCGATCCTGTTCCTGCTCTGCACTCTTCTTTTCTCCCTCCATTCTTAACAGCTCCTGCTTCAGGTCCTTCACCTCCGTCACCAGACGCTTTTTAGAAGCCTTCAACTCAGAAATCAACTGGTCTTTGGAGCTGGCATCTCTCCGGTAAGCTTCAACCATCACCTGCAGGAAACAGTACAGCAGATCAAGGACACTTCTACCAAATCCCATTTGACTATTTTGTTGATTTACAAGCATTGGGTGTATATTTTTTTTATGGTAGAACTTTCTCACAACTAGTCTTATTCAGCAACAAACACATTTTGCATATCTGTCAGTCATACATAAATGAAACCAGTAATAAGATTTCTATAGTACTAATAAAGTGAATGTGTTTTAAATACACAATAAACAGTTTTATATATTTATCATCATTTGATTCAGTCTCACACATTTTAACTAATTGAATATTGCTTGTTCCACAGCCAACTATATTTTTTTTATACTTTTTAACTGAATAATTTTAATTGTTTTCACTATGAACAGATTTATGCTGATTCTAAGCCATTTTAATAAATGCATTTTGAAAATATGATTATTTAAATAAAATAGAAGCAATTAGTTAATAATAAAATATGCCATGAATTGTCTGTGTGCAGAAATCTTACATGTTTCTTACCTGTTTAGTTTATGTATGACTGACAAATATGCATCACACTAAATTTATTAGTTTAAAACCTTGTAATCTGAATGGATGGGAATTGTACATGCAATTCAAATACATAAATCTTAAAGGTGCCCTAGAATGCTTTTTCACAAGATGTAATATAAGCCTAAGGTGCCCCCTGAATGTCATCAGCTCAAAATACCCCACAGATTTTTTTTTTTATTAATTTTTTTAACTGCCTATTTTGGGGCATCATTAAATATGCACTGATTCAGGCTGCGGCCACTTTAAATGCTAGCACTCCCCGCCCCCGAGCTTGTGACTCTAATACATTGCATAATCAAAAAAAATTTGATTCTGAATTAGTTTGATGGTGCTCCGTGGCTAAAGCTAACATTACACACTGTTGGAGAGATTTATAAAGAATTAAGTTGTGTTTATGCATTATACATAATATATATATATATATATCAATGAAAATAGCGACGGCTCTTGTCTCCGTGAATACAGTAAGAAACAATGGTAACTTTAACCACATTTAACAGTACATTAGCAACATGCTAACGAAACATTTAGAAAGATAATTTACAAATATCACTAAAAGTATCATGTAATCATGGATCATGTTAGTTATTATTGCTCCATCTGCCATTTTTCACTATTTCCCTTGCTTACCTAGTCTGATGATTCAGCTGTGCACATCCAGACGTTCTGCCCTTGTCTAATGCCTTGATCATGAGCTGTCATATGCAAATATTGAGGGCGTACATATTAATGATCCCGACTGTTATGTAACAGTCGGTGTTATGTTGAGATTCGCCTGTTCTTCAGAGGTCTTTTAAACAAATCAAATTTATATAAGAAGGAGGAAACAATGGAGTTTGAGACTCTGTATGTCATTTCCATGTAATGAACTCTTGTTATTCAACTATGCCAAGGTAAATTCAATTTTCAATTCTATGGCACCTTTAAATTGCAGGCTAAATTTCAGATCTTGGGGCCACCTACCTTTTGCTGCATGAACTGCTCTTTCAGTTTCTGTGCTTGTTTTTTGAGGGTGCCATTCTCTTGCTGTAGAGCTTCAATCTTGTGGAGAGAAAGGGAAAAAATGCAATCTAAACCCATCCTAATGTTCTAGATACAAAAAAGCACATCACTCAAATTCAAACCTCTCACCTGGGTTGCTTTAACCTGCAGTTCCTGTCTAAGCTGGTCAAGAGTGTCCGAGGCTACCAACACTTCCTCTCCAAGCCTTTCTGCTCCTTCATCCAGCTCGCTCTTATCTGCCCGTGCTGCCTGCAGAGCCACTTCCAGGACTATTTTCTCATTTTGGAGATACTGCAGGGTTTCCTCTTTAGTTGTGGCGTCAGTTTGTAGCTCCTCCAGCTGGGCCTGGAGCTCCTGGTAACGGGCCTCCAGCTGATTAAGGGCCTGTTCTTTGGTTTGGAGGGTCTCCTGAGTAGTGGTGAGCTGCTTCATCAGCTCCAGGTGCTCACGCTGTAACAACTCCAGCTGAGCGTCTTTTTGGGAGAGAATGAGTTTGACCTGCATGGAGAAGAATTTGATAATTTCAGTTGAATTTGAGTAGGCTGCATAAATTAGGTCAACCAGAACTGGGAACACTTCCCATAACATCCAATGTACTTGTTACATCGTAAGAGGAATGGCATCTACATTAATATTACTCGGTCTCATCCTTATCCTGAAGTTACAGTACTCAGCTGAATCCGGTCTGTATTCAGACCAGATGGTGGACCTGCACCTAGAGATGACCACAACAACCTTGAATGTCAGAGGAGACCATGACAACCAGATGAGCCATAGAGACAGATCCCCTACAAAGACCATGTCAACTAGACAGTAATCGGCACAGATCCTCAGCAGAGACCACGAGAACCAGACAAGTCCTTCGCACAGACCCTATGGCCAGCTTCAACTCCCCTCCCACCAAATGCTGGTGAAATGTATCCTGATCTTCAAGCAGATTGAACTGGATGAAATATTCTGAATGATATCAATCTACAATCTGACTTGTGATGCAGCCTGGAATTAAACCACGCCACGTTTGTTCATCTGGAGGACTGGTCCCCTGACTGAGCATTGTTTCTCCCGAGGTTTTTTTCTCCATTTCTGTCACCGATGGAGTTTGGGTTCCTTGCCACTGTTGCCTTTTGACTTAATATTCTGCAATATACTAGAATGCACTGACACCGTTTTGTTTAAGGTTGAACCACTGTAGTCACGTTGACTATATTAACAATGTTTTTACTACTTTTCTGGACCTTGAATGTGGCAATTTTGTTGCTTCCTATTGAGGAAAAAAAACCTCTTGGATTTCATCAAAAATATCTTAATTTGTGTTCCGAAGATGAACGAAGGTCTTACGGGTTTGGGACGACATGAGGGTGAGTAATAAATGACCGAAATTTAATTTTTGGGTGAACTAACCCTTTAAAATAAATTACAAGAATGTCCCCATTGAGCATCCTGGGATTAAGGGTCTTGTTCAAGAGCACATTGCTGATGGGTTCGATAAGGGGTTCGCCGCTGAGGGGCCTTAGTGATCCTCCAGTGGGGCTGCGAGACTTAATTAACAAATATATTCCTATAATTGTTTACTTTCATTGTTAATGCATTAAATTAAAAATGATCAAAGCACAACCTTGCTCGTATTCTGTGAATGATTGTTTCGGAGCAGCGCAAGCCGTTTCTCATTGCACTGTGTGAAATACAGACTGAATGGCGGCTCAAAACATCCAACCGTTGTATGCAAACTACATCTCTCGACTGGATTAGGCAACCCGGTGTCACACTGAGGTAAAGGTAAAGACAACTGGGAGGGAGACGCTGAAGAGGGAGTCTGTGGAAGTACAGTATAAGGGCCTTGCAGTATTGATTTGGAGTAGAAGGGGGCCTTGGAGTAAAAAAGGTTGAGAACCACTGGTTTTAAATACCTGCTCTAGCTCTCTCTCCAGTGTTGTGGCTGTATTGGCAAGTTTGAGAAGATGCTCTCGCTCCTCCTCAAACTCATCCAGCTTTTGCTGAAGATCTTCCTCCACCATCGTCTTTGCCTCCTGGATTTGATGTATGGCCGCTTCTTGAGTCAACATGTCCGCCTGGATAAGAATCAGCCTATTATTATTGTGCGTGCTTTTTAGATTTGATCAAATTTCATCTTCATTCTTTAACTTTTTCCTTGTTTATTAAGTAAAAAATAAAACATAGTGCCAGACCTCTATACTTTGTAGCTGTACAGCAATTCGTTCCTTCTCTTTTATAGAGCGATGTTTCGTCTCTGTGAGTTTGTGAGACAGAGTAACATTCTCCATCTTCAGATTTTCCAACACACCAATCTGAGTCATTTGACCAGCCTGAAAGTAAATATACAAACAAATGCATACTACGGATGGCCATTCCGCATCTGAACCTTTCTGATAAACACAGGATTTTGAAATCATATACTACCATTCAATACGTTTTTTGAAAGAAATTAATACATTTATCAAGCAAGGATGCATTGAATTGATCAAAAGTTACAATAAAGGCATTTATAATGTTCCACAATATTATTAAGTAGTACAAATGTTTTCAACATTAATAATAATAAATGTTTCTATTGCAACAAATTAGCATTTCATAATGATTTCTGAAGGATCATGTGACACTGAAGACTGGAGTAATGATGCTGAAAATTCAGCTTTACCTCCAAAGGAATAAATTACATTTTAAAATATATTGTATAATATATACATGTTTACTGTATTGTTGATCAAATAGATGCAGCCTTGGTGACTGTAAGACTTCTTTCAAATAGATTTTAAAAATCTTGCCAACTCAAATCTGAGAATGGTAGTACATATTACATATAGTACATATTATGGGAAAACAAAATTATACTTCATCACAGCGGGCCATTATACCTGCATGTTTGCCATCTCTCCCTGCAGTCGCACACGTGCCTCCTGTGCCAGAGTCAACTGCTGCTGGTACCAGAGGCGGAGCTGCTGCAGGGAGTCCACTTCTGCCTGCGAGGTCTTCAGTCTGCTCTGCAGAGCGTTCCTCTCACTCTGAACCCGCTGAAGCTGTGTCTGCAGGCCTCCCATCTGCTGCCGCAACTCAGAGACTAAGTGGAAAAATGACAAACAGGAGAAAGCTATGTAAAGATTTTGATACTTATTACTATTATTAATTAATGTTAATATTATTATAAATATTATGTATATTCTAAATATTTATTCAATATTTCACTTAATATTTTGAGCATAAACTCAGAAGTACAGACTTATTAATAATAATAAGTTTTATTTTTAAATCACCTTTCCTGAGCTCAAGTCACCAAGTATGTTAACCAGTCAAGTGAGCACAGATATGGGTTTTTCAACAGGTTTTTTTTTAAACCAGAAAATAATGACCATTCAATCACCTTGGCCAATATTTTGGTCAATTACAAGACAATTTAAACCGTAATCAAAATAGTTCCCTGTGCACTAAATTTACTAAAATCTACTGGTACTACTAGGCAAAAGCGATATCACCATGTTAACCAGTTTCAAAGCAGTTTTACAGTAATAAACAGCAAAATAACAGAATCAATGATGCAAACTTCATTAAATATGAGACAAATTTAAATTCTGCAGTAAAGCAGCTCTACAAAGACAATAGTGTCATTTTTCTGCTCAATTCAGTTCAATGTCGGTTCAGTTTAGTTCAATAACCATGTAAAGTTTATACATTGAGATGGAGCCATGTAAATCTACCACTTTGTCCTCACCTGTGTTGTCCCTGGTATTCAGGCTCTGCTGCATCTCCTCCACTTTGACCATCAGCCTCTGGTACTGCTCTTCGGCCAGCTGCAGGTCATTGCCTAGCGAGGCCAGGCTGGCGTTCTTCCCCTCCAGATTGGCCTGGAGATCCACCATAGCCTTCTCCAATGCAGAGCAGTTGGAGCGTAGCGTGGTGACCTCAGAGGTGAGGGTGCTCTGCCTCTCCTGACTGGCCTGGCTTTGCTCCACCTGGACCTGCAACTGAGCACTTACTGTAGCCAGCTGTGCCTGGAGCTCCGTTTTTTCTTTCAGAGCCTGGAAATGGAGGACGGTTTTAGATGATCCATGTAGTTTCAACCATGTTTTTAAGAAGTATATTTATAAATATATAAACATACACTGCCCTCCAAAAGTTTGGAAACAAAAAGTGGGGTTTTGGACAATATTGGCATGAATCCTTTTCAATTTGTGATAATTTTGCACTGATAACACAAACTATGAAAACATATTTTATTACATAAATAGAAATTTTCGATTCATCAAAATATCCACCATTAGCAGCTATCTGACCTAAACTGGGTTCTAATTTGTTCATTGTATACTAAACTTAATTGGCAATCAATAGACCCCTTAATCACCTACGTCACTGTGACGTCACCGCTCTAGCTGGAGGCAAAACATAAATAAGAACTCATAGCGGGCGCGCTAAAAGTTTGAGGATTTGACTTTGAAATGTCGTCTTCTTGTGTTTTTGGCTGCCAGAATAGAAGGAACAGCACTTTTGGTTCAAAACTAAAATTTTACCAGATCCCGGCAGACATTCCTTCACAGAAATCAAAAAGATAATTGTGGTTGAATGCAATACGGCGTACAGACTGGACGGAGGCGATCATAAATAATGCTCGTGTTTGCAGTGCACAGTTCATATCAGGTAAAATAATCGATGCATATGTAATGGTGTGTTGGTTTTATCAAGTACAAATCAGCAAGTTTTTTGTTTTATAGGTGAAAAGTTGCCAACTTTCAGCGCACTAGCTAGCTTAAATGTTAAACAAACATACAGCGATAGATGTGTGTGCCATCCTTTGACATCAGACAATAAGCTTTGACAAAATTCCCCGAACCACCCGAAAATAATTCATATGTTGTCTAGGAAATATCCAAAACTTAAGTTAATTTACAAAAATAGCTGTCACGGTCCCGCAGAGTCAGTGACTGTACATATTCGGACAGTTCTGAACCTTCTTCTGCATCTATGTTTAATAAATCCCTCCTAAAACATGCTAGCTTACGCTTGTCAACATTGAGTCCAGCGTCTCTTTTTGCCTCCAGCTAAGCCCCTCCCACCAGGAAACGTTGCAATGTTTACAAACTTTTAAATGGTCTATTGTTGAAGCTATTAAGGTGTGCTGACCCAAAAATCTTTTACAAACCTGGGCCAAGTTTAAACAATGATAATGTCAAGTTACTTTAATGTATTTGCACCAAAAAATGATAAGGATTTATGCTTATATTGTCCAAAACCACACTTTGCCAGGGGTGTTTCCAACGTTTGGAGGGCAGTGTACATATATACACACACATATACAATTCAAAAGTTTGAGGTCAGTAAGACCATTGGTTACAATGATTTCTTTCATTTGTATTTTTATTGAAATATTTAAAAAAACATTTTATTGGCGAAATACTATAATAGGGTTACAGGAAAGAATAATAATTTTTTTAAATAAAATTTGTATACATTATTTTTTCAAATAAATGTTCTAATCAATAATTAAAACAAGTAACACTTTCATTTAAGGTGACGTAGTTACACATTACTACATGTACTCACTATAGTAATAATAGTAAATTATGCATAATTACAAGTAACAAACACTAAATCAAACCCTAATTGTAGCTCTATAGTAATAAGTACATGTAGTTAATTAATATTACTCAGTAAGTACTTATCTGAGTAAGTACAATGTAACTATGGGTGCTTGCACACTTGGTTCGATTGCCTGGACCGAACCCGAGTTCGATTGCTCCCCCCTCCCCCTGCGCCCACTGGACTGTGTTCACATTAGATTATTTGGGTCCGAACCGCGGTTCGTTTGCGTCATCAAACCAGCAGCTGTTTACTACGTTGCTTAGTAACGATGGCACAGGAGAAGGCGGCAAAATGCATAACGTTGCTCTCCTCACTTTTATATTTTTGTTTTTGAACCGTTGGTTTTGTTCATAACGGCTCTTGCGTCTATCTGCCGCGAATGTAGAATGTTGAAGGCGAGCAGAAATGAGAAAAGCTACGCTACAGCTCTCTGTTGGCAGCATGTCCGTCACGCTCGTCGGGAAAGTGAGTGAAACACACACACAAAAACACATTTTTATCAAATTATACGGCATTAATAGCGGTTCACTTCCGCAATTTGGTACGTTTGCATTCATATCAGAAGCGAACCGTACCGGAGTTCACTTGAACCGCACCCCAGACCACCCTTTTTAAGTGGACTCGGGTACGGTTCGCGGGTGCGCACCCGAGTTCACAAGACCGTGTTCACATCATCCAAACGTACCGAACTCTGACGTCAATCGAACCCGGGTGCGCACCAAAACTGCTAATGTGAAAGCACCCTATGTCACCTTTGTAACCTTTAAATATTATATAAAATAAATATTATATTGCAGCAATGTTGTCATTGAGTTGTACATGTACAATTTTCAAAATATTTAAAACATATATTAATTATAAATATATAAACTAATCTGCTCTCTAAATATGGGCATCAGACATTTAAAAAAGACATGTTGGTAGCAGGTAGCAAATATTGGACGAATACCTGGGACTCTACTATTAACTCACCTGATTGGCCTCGGAGGAAAGAGACTCCAGTTGTCCTTCTAACCTCATTTTCTCTTTCAGCACTTGCAGCATCTCATCATGAGTCCCCATCACAGAACTCCCATATGACACACTGAAAATGCACAGTTCATCAGTCATCATGAAGGTTTAATGGGCTGGTTTCTCCTAAGGGTCTAAAAATATTTAGGGGATGGACTAACAGGAGGAAATTGTGGGCTCATACCTGCTGGAGAAGCTGTCTCTGCGACTGCGAGGCTCTACACTGCCCTCTCCTTCCTGCTCCAGCTCTTCCATGTGTCTCTCGTCAGTGGCTGCCTGCAGGACTTCCTGCAGTGATGGAAAGTGGCCCATGGCTTCTGCAGCAATTTCTCTCCCCTCAACAGTATATGGAGCCTTTGGCCTGTTCACTATTGCAGCTAACATATTATATGTCCCGGTAGTAGACACACTACTATAGGACGAGCTATCGCTGTCATTGCCATCAGCTCTGAAACCTGATTCGCTGCCATCCACCTCAGAGATGTTGTCTCTGATAAGCTGAGATGATTCTGAATGGGTGTTGGTCTCAGAGCTGATGCTGATTTGTGAAATGGTGGAGACTGAACTGATGGAGGAATGCAGCGAGCTAAACGATGAGTCGTTAGATGCAGAAACTACCCCACCAGGTGCCTCTGCGCTTTTAACGTCAGATTCGGGAGTTTTGTAGTCGGCGAGAGAGTGGATCTTGTTGGAGCGAGATGATTTGGATTTCTTCTCCTTGCTGGAAGGGATTCCCAGGCTTCCCAGTTTGGGACCACGAGGAACGCTGGTGCGCAGGAAAGAGTATTCCTTAGTCATGGCAACGGTACTGGCTCTTGGGAGACCCTCGGGATGGAGCATGAGCTCTGGGTCCAAAGTGCTAAATGGGCGGCTCTTAGGAGTGGACCGCTTGGTCTGAACGAGACAAAGACATGAAGATTAAACATAAGACATGCAAAACAGAAAACAGTAGCAAACACTGGACAAACACTGAACAGTTTATCTATTTCTAACATCAAGTCCATCAAGTCCACCTATAGCTAATATTAAAGAAATAATTTACCCAAAAATGATTTGCTCACCCTCATGTTGTTCCTATCCTGTTTGACTTAGTTTTTTTCCAAGGAACACAAAAGGAATAAGAATGTTAAAATAAATAAATGGTAAATAGAAAAACCCTGAAAAAAATAAAATACACCAATCGTCAATTTAGTGTAATGCTTCTTCATGTGCCATATTTAAAAACACTTGAGAAGTATGGCAGATTTTCAGAGAATAATGACTTAAAATGTGGTCTGTTTTTTCACACAAAGTCATATTATGACTTGAAATATAGCACACAAGAAATGTGGACTACTTTTATGATGCTTTTTTTGTCATTTTATGTGGTGGACAGTGTCCACTCTCATTCACTTTCATTGTAAAGGAAACCGTTTCCTTTTCTGCTCCATGGAAGTCCTATGTAATGAGGGTGAGTAAATGATGCAAATTTTCATTTTTTGGCAAACTATTCATTATTTCAAATAAACTGACAGTTCTCATTTGCTGACTCACTCTCTCTGTGTGCCGCTGTACTCTATATTGTTTGAGCTGTTCCTCTAGACGCCGGCGAGCTTCCTGGCGAATTTTTTCTTCATTTTCCATCTCCACTAATGGCTCTTTTGAAGCTATAAGAAAGACAGAGTCAACAAATGCACAAAAAAATCTTGCTACATAAAATAGGCAGGTGAAAAGTTCAGATATTGTCAACCAAGCTGTATTGGATTAAATGAAACAGGCTATTGATTATATGAGAAAACAACAACTCATCAATCCTGAAACATGCTTGTTTGACAATGCCATTTCTAGGGATGGAAACTGACAACTTGTTCCATTTTTAAAAAATACAAGAACTTGCACAGTCATCTTTTTACAGTTGTGATGATGATGATGATGAGTGAGTATCTTATTTGTGCACATTATTAATATTTTACTGCAATTAACAGTTCTGTGTAAATGCTTTTGGTGGTTTATGTTTTGCTACAATGGCCTCACAGAAAAACTAAATTTAAAGTATGGGTTTAAATAAGTAAGTTACTAGAAGGAATAAAATAAATATGGTAATGTGTTTCTTTTTTGTTGTTGTTGTTGCTGGAACTGTATAATAAAATCTAATTTGTTATTACTGCTCTTTTAAAATCTAATAATAATAACCAGGCTGCTGAGCATTTTCCAGAGCAAAATTACTAGAAGAATCAGTTACAATCATTAAGGGAATTGTAAAGTGGACATAGAACCATTAAAATCATTAAAATGTCTTGATTCCCATCCCTAGTCTTTTAAGCTTCATGCTTGTCCTGGCAGAGCAAACACCATGTGATCTCTGCAACCCATAATGAGCCATTCCATCTGCCTTAGTCAGAAAAAGAGAAAAGCACATTTCAGTTTCTGCGTCAGTTAGTTATTAGTTCAGCCATATTTCACGTCCAAGCCAAACTGACTTACTGGAAAGACAATGTGCATCTTGTTATGTTGTTCCCAGAAAATCTTAACTTTTCCTGAATCACCAACCAGCACAACAACCCCAGTATTGCCAGCAGAGAATTGTCAGAAATCAAAGCACCAACAATCAGTAATTAGCCTTTAATTAATTAATTAATTAATTAAGGGACATTATGCAATGGAGAGATTCCCACTAAAGTCTCTCAACAAGCCAAAACGGAAGAGCAGGCAAAAAACAGGGTACACCAAACGGGGAGGGTTAGCCTAAATCAGCCTCAAAAGCCAAACTCGGGGGAATTACAACACAACAGGAAGGGAAGAGGATGATTCGGCGGGGGGGGATTATCCAGTATTGTATGCTTACACAATTCAGTCTCCTGCATAGGAATACTTAGTCTGAGCGATTGCAATGCGTCACCCTTGTGAACAGTGCCCTCTGCAAGAGCTGCCTCAGACTTCTCTAGGCTGTCAGGGAAAGAGGCCACACCTGGATCCAGCTCTGCGCTCAGGGGGGAGTCGGCAAGGCGGCTACCCGGGGAAGGAGTTGCCAGAGGTGGGGTGCTGCCTCCGTGAGATTCCTGACCCTCCACCACGGCCTCTCCGTTTGGAAACAGCTCTGCTTTGACATGACCTACAACAAAGAGAAGGGATTGAGAAAAGAGCTGTTTTTTAATGTTTTACAGGCCAATAATTACCTATCAGCATGGATGAAATATCATGCAAAAGTAAAGGTTTTTGGCTTATTACAACTTTCAATCATGTTCATTCTGACCACTTATGTGTATTTAGGTGTACTATTATACAGAAAAATACTTGTATACTTACGTACTATACAGAAACATAAAAGGTTACACTTTATTTTAAGGTGTCCTTGTTATAGTGTAATTATACATTTAAGTACTGAGAAATATTAATTAACTACATGTACTACTTACTATTGTGTTATGGTTAGGATTAGGTTTGTTGTAGGGTCAGTTGTATGTAATTTATAGTTATTACTATAGTAACTACATGTAACATGTGTAACAACACTAAAATAAAGTGTTACCAAATAAGATTACTGACTGGTCATTTAACAGCTAAAATTAAACACTGACAACAGAGTTTTAAATTAAAATTATTGTATTTAAAATTATTAAAAATTAGTAAAATGTGATAAAATAAAATTAATTAGTATTAATTAATTAGTAGTATTGCCCAAAAGAGTACTTTTTTATGCTTTTTTAGTAAGCATCACTCCACGCAAAAAAACTATTTAGCAAGACTTTACAATAAGGTCCCATTATTAATGCAACATTAACAATGAGCAATACATTTGTTACAGTATTGATTTATCTTTGTCAAAATTAGTTAATAAAAAGACAAGTTTTCATTGTTCGCTCATCTTAGCTCAAGTGAAATAATATTAATAACAGGCACAACTTTTGATTTTTATAATGTATTATTAAATGTTGAAATTATCATTAAGAATGCTTATTAATGCTTTACAAGTATTTTTCATTGTTTGTTCATGTTAACTAATATATTTAACTAATGTTAAAGAATTGAACCATATTGTAAAGTGTTACCAACAATTCTGTAGAAACAATGGCCCATTCATAGACATATCTGTCATCCGTGATTCATTTCTTCCACAGACAGAAGCATCCATTACCGAGATAAAGCGAATAGCACCAATGAGGAGGACCATCTTCTCATCATGTGGACAATGGACATCATTTTGAACATATCCGTCTAAAGGATTATTTTTTTATTCATGTGTAAAATGTTACTTTGCACCCTTTTAAAAGTACAAAGTGCAATGCTATTGGTGCTTTTTGTTCATTCACAACATTCATAATTAAAGAGCAGCATAGGCTGAATGTTCTCCTGTAAGCAAGTCTTGAAGAACAAGTCAAACAGCTTAATCGAGCTACAGTGACAGTTCAGGAAACTGACACTGAAAGTGCGGGGGAAGTTTGTGGATATATCTAGAGAAAAAAAGCTTCTTTATAAAGGTAACAAATGGCACTGGAAAAGTGGGAAGAAAAAACAACTCAAAGCCAAGTGACGCAGTAAACAGCAAATGTTCACTTTGAAATCTTGCCAAATTTTGCATGAACACAACAAACAGCTCTCATAAGACAAGCTTAACAGCAAATCCTGCATACGCTCACATTTTGAGCATAAATTTTACATTTTTATACATGGGAAATATGAATCGGAAAGTACAAATAAACAGCCTCAAAGTCGATGAATCCAGTCATCTAACTGCAATATTAAGAACAAGGGTTTTCAAACTTTTAGATGCCAGGGACCCCCAAACATGATCAGAGACCTCAATTCTAGCTACATAGTTTCATGTACAAAGACCCCATTTATACTATAATATATTATAGAAACATGTGTAAATATTATTTGGAAAATATTTAGTTCCTTTTACATTACATTACCTTTTTATCTACTTACTATAGTACTGTACTGTTAGATTTAGATTTATTTATTTAAATGTAATTTATTTTAAATTAAAAGCATTAATGAATTCATTTAAAAAAAAAATAATTTTGTTTTTCTCTAAACTTTTCCTCAGTCCACATTTTAAAAACCCCTGACTTAGAACATCATCCATCAAATTTAATCTCAAAAGAACACTCACCATTAGGGATTTTCTCCGTTACGAGTGATCTCTCCGACTTCAGAGATTCTACAGTATTGCTGTCCAGATGCTGTGCATTCGGCTGCTGAGGGATGGCCTCAATTGAGGCTGTTTCATTATTTCCATTTTCCATATCTCTGAAATACAGATGCTGTTCTAGCATCCATGAAAATGAGCTGGGCCTCACTAGTGCAATTCACCTTTACTTCATGCTCGGTAAACTTTGGTTGAGACTGCAGGCTGGCCTTGATGGTTCAAACGGCTTCGGTCCTTAGTGAACCTGAGGAATGAAAACATTACTTAATAATAACTAATAAGTAATTTAACATTTAGTCATGATGCTGATGCTTCTATCTAAATCATCTGACATGTTAATTCACTGGGAGATTTGCCCTAAAGCAATCTAAGATTAAATATTTTGATCAAGGGCACAATGGTGACATACTTATATTATTGTGACTGGAAGGGGCACTAGTTGTTTAATTCTTTTTTTTTTTTTTTTTTTAACAAACATGGTATTTGAACCTAAAACCTTTTACATACCAGCCCACTAATCCACACCACCTCAATTTGGTGAATAAAAAATATGCTAAATATGCTTAGGTCAACACAGTAACACAAATGCTGTCTGTCTTACTGTGAAGGAAACCAAATAAATATAAAAATAAAAATAAAACAAAAAATCTGCTTTAAATTAATTATTAAGTCTCCTTTCACTCACTGAAGTCAATGCTTTATTTGTGAATATTTATAATAATTATTGGACACATTATTTTTTGCATCATTGCTGACAGGTGGTGATGACACATGCTGAGCCATAGGCAAAGTAAACAATTTTATGACTAATGAAAGCAGGAGACAGGACAAAATAATCCTTCATATATACACTTCTGCGTATATTCTTCCTTGTATACACTTTTCAGCATTGTAGTTTGTTTTATCCTAGTTGTTATAGTTTAGTGTCATGATAGGCTTGTAACTAATAGGATATTGTACCGTTTTAGTGCGTTGTTGTTATTGCACATTGCGACACACCTTTATGGTGGAGGAATGAGATTTCTGTGTCACACAAGTCTGGATGATTAGACTAACCATCAACACGAGTCTAACTACAGACTAGTGCGATTTAAGACACTTATAAGACATCTGACATGCAAACGAAGCTGACATTACTTTAAAAATCAACCTAAATACACATTCTCAAAATCACATATAGACAGATCAAGCTGTCAACAGCAGTTTTGATCAACTGTCACTTTCAACACAGATAATATCTCTTCTTTTAGTGTAACGTTAATGAACTGAAAATGAAAGCACAACAACAAACACGTTAATCATAATAAATAATCAGTAGCACGGAAAAAGTGAAAAATCCCTAGCGATATAATGTCAAAGTGAGTTTATTATCATAAATCTCTGATCTCATTAGCATCAGCCTTTTAGCTACTTAGCCACATCGCACGACATCTTAAAACCTTAAGCAACTGATGCATGACACTGACACACGACCACACTTCTGCATAGCTATTGTCACGTGAAATGGTGAATAATTAGCATGATGTTTAGAAGAGACGATAAAGAAGTAATTAAGCACCAACCTTAGACGTGCTCCTGCCTATACTACGTGGCTGTTTAGGTTCCGTCCTTCAAACAGATCCGTCTCACAACGGTTTCCTCAACAATAAAGGTTCCGCGTAGAGTTACTGCGTAGCCATTGAAGCAAAAATCCCCTATATATTATTTATAACAATATAATATCACAGTAAACCAGTTAAGCATACTTTTATATATTATTTATGGTATTATTTGTGGTTATATATCTAAATTGTTCACTTCTGACCAATTATGGATGTACTGATCTAAAATACATATAGGCCTGGTTTCACAAACAGGGTTTAGATTAAGCCAGGATTAGGCCTTTGTTCAATTAGGGCATTTAAATAGCTTTTAATAAAAATGCCTTATAAAAAACATTACTGTGTGCATCTTGAGACAAAACAATGGCAAAAAATTTTGAAGATATGTCAGTGCAAGTTGCTTTCTGTCAAGACTGCTCAAACATGCATTTTAGTCTGGGACTAGCTTAAGCCTTGTCTGTGAACCCAGGGGATAGGGTACAACGGGGCTAAAAGTGCACTGGGGTAAAAGGCGCATTTGACTATGCACATGGAAATTTGGCAGATCTCTATATCATATATATATTTTAAAAATACAGAAACAAAATTTTAACTTTTAAAAAAAGACTGAAAGCTTTGAATGAAATCCCATAATTAATATAGCTTTACAGTTGTAACAAATTATATATATATATATTTGTTACAACTGTAAAGCTATATTAATTATGGGATTTCATTCAAAGCTTTCAGTCTTTTTTTAAAAGTTCAAATTTTGTTTCTGTATTTTTAAAATGAACATTTTAATGACAGTATATTTATTAAACAAAAATGAATTATAGTACAAACTTTACTAAAGTGATTGTTTTGAACAAGTATTAGACATTAAAAACATTTTACTTTAGCTAAAGTATTTGCATCAATACTTAAGTGCCTTTTTAAAACACTTTCACGATTTATTTTCACACAAAATCTGTTACTTTATCAATGTTCAATAAAAAAAAAAAATGCAATCATACACTATGGTAGTAAAAAGCATTTTTCTTGTTTGCCTTTATCCCTGTTGTACCTTACAATATGCTGCAATGTTTTTCTTCTATATCACAATTTGTATGATTTTAAACACCATTTCAAACAGTTATAAAATGTATTATGCTATATGAAATAAGTACAAGACCTGTCCCATGACTAACATCTCCATATCATATGCAATTAACTGAAAATTCATATTTTTCCCATTAGGCTTTTTAAATGGAAGCCATACAGACACTGATGTATGACAAAGCATCGTCTTTAATTTGATTTGATCACAACCCTTTTACATGATGTAGAATTAGTAACCACTATAAAAATGTGAGATTTCAAGTCATTCATCACATGCCAAATGTAATTTAAGGGACCCTGCTGCTTTTATTTAAAAAAATGCTCAGAAACTGGGAATGTGGAAAATGTACGGTTCATCAAACACAATATCAAAACCGCAACTCCGAAAATATACATTCAAAATAAAAATAAAAAATGAAAAAAGCAAAACAATGTCTAAGAGACCAAATTATTGTGCATGCAGTCATTGTAATATTACATAAGATGAACCTTAGACATGGCCTGTAAAACTTGATCAATGCTGTTTCCTGGAATTTAAGTTCTAGCAACCCTTATGGAATGAAAACCATATTTAATTAGTGATACAGTACCTACTTCACTTATCTTCCTATATTTTATTAAAGCACTTAATATGCATTATCACAACAGGTTTCAACAATTTAAAACCTTGCTGCTTTTCCACAGTCAAGCTGCTTTTCCACGGAGTCAACCATTCTTTATTTTCTCGATTTCCAATTCAAACAGAAGAGGGTCACACTCATTATAGAAGGGTCATACTCAAAATAAAACTTCCTTCAGTTATCCAGAGCAAACTTTTTTTTTTTTGCCAGATGCAGCCCTCCACAGAAAATGGTTAATTTTAGTCATTCAATAGTAAATTCAAGCCACAGAGAAGCCAAATGTTCCTCATGTGACTTTATTGTAAGGAAAAGTCAAAGATCGCAGATACTCATACTCCCTATCAACTCATACAGCCCGCTCTCATATCAGACAGTGCTCATCTAGACACTCACAATATAACTCTTTAAAGTACAAAAGAAAAACAACAAAAGAGGTTACCCAATGTGGGAATCAATCAATAGCACAAGCCTTGTATCATAGCATGTCGTGTAAATACACAAATACATGATGACTGACGACTGGTCCACAATGTATGAGAAAATGAAGGGCGATATGAGAGTTTGTGAATGGGACAAAAGCTCACAACATCTTGATGATTGAGAAATGGACGCATTAAGAGTGGCACCAAGGTCTTGTGAAGTCAAGCGGCCAAAAAGAAAAAAACAAAAGTGTCCAATTTTTCAATTTCAGAGTCTGTTGTAGAAAAGGGGAAAATGGCAAGTGGAGGATCCGTATGAAGCGACGTTCCGGGCTCATTTCTTCTCCTCCTCACCAGTCTTCTCCTCTTTCTTCTCTTCCTTCACCTCCTCTTTCTTGTCCTCTGAACTCTTTGTCTTGTCATCGTTCACAGACAGCTCCTCCAGCTTCTCTGCCACTTTGTTAGGGCTGTTCAAACTACCTGTGAAACGAAATTAAAACAGTTGAGTTGAAGGCTTTTCAAAGAGTACACAGACCTAACGCAAATTTAACAAAGAAAGAAATGTCTGAGAAGATACGGTCACCTGCCAATTGAATGGCAAGGCAGTTTGTAACATTCATCATATTACTGTAGCAGACGAAAAAAGTTTAAGGCTGGATGTGTCAGTCTTAAACAGAGTGAGTCTGCATTACTCCTGGCAGAAAATCCCATCATCTTACCATCTAGAGACTTTCTGACCTCTTCTTTGCATTCATCAAATTTCATCTTGAACTTTTGTGCATCTGCAAGAAAAAGGAAACATCAAAAAAGGGCACAAAAATGCAGAAGTCTTTTACGCTAATAACTAAAGTACAAAAATACTTAAAATATACATTTTAAAATGTATTGTAATCATTATTCTATTCAGAACAATTATCGTTTAAAGTCTGCATTAAATGTATTTTTATCTATTTCCTAAATGAGTCTTATGTTATTATGAATGAGTCATCCTTGCATGCATTTAATTAAAAAAAAAAAAAAAAAAAAAAAACCTTGTAATCTTCTATTGAAAGGACATTTCTCTCTGGTGACGTATGCTAGACTTCTCCAATCATTCAGCCAAGTCAGCTTAAACCCCACCCCATTATTACAACCATCTACAAGCGTGCATTCAGATTTGCCTCCATTCAATCAACAATAGATAGAATCCCAATCCAATATTTTTTTTTCCTTTTAGATAATCTGCTTCACTCGGATGCAAGTCACAATCACAGAAGAAAATATCTGTTGCTACTCGTTTCATTGCGAATTTGCAACAATAAAAACATTCACTTTTCTGTATTTTGTAGAGTTTCAATAAGTTTTAATTCGACTAGATCCTTGAGATATGTTCTGGAGATCATGTTAATTTATACTCACTCTCTGCATTGAGGAATCGAATAGCCAGCAGCTCTGCTTTGGGTTTTTCATCTGCAAAGTCAGCATGTGTATTCCACACCCAGGCCCTGTCACTGCCTGCATTGGGCTTCAGCTCCATCAACGGCATAACTAGAGCACAGGATTTAAATACATTAGCGATTTGAAAATAATTAACAGGTGGTGCACAGAAAACAGTTACACTCACTGTTGTGGTTGGCACAGATTTTGAGGGTGCGATCTCTCCTCATGAGAAGGCGGATGGTACCCTTCTCTTTGTGTCGCAGGAGTTTGACATCACCCGTCCCACGCTCCTTCCACTCAGGAGGGTCGTTCTCACTGGCAAAACGATACAGCTTTGCCCTCCTACAAAAATCATGTTAAAAACAAATGTCAGCAAAAAAATAATAAAAAAAAATGTTTTATTATATTAAAGAACAAAACCCATGATCAAATAACATTACCATACTTTAGCAGGACTTGACAATAAGGACTACCCGATGACCCGGTGTTAGCATGAAAGAAGCTCAGGACAGTTGATGGAATGATCAATGCATCGTCACAAAAGTATCATTTGCGCATTTTTTTATTTTAAGCCATTCTATTGAGATTCCATTTAATCAGTCATGCCATGTGGTTTCAGCACGTTTTTTGTTAAATACCAACTATTTACTCGCACAAAGCTCACGATTTATGTGCTGACACTATATGGTCCGATTGTCAAGCTGCGATTTGACTGCTCACACTATACTTATGAAATACGTGCAAAAAAAACAGATATTGGTGATAAAGATGATTCAGCATTTCTGATTAATGTATTAAATTATTATTATTTTTATTATTAGGGTGCTTTTATTATTAAATTGATATTACAATTAATTTGCCCCGTATCCACAATAATTTCATAGTGCATCACAACATAACTGACACGCTGTGAGGATAATAAAAGATTAGACAGACTAGCTTATATACCATTATTAGCGTATGATTCTGAAATAGATTTATCTTGCGTTGTCTCAGAGAATATGCACCATTATTGCAGTGTCATGCCGAAAGCTTGGTTAAAACTCTAGCACAAAGATGGCACATTGCTTATGCTCGCCTTCATGGTTTAAAACGGTAAAATGTCCAATATTGCGACGTGACATTTTTTTCTTTAATCACCAATTGCAAAATGATAGACAATTTTATCATCACTGGAAATGTAACCATTAAGTAAGTGTTAAATAAATGAGTAAAGCAAATTAATGATCAAGTAAATTAATAAAAGAGCACCAGCGTATATGGACACAGATGGCTTGAAGACGTGGATAATATGGTTTATCCATTTTGCAGCACAAATTGGAGGTAAATAACGGTTTACTAAAATCCAGCAAGCTACAGAAATTCTAGATTTCCCTCTTTTTGTTTTCTTTCTTGCTGCATTAAAGATGAAATGCTCCACAACAACTACATAAGTTTATCCACTAACCATTTAGGAACTTCCAGTTGCATTCTAAAAAGTTGAACAATGTAAGGCTGAACACCGTTACTGGCAATCGTTATTTTGGCTGTGCAAGATTCTCCAGCTTTTTTTTTGTTGAGCAACTGAAGCACAAGCTGTTAAAGCTCCACCCTCTTCTGGAAAGCAGGCCAGGAGCAGTAGCTCATTTGTATTTAAAGGGACAGAGAAAACCACTTCAATGAATGAACTTCAGTAGCTCTAATAGGAATCATTGTATTATTTATTTTATTTATACAATGAAGTCTATGTAGCATTTAATTTTTTACATTTACTCAAATTCTTACTTGAAATACTGAAGATGAAACATTTAAAGCACTGTTTATTTTATTTGTTTGTCATATTGGTCCTATTATTCGTAGTGTCTCTTTCTTCTTATTTATAATAAAGATAAAATAATGAAAAAGATTTATCTTCATCCACCTCTACTTTGGCCTAATGGCCTGTCACTTTTTTCTTTTATATTTTAATTCCTTGTAAGGCTAAATTTTTTAAAATAGGCAAATTAGTTTAGCTGTACTGCTAAGTAAAAAAAAAAGAAAAAGAAAAAAAAAAAACATGAAAAAGAATCATGATAAAATCGTGATCTTCTTGAAAAAAAAATTGTGATGTTACTCCTATCTCACTCACTAATAATTAATTGAACTTGTTCTTAACCTGGTTCTAATGTTGATGAATTTGGAGTATTTTTAATGATCGACCATGTACCCAAGATAATTTACATAAAAACACACCCAAATCAAGTCCATGTAAGGGCATTCTGCACACCCTTTTCTTTCGTCACTCTCAGCAAACATGACTCTAAAGATGCGTTCTCTCACCTGAGATCACACGCAGCAAGATCTTCAAGCATTGACAAGAGTGCCACCCTCAAACCAAGTTCAAATGCAATAAACACCTTTTATACAGACATTGCAGACCACTGGCTAGCCAGCTGTTCATACGTGTATTTGCATCTTTATGCGGGTATCTTGCAGCTTTAGCTATAAAGCACCTTTTCTTACTCTTAATAATGTATACGCGCTTAAAAACGTCATCTTAACATGTTTATAAGGCCACCAAAAGTGTAAGATTTGAGTGGTTTCAGCTGCCCCTACATTTTTTCATAAATTTAGAATAGATTTTAGAGCAAAAGTTATTGATGAATCATGATTTGTTCGTGAAAAAATTCATATGCAGATTTCACGCTTGCTTAGTGTATGAGACCAATTGTTTTGCTTGTGCTTCGGCTCTGAGTGACTTTGCGGGTGAACGCCACTTCACATTGGATATTGCTTTAGAGAGCTGCATATGGCAATTTATTTGTTCAATAATCGACGGCGATTAATATCGATATTGAACGCGATATTGCGTGGCTTATCAGTGAACTACGGCTTTGTCTATTAAATGCCGCTCCATTTGAAAGCAGGTGATGGCGATTTAGCGGCAATCAGGGAACCGCCTTTACTGACGAAATGCGCGTGACAAAAGCATTCGACATATCGCCCAGCCCTACTCCTTACCTTACCAAAAATCGGCATCTCCTTGTCAGCTTTACAACATTCTCACAATCTCCAAAAAATCAAGCCAATGTTGATTCTCATTTCATTACGAGCTGTCATGTGCTCTTCTCTGTTATACGTTATTAACCTCCCCAGAGGTTCAAGATTGATTGTGTTTTCCATGTCAACCTTTCTCACTCGTTGTGACAACTAACCTACGACACTCCTTCACCATACAAAGTAGTCGGAGAAACTTTTCAATATACGGATATAAAGCCTTGTTTACACTGCACACGTCTGCGGTGCGCTACGGCTCCAGCAAGGTTTTGTTCCGTCCTCTACGTGGTGTCAACTCACACCAGAAGCATTTCAGAAGCAAAGCGGCTGGATTCGCGAGACCACGAGATTTGCCTGTCTGACGTTTTTTTCAAAATTTTGGCAAAATGGTTATACATTGTCCGGTTTAATTGCGTTTATTGCTATGCCATACTTTATTTTGCTGTAGCCTACAGATGAAGTTAATACACTTAAAAGTCCAGTTATGGACAACAAGAACAAAGAAATTTCGAATTTTTCAACTCCGAATCTCTTTTTGTCAGTTTCTGGCATCCTAGTGATGTGAAATATGAGTGGGAGTTTACACAGGGTTATTATTTTGACTTTATTTTGTATTTGAGTTGCGAGTCTTGGATGCGGCGTCCGTCAAAATTAGGTGAGGGGTCTATCTTTAGCGAAGCGGCGCAGTGAGCCACTTCTGGGACGCTTCTAAAATGCACCGCGACAGGTTAAAAATATAAACCCTTAATATAAAGGCTTACTATAGTAAATCAGGGTAAGAAAAAAAATGTTCCATGTTTTGGAAGGATAGATGTATTTGCTCCTGTTTTAAATTGTTCATTTTGAACAACAAAAATACATAATGTACCTTTAAATATGAACCGGCTTAGTATTCGTTAGTGACTTACATCTTGAAAAGCTCCTCCTCATCCTCTTCTAGAGTCTTAACATCCTGCTCAGGTAGGGAGACGATGGGCTCAAAATGAGGGTCATGGTTGGAGTCCTCTACATTTTCCGTGGATGCTTCATGATCATCTTGTGCCTCCTGGAGGGGGAAATAATAACAGCAGCTTTTGTAAATCAAAAAAACAAATAGGCCAATGAATTACTGCAGTTGAAAAATGATCAATTAGGTCATTTTGATAGACCCCATTTTCTTTAGAATAACATGGCATTTGTTCTGCTGAGCTTCATGATGTCCTGATCCCGGTTGTGGGGATCCTGCTTCCACATTACATCAGATCAGTGGAGTGAAAAGCTGTGGGATTTGGAGGGATCATTCTCTGGAGTTTGGCCTATTGTCTCCAAATTTGCTGCTGCAACCAAACTTACACCCACTGGTGCTGAGCCGTGAACCTGAACTCACATGCTGTGATGCTGGGGAATTCATGCTCTTACGATCCACTAACCACTAGTCTAACATCCATGAAGGCCTTGTAGCTTGAATTATTCAAAAGCTTTCCGACCAACTCTAGCAGAAGATCTTCTACACATGTAAAGCTTTGAACTGGTTCAACTCCTCCCAGTTAAGTTTCTTCAGTCAGCATTTTAATAATACTAAGCAGTTTATTTTGCAAAACAATTTAATTCAGTCAAGATCACATCTCAGGAGATGTTTATGTCTAAAGGGTTGAGTTATACTAGTTTCTCAGAAGTGGACATTCAGTTAGCACCCAGGCTAGCAGAAGCTAATAAGAGGCCTAAAAGCGTTTAAGTGTTTGAATCTCCGTTTCAAGCCACTGTTTTGACACCACTGAACAAATACCGTTAAAACAAGCAAATGAACCCGGAAGGGTGCTAATAAACCGGCTTTGAACTTCACATGTGCGGCAGGTTAGCGATGCTAGCACACACAAGCTAGCAGTGTCTTAGCATGACAGCTTTCGATTTTAAATTATAAGCAGTATTTATTTGGAACATGCCGTGGATAGTTTAATTACTTAAATAAACATAACAGACAATAATATAGTTGTTTTTAAGTAAGTGACGAACACAAATACACACATAATTATTATTTTTAAGAACGTTGCAGCTGCTATTGACAGTGTAGCGTGATTTAAAATAAACAAATGACTCTGACAACGTATAATTACACGATATTACGAATAGAAAGTAGAAATGTGCGGTTTTAACGACTAATATTCAAGCGCGTGACGTAGGACGAGGAAAAAAACACCTGCTTTTCACTCTCTGTTAAATAAGACCTTTATAAAACATTTATCGCACAAAACGCCCGAAATAACCGTCTTTCGCAGCCCGAAAGGGACAGAGGATGAAGATGATATCACTCTTACCTTTGGGTCCGACATGGTTTTTGCAGATGTTTGAAGATTAGGCAGAGTTTCTGTTGGGTTTGATCAGTGCGAGCTCGTGAGATTTCACTCTGATACTTTCGCGCGCGCCTAACCGGAGAAGAGAGACGGTGACGTCAGCGCACCCCCAGCAACCGTGCGACGTCAGCGCGCGCTTGGGCTACGCAAAAATTCTAAGCTCCAGTTGATGAGAATAGATGATGCTGCTGCTGCTTGTTTCTTTATCAGTTTATCAAGTACATACGCATTGATTTTCTTGGCTTTGGTGTTTTTGAGAAGCCTTTCTAGCAAGTCTGGAAAAGAAGATAACAGGTGATTACATTCAACATCTGACACACTCTATAAAGTTTTATGGTCCTGGGATTTTCCTACATCTCATTGACCCTCTGTTGAAAAACTGCAAATGCATTTTTAGAGCCCTGCAATGCAGCAGGATTGACCTTTATTAAAGCCTTGTAAGTTAGAAGACTGAAACTTCAGCATGTTCATCTCAGAGCTCCTATCAGATTCATTATGTGACATCTAGTTGGGATAAATTATTTATTACTGAACTGACTCTATTGTGTGAATATACAGAAGGATGTTGACATCCAAGGCCCACTGTAAGATTTGTTTCACTTATATAAAGACCCTTGAAACATGTGTTGCCTATGTTATTTTTAAATCAATAAACACCTTAGGAAGGAATTAAAATGGTCAAATACTAACTTTTAATTTGGCATGATAATTAAGCATGACTCTGTTGTGTAACTTTAGCAAACTGTGAGATTAAAAATGTAAATTTTTCTGGCCAATACAGTTGCTGCACATTTTTGTTATGTGAAGTTCTTTACCCTTATTTAGTGAAAACAACTATTATTTAATTGCTTTAAAAAGTGTTGCAATTCTGTTACAGTTACAGCTATTAATTTAACATTCATTAGAATAAGGATTTGCAACGTTTAACATAATTTCTTAGGGGTCCAGCAAATGTGTGGGCTCCATTAAAGGTGCGATATGTAAGAATTTTGCAGTAACATATCCAAAAACCACTAGGCCTGTGTTATATATTTTGTTCACTTGAGTACTTACAATATCCCATATGTTTGCAACTATTTGTAAATCGTTAGAAAATTGCAATTTTAACCAAAGCTCTGGGACGTGTGAGGAGTTGCCTGTCAATTGTGTCATACCCACGTTACCCTTGGTTTCCGGTTTTGTTTTATTTTGTAGAAACCATGGAAACATCAAAGATGCTTTAAAGGTGCAATCGAAAGTTTTTTTACAAGATGTAATACAAGTCTAAGGTGTCCCCTGAATGTGTCTGTGAAGTTTCAGCTCAAAATACCCCGTAGATGTTTTTAAAATAATTTTTTTAACTGCCTATTTTGGGGCATAATTAGAAATGTGCCGATTCAGGCTGCGGCCCCTTTAATTGTTTGCGCTCTCCGCCCCCTCCCGAGCTCTCGACTCTATCATTGCATAAACAAAGTTCACACAGTGAACTTTGAATAAACAAAGTGAACTTTGAATAAACACAATGAATAAACCCTCAAAATGGATCTTTACAAAGTGTTTGTCATGCAGCATGTCTAATCACGTAAGTATAGTATTTATTTGGATGTTTACATTTGATTCTGAATGAATTTGAGGCTATGCTCGGTAGCTAACCGGCTAATGCTACACTGTTGGAGAGATTTATAAAGAATGAAGTTGTGTTTATGCATTATACAGACTGCAAGTGTTTAATAATGAAAATAATGATGGCTCTTGTCTCCGTGAATACAGTAAAAAACGATGGTAACTTTAACCACATTTTACAGTACATTAGCAATATGCTAACAAAACATTTAGAAAGACAATTTACAAATATCACTAAAAATATCATGTTATCATAAATCATGTCAGTTATTACTGCTTCATCTGCCATTTTCCGCTGTTGTCCTTGCTTGCTTAGTCTGATGATTCAGCTGTGCACAGATCCAGACTTTTGAGGTCTTTTAAACAAATGAGATTTATATAAGAAAGAGGAAACAATGGAGTTTGAGAATCACTGTATGACATTTCCATGTACTGAACTCTTGTTATTCAACTATGCCAATATAAATTCAATTTTCAATTCGATGGCACCTTTAATATAAATGTTTTAATAGGCATGGGAACAATCATGTCAGAGAAAAACACTATTTTGTGAAGTAGCAAACATAGCATAATGAGATGCAGCTTTATTTTTAGTAACAGTAATACAGCATTTTTGTCCATCATACGTTTTAAAATTAATTGCATGCCATTTATCAACACAAGCCATCCAGTATTTAATGACATGTTATTCTATAATCGATCTAGTTCACCGCAGTGTCCAACAAGTGTCTCACAGCAGCCACCGAGCGAAAGCACAGAGTAACGTTATAACATCATTTTCAACACACTCAAATGTATCTAATATGATAAACACAGCTGTGTTACCTCATACTCATGACCGGAATAGCGGAAGCGGCGCTGGCGACTGTGTCATAAAAAAAGTCCCGCTGCTTGAGGCGTGTGTTGCGCAATCGCTCCAACTCCTCGTTCAGCTCCCACAACACTCGGTCCTGCTCTGCTTCATACTACAGTAACGTTAATAATCGCATCCATGAACATGATTTCTTCCCGAGTCCTATCCTCATTATTTTCCACCGGCTGTGAGGTGAAGACCACATGTCCCAAGATTCCGCGCTCAAACTTGGCGTCATCAAGCCACGCTTTTGTTTTGAATAGGCCTCTAGCGGACAGAAAATATTACATATTGCACCTTTAAGTATCCAAATTGAACCTTTCTACATGATAGAAGCACATTTTAAGTTTGTATTGTAGCCTTTGTATTTTAGTATTCTTTAATTATCAAATGGTGGTCAACAAGTAACTTTTTTATAATGATTTTATTTTTTAATATTAACCCCCAGTTTCACAGACAAGGCTTAAGCCTATAGTCCTAGAGTCAAAAAGCATGTTTGAGCTGTTTTAACATCTTAAAATAAGTCAGAGCCATTGTTTTGTCTCAAGATGCACACCAGTAATGTTTTTTGTTCTCAGGCATGTTTATTAAAGCTACTTAAAAGTCCTGGTTGAACTAAGGCCTAATCCTGGCTTAATCTAAGCCCTGTCTGTGAAACCAGGCCTAAAAGTATGTTTAAGGGTACATGTATATGACTAATCATTTATTTATTCAGGCTATTTATTTATTTTGCACATTTCCTACAGTGTAACAATAAAAAAATTAACAAATTCATTCAAGGTAACAAAAACTGCATTATAATAATTTGAAAGTTTTGCTTTTGCTGTAACTTTTTGAATTTACAAGAAAATAAAGAAACCCATGCCTAGTTTGTCCCAATTAATTAACTAATTAATTAAAGCCACTAATTAATGAAGTTTAAAATAACCAAAATCTTGCATGGTATCTCCTTTAACTCAAGGTTTGTGTTACTTGAGTTTGCTGACATTTTACTATATGATGCACAATAAAACAAAAATAAAACAAATACATTCTGCATCTTCTGGAAAAGCTGTGGCACATATCAAGAAATGAAGCCTGATGCCAATGTGATTATTTCCCCTAGCTAAACAGTGAGAAGAGAGCTGCAGAAGAATCTCTGCATTAAATGAGCTACTTTTGGTAAAGCAGAACATACACACAGAGCAGCTTAACAGATCAGCAAGAGAAACAAGTCCTAACTCATCTTACACTGTTTTAATGAATGTTTGTATCATTCCCTGTGCTTAAGGAAATGTAGTCAGTGCTCAGACCACTCATAATAATCTTGATTCAAATTTTGCACAAAACAATAAAACTAAAACTTTGTGCAACATAACCAAGCCAATTTGCAAACTTTCATAATGGTCAGCATACTACAACATTCTACATACTATAAACAATTATGGAGTTTTTAAATAATGTTGTGCCTTGTGAGGCCTTAGAGCTCAGGTAAGAATAGATTTTATTATTTGTTATCATTTTTAATGCATGTTCAGCATAACAAAAAATAAATAAGAATATTTAGAAGTCATGTTAGGAATATATGCAAATCCTTTTGTAAAAAATGGCAATTTTGCTGCCTTACCATTTAATGACAAAAATATGTCTAAATCTGTCATCTCTGTACCTATATAATCTATTTCCTAATATCTCAACAACAAAACTACTGTAACAGTATCGCAAGAATAGGACCAATGATAACTACACCATCATTTTCATGTTAAAGGTTACTAAAACTCACCATGCTGTTGCATCTTGCAGCTCAAATACTCTGGTTTCATGTTGGTGAATCACATTGCTTAGTGCCAATCTTATAAAAAGGGCCATTTTGAGGTGGATACTATTATAAGGCAGTCTAATATTTTGTTTGTTCTGCATGCCAAAGCCCAAAAAGCTACAGTTTGTGTCCACAACTCTGAGGAGGCAGTGGGGGCTGCGGTTGAGCCTTCTTGGCATGAAACACTAGAGGGATTTTCACTTAATCTACACAAGCTTGCTTTTTAATATATTGTAAGTGAATGTAATTTATTGATCATACACAAAACATACAGGAGCAAACCTTGGCACTATTCTCAAGTATCCCTTGGCAAATTACGGTCAAACACTGGTTTCACCTGCAAGTCACAGAGTTTAATCAATTTTAAAATATACATAAACAACATTTTCTGATTTTAAATACCCCAAATTCCCTCCCGTTCCCTCCGTTTTCCTCCCTCCCTCTCTCCATCATCACTCACTTGGCAACCCTTTCCCTCCATCCTAGCAGAGAGGGCACTTACTACCTCCACAAAAATGAAATTACTCTAGTTGTGCAGCATATTGCTTTTTTTTTTTCTTTCTTTTTTTTTTTAAGACATTTGCGAACATAAATACTACAGTTTGTTTTCTGCTCTGATGTTGGACTGTTCAGAAGTTGTTGAAACAGCAATGTCCTCCAAACTGCCCTTCCAAAACAAGAAAATGTCCAATAAATTGAGGTCTATTCTCCTCTTTACAACCAAAGCAGATACTGAATGGATGTATTTTCAGTCCTCTTTTCTGCTGGTGTCTTTCTTTATAGCTTTCTAGGTCTCTAACATTCTTATCCCCATCCAATGGGCAAGTTACTGGTGGCGTCCATTGTCGAAACTCCAATCTGGGCCTCAGAAGTCTCTTTTTTCCATATGATTTGCCTTCATATGTTCCTGTTGGTCTCATTTAATACCTCTTTGTGCATCCAATCAGTCCTCTTTAATTGAGGAAGTCCGTATCTACTGATAGTCACCAACATTTCAGATCGGGTTGGTGGGCATGTTTACGACTGGTCCACAGTGGGCAGGTGTAGGCAGAGTGAAGGGCAAAGCTTAACTGTTTAACGGCACTAGAGGAAAACTCAATTTAGTCACAAGGCATGCATGTTACACACTCAGTTCTAGAGTTTGCCCTTGAGAGGGTGTGATATCAGTGTGTATGTACATACATCTGTCTGTGTTTGCATGTATGAGTGCAAGTGTTTCTGTGTTCAAGTGTACAGGGGTCTCTTGTCTGGCAATCTTTATTAATGCAGTCCTTCTGCCCCACCATAGCAGGGCATCACGATCTCACACTCTGGGAGAGTATTTGGGGTTTCTTGGCACCTCGGTGAAAGATTTCAGCTCGTAAGGAATCCCAGTGTCCACCTCGATGGACTTGCGGGAGAATAGCAGCCGGATATCATTGTGCAAGTAGATTTTCCCAGATTTGGAACTCTGGAATCTAAGATATGCAAACACAGAAGAGAGGAAAAACAGGTTTATTATGCTGCATTGCTTCTATTTTGAATTTACCATTTATTAGAGGAGAATTACTTTTATGGTTCTCTTTAAATAGAATATATTAAATATAGTTATTTCGTTTTTTAAGTAAGTTGCAAACTAGCCTATAACTATTTACAGTTTGCATCCATATACACAACCGTTTTCAACATAGATAATAAGGAATGTTTCCCGAGCACCAAATCAGCATATCTGAAAGATTTCTGAGGAATCATGTGACACTGAATTTTCAGCTGCCATTACTCCAGTATTCAGTTTTGCCATCACAGGTATAGAATAGAAAACAGTTGTTTTAAATAGTAATAATATTTCACAATATTACTGTCTTTACTGTATTTTTGATCAAATAATGATCTGCATCTATGGTGAACAAATGAGACTTCTTTCAAAAACATAAAAAAAAAAATCTTACCAACCCCAAACTTTGAACAATAGTGTACATCCTGTTTGCATTTACCTGAGGTGTATCAAGTAGCAGAGAATCTTCTTCCTGTCAGACAAGGAGCCTTCCTGCCCCTCCGCTGGCCCCTCCACCTCATCCACAGGCACCAGGAAGATACGATGGCGCAAGAAGGTCATGTGATTAACGGGCATGTCCCCAAAATTATACGTCACCAAAAACATTTTAACCACAGTCTTATTGGGGTTAAATAAGGTCTGCAAAAAAAACAACAACAACAAAAAAAAAGGATTAAAAAAAAAAAAAAAAGTACATTTAAAAAAAAATAAAAATAATTAAAAGTACAAAATATAATTTAAATTGCAAAAATATAATAACAAATTGAAAGAAATAGAAAGAGTGCCCACCACTTGAATGGTCCCTGCTTTGGGTACGCTGTATCCTTTTTTTCCAAGTGGTTCTAGCAAGATCACCCCCTAAACATGGCAAATAAATATGACATTTAATTTACATTTCAAATGAGAATGTGCATGCAAAATGATGGGAAAAACATGCATAACAGATTTAGAAAAAGAAATCTCTGAATTCTGAAGGCTCATGCTCATATTAATACATAGGCATTTTACAAGTGCTGAGAAAGAATCCTCTACTGTAACAAACTGGATGAATTCAACACACAAAGGTAGTAAGTATATACCAGAAAGGGTGAAGGGGCACTGTGTTCTGAGGTGTCATAGTATGTCACTTGCACAGGTAAGGTGGCATGCTGTGGGCAATAGGAGCCACTAGCCCCGATTTCTGCTGTGAAGCCCTCTATCCGCCCAGATGGAGTAAAGCGACCCTTCAGAATTGACTCCTTCAGATAGATGCAGACACAAAAAAGAAATGGATTAAAATTTGTCACTGTTTTTATTGCTGGAATACACTACACAACTTTTAAAATCTCAACACAAAACTCTAGGCATCATACTTGCCGACTTTGTATATGGTTACAGAGGAAAAACGGGGCATTACACTAAGTGACTGAGGATCACAGACTACGAGACGTTCAAGTCAGTCCAAACACAACAAACTCACACAGAAACATGCACCTTGTTACTAGGAGACGCATGACAAATGAAAACTATATGTTCTAAAATTGGCTCAAAATATCAAACATGTTAGATGTCCTCCGACTGGATGGAATCATATATATATATATATATATATATATATATATATATATATATATATATATATATATATATATATATATATATATATATAATTGGAGTCTGTGCCCATCATATACTGTGCTATTTTCAGTAAAATCCCAAAATCTATATTAATTTAGCATTTTATTTCTACACAGCTTAGACGTGTACCTCAAAGTTGCCAAGAAGAGGTCTGCTAATGGAGGATAAAGAGGAGACTGAACTACAGGAGCGACTGGTGTCTGTTCTGCGTCCACTGCGCAACTGTCGACTATAAAAAAGTAACATACACACATTTTTATATTAACATAAAAAATTATTTGTTTTGAGACAAAATAATTGTAAAGGACTTACGATTTGAGTCGACTTCCTGCTTTGAGCCTTCTACTTGATCGCGAACAGTCTGCAGCAGTCTGAAAAGGAAATTTGAAAAAATATGTTACAATTAATAGCAAGTTTTACTTCAATAAAAAGACTTACATCAGCAAATAACGGCGAACTAATGTTGAGGTCCATTTTATGGCTGATAAACGTTTACACTATTTTTGAATCTCCTCATGACAATCAGCAAAAGAAAAGCACTTGAGTGATTGGAAAGGTGATTCAAAAATGGAAAACAAGGCCCATTATGACATCATAAATCACATTTGAATGCTGAACAGTCTAATGTCAATGGGAGATTTTCAAACTTCAATGTTAAATTTCATTAAAAAAAAAAAAAAAAAAAAAGACTGCAAGTACTTACAGATGAAGATGTGGCTGCAATGTCACACATATCACAGTAGTCCATAATATCATTCTGATATTAAATAGTATTATTAAATATCAGCTAGACTTAACTATAGACTGTGTATAAAACCTGTACATTTTCAGATAGTCCGATCCTTTATTTCAGTCTATTAATTTCTTTGTTTCTCTATACTAATCCTCTGTTCGCTTCTTTCTCTTTGTGATTGTTTCTTCGTTGGCCTGTTTCTATGATCATTTCTCTGTCCTTCACTTTCTTTTTTATTCTTCCCTTCTTGGAGCACTCTTCAGTCCTGAGCTCAGCCTTCTAGTACTGACACCGCCATGACGAAAGTGACAGTATATGATCCTCTGTAGTCCATGTAACCTCTCTCACCCTAAATTTACTTGTTCTGGAACTGAATTTGGCCAGAACCTGTATGCGTGTATGTGTTAGGTCAGGTGAGGCAGGTTTCACCTCTTGAACAATGGCTCTGTCAATGGGCTTTGTTCTGGAGTCCCACTGCTTATTGTACTGCAATGGAAAATTAAGCACACATATTCTAAAATCTCTCACTTTCTCATTCCCAATATGTCTTTTATCCATCCGACTATTCACCTTTCGTCATGACTCAGTCAGTAATGGGTAGTAGATTATTCCCGCCCCTTCACACTTACGCATTACCTAGAAAAGGTTTCTCCTTAAACTAATCAGAACCTTCCCATTTCCACTCCTATATTGTAATCATTCATAATGTGGATACATCTGGCATGTTTTTTTACCCTTAAATTAAGGCCTTTCCACATGACTCACATTCAGTGCATCTCTCACAATGTGCCGCTTTTATCTTTACATGAAAAGCAATGCAAACATTAGTCACAAAAGACTGTGATTTTACCATTTTTTTTAGTTCACAGACAATTTCTAATGTGATTTTATGCTCTAAATGTCATTATATGCATTTTGTTTTTCATCTTGCTTTATTAATGATAGTAATGTGCTTTAATCATTGGCTACATATTGAGTTGGCGTTGTCAGAACTTTGAGAGTTGCATTATCAGAGCACCTCCCCAGGGGGAGTCTTCAAGGTTCGCTAAAAAAATGCACTATGTGGCAGGATCTCAAATGGGAGACTAGAGACCGTTCTATTTGAAGTCAGTGGAGGAGAGGCCTCAGTGTGTTGAATGAACTGTTTGTGTGTGGAAAACAGAGACATAGTAAATCGAGTGCTTTGCCACTAATCTTCAACATGTCTCCCATGACATGTGCATATATATATATATATATATATATATATATATATATATATATATATATATATATATATATATATATATATATATATATATATAAAAATCTATATATTTATTACATCGTAAAGTCATGTGGAAAGGCCTTTAATTCCTAGTAATTTGCATCTCACCTTGGTGTGCTCTCTTGCTGAGGGTAGTAGATGATTCCAGAAGGGTGCACCCTTGGCATCAGTGCTGCGGCAGGATGCTAATCCGAGCCCCGGTGCCAACAGTGCCAGTCGACTGCGTTTTGATGTAGATGGACCCTCATCCTCTGAGCAGGACTCCCCTGTATCACTGGAGGAAAGAAGTCTTTTCTTCACTGGACAGGAATTGGATGATCCTGATATCAGGCTATTTGCTTCCACTGGTGTTTTCTCAAGAGCGCTCAGTCCGTTAGAGGAGGAGGAAGTGGATGAGGTCTTCGTCTCCGATGGTGGAGGAGAAGATTCAAAAGTTGTCCCCCATTCGACAGCTTCAGCGGGTGTTGAAAACGGGACAGGTGCCCAACTGCTGTCTGTGGTGCACAACATGCTCTTGACATCCACAGAGTTATGGCCTTCGTTCTGTGGCTCTTCGCTGGAGCCAACCGAGACGTTTCCTGCTGTGGAGGCCTCGGTCCTGGGAGTAAGGGTAGGAGGACTCCTCTCGCAGAGGCCCCAGGTGGAGTGAGGGCCTTGGGGGTCCACCATCGGAGGAGATTTTGGGGACAGCGGGGCAAACACGTCCGGGACAGGCCTGTCGTGGTTGTGCTGTGCTGGGCGGCGACCAGGAATTGGTGGATGTGAAGGGGAAAGGGGAGGCGACCTAGGGATATCAGAGTCTCTGTTGTAAAAAAGTGGTTCCACCCCAGACCCACACAGCACCTCCCCATCGGACTCATCATCATCATCATCATCATCCTGTTGGAAAAGACGCTTGTGGGTGACAGGGACCGGCGTCCCCTCCAGGCTACGTTTCATGCCTACTCTGACAGGCCGCAGAGTCTCTTGATTTTCCCCAAAACCACCTCTTTGTGAGAGGATGGAAAGCTGGTAGACCTTCTGCAGTCTGATCTCTTCTTCTCCAAAAGGTCTGGGAACTACTCGACGTACTCCAGGTTCAGGGTTCTCACTCTGAGTGCTTGGCAGAGGCAGATCACCATCCTGGGCTGGAAGCTCTACGGCCGGCTCTTTACGAGCCAGTTCCACGTGGATGTGACGCATAGTGACTTTGCTTGTGCTGGGTGATTGTTTTAAGGGAAGTTGTGCAGTGTTAAATAATAAAGACACAAGCTCTAGAGAGTTCTAGAATGTCTGAACAAGTGCAACAAGGCTGTGAAAGTGAAAGCAAGCTTCCCGTCTAGGTGGATGGAAAGCTGTAGTTTCCAGGGGTCAGTTATGGACTTAGCACAAGCTGATTTCCACAGTGCACACAGCTTCTGAAGTACAACAAACAGGTATACAAGCATAAGCAAATTGATATGAAACATTAAGATATATATATATATATATATATATATATACACACACACACACACTAAATAAAAACCAGCTAATAGGAGTCATTTGTTTGTGAGGTAGGTATTTTTTAAATCCGTTTCAGAAGAGAGTCAAATTCAAGTGTTTACATGCTTAGTTTTTACCTAATTTTTAAAATCTGACTGAGCCATCAGATCACTAATGGATTATTTGGGTGCTATTGTCATTTGGACAGTCAGTCAACTGTCTAATGACACAAAAATTGTTTTTTTGTTGTTGTTGTTTTTTCCAATATGGACATCTCTGATAATAAAGATCATGCATAATAAATAACTTATGTCAGTATGCCAGGCAGATGTTGATTTAGTAACCTGTCCGATCAATTCAGTTCAGTGAACGATTTGTCAGACTGATTCAAACCAGACACTTGTGTTTTTGAATCATAAATTAAAAGAACCAGTTAATTCATTCAGGAATCAGATCATACCATTTGCACTGTATGGTTTTGATTCACTAAAAAAAACTGGCTCATATGAGTCATTAGTTTGGGAATCAGACTACACTGGTTTTGTTGTAAGTTTTTGATTCACTAAAACAAAGAACCTGCTTATATGCGTCATTTGTTAATTGGACTGCACAGGACATGATTTATGTTTGTTTTTTTGCATAGTAGTACAATGCAAACAAAAAGACATTTCTTGCCATTATTTTCTGGCACACAGGCCTTTTATCTAAACCACATTCAATACAATCTGCAAACTCACATTTACAACTTATTTATTTTGCTGAGTCTGCAGTGAGGGAGTTTCACTGCTATAAATTGGTTGCAGGAAACACTGTCATAAAATATATTTATAAAGATAAGTGTGTGCATGACCATTTTCCTAACCTACGTGCCTGTTGGTGCCTGTAGCTTGGCTTCAGGTCCTTCCACATCCACCCCTGCAGCTTCTGAGTTGTGTTGACCCTTGAATCTTGACCCTGTCCTTAGCCCCTGAGTTCGGCCATCTCCAACACTGCCCCTCTGATGCAAAAACAGCATTCCCAGACACACAGGCAGCTAACAGGGGCCTGACAAACGAGAAATAGGAAGAGAAAATGTCTGAAAGACAATCAAATTTATATAGGAGACATTAAAACACTTAATAAAATAAAATCAATAAAAAAAAAAAAATTGTACATAAACTAAATTATTTCTGTGCTGCACCAAACAGACAATGTTAAAGGTGCCCTAGAATTAAAAATTGAATTTATCATCTCGGCATAGTTAAATAACAAGAGTTCAGTACATGGAAATTACATACAGTGAGTCTCAAACTCCATTGTTTCCTCCTCCTTATATAAATCTCATTTGTTTAAAAGACCTCAGAAGAACAGGCGAATCTCAACATAACACCGACTGTTATGTAACAGTCGGGATCATTAATATGTATGACCCCAATATTTGCATATGCCAGCCCATGATCAAGGCATTAGACAAGGGCAGAACATCTGGATGTGCACAGCTGTATCATCAGACTAGGTAAGCAAGCAAGGACAATAGTGAAAAATGACAAATGGAGCGATAATAACTGACATGATCCATGATATCATGATATTTTTAGTGATATTTGTAAATTGTCTTTCTAAAAGTTTCGACATCTTAGACTTATATTACATCTTTTAAAAAGATGTTCTACGGCACCTTAGGTTTTAACACACTCGAAAAACCTCTAACATTAGGACTAGTAAACTTTGACAACAGATCAAGCCTGCTAAACAATTACTTGGTTACCAGTAATCAAACGCTATGTTCACACTGTCACACCAAGTCAAATTATTTCTGTATCCAATTGGAATCTGCCCACACTGTGTATCACGACTGTTCAGATCCGACTTTCAGCATGTTTCCTACAACAACATCTGACGTTTATGTTTTATGTGGTGTGAGAACATCATGTAGACCTAGTCAGAAAAGCTATGCGAAATTTCTAGAAATATGATTTGAAAAGGATTTCAAACTACATTTGAATGTAGATTGAAATGGATTCATAACAATTTTCTGTTCAGGCTTGCTAAATATGTTCGGATTCCAATTGGCTATGCACAAAAATCAGATTTGGATTGGCAGTCTGAACAAGGTTATAGTAAACGCGTTTAGTTTACTTACCAAGGGCAGAGCGTCAGTGAGGTGGGATGGGCCTTGCAAAACGTGCCAATGAATAGGTAATATCCCTCCTACAGCTCCACCCAGATAAGGCCAGCGGCCAATCACGCCTCCCCTTGGCTCCTGAAAGGAGTGAACTGCTCAGCGGCTGCATCCTGAGCCAGGCATTCCAGAGACACAACCTATCAGAGAACAACAGTTAAATCGAAAACAAATCGACTTAATCAAATCAGCAACCATGCCACAGTTCAACCTGCACATGATCCGAATTAGCCATTTTAAACAGATTTAAAAAAAATCTAGTTTTCAGATGAATTGCATGTGTCAAATCATGCGCTGATGAGGTAAGATGTCAAAGCTCAAATTGATCAGTCATCTACTAGCTTTTAATTACAAAAGACATTGTTTTACTGGTCAATAACTCAATCAAACCAATCACTAATGGAACAGACACAAAGAACAATCATATGACTCACTACACTCATTTTATGCCATCTGATTAGGACACATGCTGGAACAGACAGTGTTCTTCATTGCTCTGACTGGCTCTCTGTCCCTAGAGCTCAGGACTGTTTGGGATCAAGACTGGCAGACAAAACACGGAGACGCACAACAGAACCTTTGTACTGTCTTGCATCAGAGAACGAGCAGTCCAGCTCATTAAAAAGACAAAAACAGGAACATACAAGCACTAACACACTAGTAGCCCTAAGTAATGGCTTTTGGAAAAACACAAAATAAGTGAACATTATCTACTGAAGTTTAGCTGAAATATAGTCGGAAAGCACACTAGTGCAAAAGGATTTGAGATAGAGTACTGTGCATTAAAGGGATAGTTCACCTAAAAATAAAAATTATGTCATTTATTCACACTCACGTTGTTTCGAATCTGTATGACTTCCATCTGTGGAACACACACACACATCAAAAAAAAAAAAAGATATTTTGAAGAAGGTTTCACATTTTTCATTTTTAAATGAACTATTCCTTTAAGGTCGAATGTAGGCCATTATTTACACCACTGTCTCATGAACATATCTGTATGGTTAAGCCGTTTTCAAATTAGCTGTCTTAAGGATGCATACATCACATCCACAGAGGGAAGAGAATGACAAATCTTCTGGATTATGAAAATCCTAATCTGCTTGTCAGTTAAAGGCACTAAAAAAAAAATAAAAAAAATCATGAATGCCACAAGAGCACTCTGGGAGTGAAGTGGTGTCTAATTATAGACACATAAATGGCGAGGCCAGAAATTTTAAAGTGAGTGGACCTTGGTGAAATGGGGTGGACCTCAATTGTGTACCACTTGGCAGCAAAATATCACTTAAATTGAGCTGAGCATGTGGTTCATCAAGTGTGGATAAATCAGACGGTAGGTTGCTTTTCTGAAGGATGGGCCCGGGTTGAGAGAAGGTGCTGGTGGACGGGAGATATGACGTTGTTGGCTGCTGGTTATCAGTGTCTGTACGTTCGACATTATTGAGTGTATTTTCAGGCTCTATTCTTGGATTTTTTAAATATTTAATCAAAAGATATCGGTTTATCAAATACACATTTTTCCACACTAAAGATAATTTTTCAAACTTGCTGTTTCCCACAAAAAATTATTTTGTGCCTCATTTGATTGGGTGGACCAGCCATCAATTTGAGTAGCCAATGAAGCTCAAGTATGGCAGTGACGGTTATAAATGCACAAAATATGAAAAGACTCAAAGAATGTTGAGGATTTGGCCTTTCCAAGAGAAGCATTTGCATTACACTGCTTGAATGAAGTATTCAGTGGCCTCTCAAGGGAGGAGCTTGCACTCGAAGAAAAAAAAAAAAAAAAAAAAAAGCCTGTAAAAATAGGGCACAATGTACTGTTTTAATATGAAGGAATTTTCTGTATTGATTTTACTGATATTATAAATTACACATTGCATTGTGTTGGGTTTTAGTATTAACAGATAATGTCCTGGCAGAAAATTACTAGTACCTGACACCAAACCATTTCTTACAGCGTATCTTAGTTTGGTGTCAGTATGTTCCTGACTGTCTTTGAGTTCACCGGCAAAATATAGGCCTTTGTGGCCAATTTAATCAGACCATGAAGAGATAGATAGAGACAAAGACAGAAATGGATACTAAAGGAGAGAGTGTGTTGTGCCACATTACTCTTTTTGTGATGTCACACAGCACAACTCCACCATCAAGACTTAAATGTACACAAAAGGCATGGGGTTGAGGATATTTTAGGCATCGCTATGACAAACAGCTAACGGGGCAGACCTCACAGTGACATGAGATCTGAAATAACATTCAAAGGGTCCAGACGTACATAGAGGACACCTAAAAACACCATCTGTAATCCAGAAGCATTCCAGGGTCTGACTAATTTAACTTATTTATTTACACATGGGCCTGGTTTCACAGACAGGTCTTAAATTAAGTTTAATCAATAAGTTTAGTTTAATCAGGACATTCAAGTAGCTTTTATAAACATGCCTTGGGAAAAAAAAAAAAAAAAAAAAAAAAACTTTACTAGTGTGCATCTTGAGACAGAACAATGGCAGTGACATATTTTAAGATATGTCAGTGCAAGTTGCTCTCAGTTAAAACAGCTCAAACATGCATTTTAGTCTGAGACTAGGCTTTAGCCTCGTCTATGAAACCAGAGGATGATGTACGACCCTCAGAGTGTTGCTGTGAATCTTACGGCTCAGCATGAATAGAACACTGAACCCCAGGTCAAATACAGCTGACAAGACACACACCAGCTAACACACTAGTGTTAAACACAAACTTGTTGCTCAGAGGGTAGGATGAGAGATGTAATGTGTGTTTATTCTAAGCAAATGATGCCAGTGATATGACTAAACACTTTCATATACATAATGCACTCTTCAGCTATGCAATTAAACGGTCTGTTTTTTTGTTTGGCACATACTAATGCGGTCAGAAACTGCCTGATTTCATTATCAGCTTAGTCCTATTCCTGAAGGTGTCTTAATATGGCTGCCTCCCACAAATCTAGATATTGCTATACCATTAAATTGTTGTCCAGGTTATGTTAACAAATCAAGAACACACTGCCTGTTAAAGAAAAAAGCAAGAATGTTCATCCCCACCCCCCATAGAATTTAATACAGAGCAGAAGAAAATAGATAGGGAAACCAAACAACCAAAACTAGCTTGGGCAGCTGTCAGCTTTATGGTGTTTTTCTGGTTACTAGGTATCATTTAGGAAAAAGAAATCAGACAAGAATTAGTCAAGTCAGTTTCATTTGTATAATGCCTTTCATAATACAGCTTCAAAGCAGCTTTACAGAAAATAGTGTCTTAATGCTCTCAGTGAGAAACTGAGTAATGGAAAACCCCCTTAATGTGATTAGAAGAAAATTAAGGGGATATTAAGAATACATTTATTTTATATAATCACAATGCAATGGAAGACGTCTGTGTTCTTCTTTAGTTATTGGAATTCTTGAATGCGTAGCTGCGCATCTGTTTATGATGATTATGAAGTGGTAGCTGATGGCTATTGAATGAATTAAGCAAAAATATTTCCTTCGTCACATTCCAGTTTCTCAGTTTCAGGAACAAGGCAACTACATAGATAAAAGATGGAAGGACTTAAAGGGGTAACCATATGGCCAAACAATCAAATATTACATTGGCGCTTCAGTTTCAAATGTGGTTTCCATGGTTGACCCCCTGAGTTCAAACAACATTCTGGGAATACTAGTTAAACCCAAGCTTTATTACATAAGTCATTCTCCCTATAGAGCCACCATGAAGCTTGTTTATTATAGCTATAAGCCTGATATAGCTAGTTTTGCTTTATATTTTTGGATTATCTGGATGCCAAAAACTCTTCTAGTTTCTACCTGCCAAGAGAGTTTTAATCCACTATCTTTTTTTGGCTTTTATGGCAAAATGGAAGTATAAAAAAAAAAAAAAAACAATTCTTGATTCAGTCACGCTTAAGTGCAGTTGCTTCCCACACTGAAGTGTCACAACATAATTAAAGCATGCATACGGCATGCACCTACACATTATACCCAACAGGTGTTGTTCCTCAAACAGTAAGGACAATGAATTCATTCTCACCATGCATGTGAGAGAGTGAGTCAACGAGAAAGAACATCTCATGGGTGTGAGTGTAGACCTCTACCCATAAGCTACAGTGATGATGTGTGCAGCCTTGAGGTTTCTGCAAAACACCTGGCTTTTACAACAGAGGAAGTCATGAAATGTCATTACAAACTACAGCAGGAACAAAGACTCACAAGCACAGCTCTGACTAAGCGTATCTCTCCGCAACTAAAAGCCTATCAGTTTGCAAAACCAATGGCTGAAATATTATCTTCAGACACGGCACGGGTCATGATGTCATTGATTCATTTGTGCATTGACAGATATGACAAGACAGGAAAAAAAAAAAAAAGCATGAGACAGCTTCTCTATGAAACTACTTCCTTTTTCACTTCCAACCACCCATGTCATAAATGGGTGGTTGACAAATGACATTATACAGCAAATTAAAGATTTTAGGGTAAAATCCATTCATTTTTTGTAGGTACTTAAACTAGTCAACATTTCTTTAAAGTTATCACTTATTTTCTTATTACTTTCAATTAATATAAAGACATAAAGCTGAATTTATGAGTTAAAAATAATGCAAATGCTGTTTAAAATAGTTTTAGATGAAGTATAACATGTCACACTGCAAGACACTGATACAAGTGCAAAAATGTTTCAAATCAATATGATGGGAAGCATACAATATATGTGCTTGTTTTTTCACCATTTTAAAGTTTTTAGCTAATTTGCAGTTAATGTGAACAGTACTTTGGTGTGAAAAATCATTTTTTTAAAGTGTACATTCTGATAGTATATAGCCTCTCAATTAATACAATGGCATACAAACTGAATTTATAAGCTAAAAATACACTTGGAAACATTTTGCTTAAAATGGTTTTAGATAAAGTATATCATGTCACACAGCAGGACACTGATGTCACTGCTAAAAAATGTCACTGACTCATAACCCATCTCAATACAAATTTTAGGCTATAAATATAATTGAGGTGCTTTTAGTGGGTTTTCACTATTTTTACAGCTTGTAGCTAGTTTGCAGTTTATTTAAATAGCCTGTGATGTGACAACTTTTAAAAGTACAAATATTCAAAATGTAGCCTCTCAATTAATACTAGGTCATAAAAACGACATGTACAATACTTAAACATGCTGTTTACAGTAGTTTTATATGAGTTATGCCATGACAAACTGCTGTCACTGCTTGACATTTCATGTCAGCCACCCATAAACACACTACAAAATTCATGTTAACCTCCTGACTCACCTCTCTAGGAACTCCTGCCCTTCCCTCCTCGTCTGTTTCTCCGTCCTCTCTGTCGGTGCTCTAAAGTTGTGGTTGTTCTTGCTTCCAGACTGTGAGGAGTTGAAAGGTTACTTGCAAGGAATGAGGGAGTGCAGGCCTTTCTTTCTGTTCCTCCCCTGAGAGGAGTGAGAATGAGAGAGAAACATACAAGACTTAAGTCCAGTCAAGGTTTCTTGTTCAAGGCACATCTCGCTGTTTATGCTCTCTCTGCACTGCTATTCTGGTATGCCCAACTGTGAATCTCTCTTTCCACCCTCCCGAACTCCCCCTCTCTCTTTCAATAACTCACACACAAAACCTCTCTCAGGCTCCCTTTGGCACATGCATATAAACTCTCTAACCCCCCCACTTTTCACTTCTAACTCCCCCCACCACCATCTCACACACATCTTTTCCCCCTCAAATAACTTCAACACAATGAAAAGCAGCTTTGGTATACCGCCTTTAGTCCCCCTCCCTTCTCGTGCTCTCTCTTTCTTGCTAAATTTCTCACCACTTGTTTCTCTCTCTCCTCTGCTTTGCCTTTCAGCCTACTTCCTCTCAGCTGGTTACTGAAGGCGTGCTCGCTTGCTCAGTCAGCAGCACACAACTCATGTAAGAGTGGGGCCGGCTGTGCTGTCGTCCGATTGGTCAGGGGGAGGGGGATCAGATGCCGTAGCGACTGTCCTGATAGGTGTAAAGGTAAAGGGAAACCTCAAAAGTCCCGCCCACCTGTTCTGCTTGTTTTGCAGAGGCAATGTATTCCCTCATAGAGCTTCAGTGAGTTATTGTGTGCATTAGTGCCAGCTTGTGTATGTGTGCGCTTGTCTAATAGAGGCATTCCAGAGCAACCGAAACGTGTTACTTTGGAGGCAAATATGCCAAATGAACAGATCCACATTACTTTTAGTGATAACATTAAAAGTTTGGGGTCAGACTTGACTTTTATTCAGCAAGAACACAAACTGTTAGTGACAAAGACATCTATAAGGTTACAAAAGATTTCTATTTCAAATAACTTTATACTCAAAGAATCCTGAAATAAAAAAAAAAGTATGATTGCTTCCACAAAAATACTAAGCAGCACAACTGTTTTCAGCATTGATAATAATGTTCTTGAGCAGCAAATCGGCATATTAGAATGATTTCTGAAGGATCATGTGACACTGAAGACTGGAGTAATGCTGCTGAAAATTCAGCTTTGCCATCACAGGAATAAATTAAATTTCAAAAAATACATTAAAATGGAAAACTTGTAATAACATTTCATAATATATGAATGCAGCCAGTAGTGTACACAAAGCACAGTTCAGCATTCATACAAATGCATATGAGCATGCTAATATTTCTTTACTCAATTTTTTTTTAAAAAGGGAAAAGACCCAAAAAAAAAAAAAAAAAAAAAGAGCAAAAGGGGGAAGTGCACAGCTGAGCGGATACGTCTCTGCATGAAAGTGTGTTATCTGTCCTTGCACAGAAACAGAGATTCTGATGGGTGCGAAGGGAAGGGTGTGTTTGTACGCTTGTGTAAATGTGTCTGCAGGCAACATGCCACACACTTCAAATGCATGCGCATCTTCCAAATAAGGAGAGGTAATTCTGCATGCACTTAAACGAAAGCATTAGCACATGCAGACACAGATTAATTTCATCTCTTTAGATGCAGCAAGTGAGGTAGAGGGGGAGGTGGTGGTGCGGAGAGCTTATGCTCAATTGAGGGTTTCCTTACGTATGTGGGTGTAAAAGGGGAAATATGTTCGGAGGTGTTACATCAGGCACACGGCGGATTTCTAATGTCTTGCACTGGTTTTGTTATTTAGTGAGCTTAAATTTAAAACATGCCTTGCAGAGACACACACACACACGCTTCTCCTTTAAGAGCTCATGATCCGTAACTATATAAGGAATGCTTGGGGGCGTGGCTTGAGACATGAGCCAGCCCTCAGCTGGCCTCTGAGAGTTCAGATATACAGAGTGAAGCAAAACAGTAAACACAAATACAAAAGCGCACAAACATACGTATATATAGAGCTTTAGAATAGATTTGGTGTATGATGCTGACAAAACGCTCAAGGAGATGACACTGCTTTCTGTTACAACTCAAAAACAAGATTTATTCTCTTTTAAACTCTTTCCCAGCAGCTATTCTGAATCTGAGCTGTAGCTGGTATCAAATGGTCTATAAGGGGCTGTTAAGCTCACAGCTACATTCTAGCCCTTCCCTTCCTCTGTGTTTGAAAGTGTGTGTCTGTATCCCTTTTCAGTCAAACTTGATGGAAACAACTTGATTTTTATACTTTTTTCTATAGATTCTTTTTTTTTTTTTTTTGGTGAACTATCGCTTTAAAGAATCCTATTAAAAAAGTATCAGTATTTCCACAAAAATATTAAATTAGCACAACTGTTTTTGATAATAATAATAATAATAATAATAAGTTTTCCTTCAGTACCATATCAGAATGATTTCTGAAGGATCATGTGATGGAAGACTGGAGTAATGATGCTGAAAATTCAGCTTTGCCATCATAGGAATAAATTGCATATATTAAAATAGAGAACAGCTATTTTAAATTGTACCAATATTTCAATATATTACCATTAACTATACTTTTGATCAAACAAATGCAGCCTTGGTGAGAATAAGAGACTTATTTCAAAAACAATAATAATAATAAAAAAAAAAATCATACTGACCTCAAACTTTTAAACAGTAGTGTATGAACATTACATATGAACATAGTAAGGAAAGAATCATTGTATTGATCAAATATGGTTATTTTTATATATTATGATTTATCATATAATTTTTTAAACTTTAATTATTTTTGTCTCCCACGGGATATTAAAGGATTAGTCCACTTTCAAATAAAATTTTCCTGATAATTTACTCACCCCCATGTCATCCAAGATGTTCATGTCTTTCTTTCATCTGTCGAAAAGAAATTAAGGTTTTTGATGAAAGGATTCCAGGATTGTAAAAGATTACAACTTACATCATTCAACTTATGGAACGAACGCGGCGCTAGTTTAGTTTTATTTTACGCAAGTAGAATAGGGAAGTCGTAGGCCATACAGCATAAGCTTTTTGAAGAATACAGAAAGCTGAAGCACGTGCACGGCGATCATCTGTTTATATAAAGCATATACAGTTGTATTTATTTTCCAAAATGACTGATCGTTTCGCTAGATAAGACCCTTATTCCTCATCTGGTATCTGGTAAGCTGCACTGAAACTGTCATTTTGACCTTCAGCCGTTTGGAGGCCATTGAAGTCCACTATAAGGAGAATAATCCTGGAATGTTTTCATCAAAAACCTTCATTTCTTCAAAGAAAGACATGAACATCTTGGATGACATTGGGGTGAGTAAATTATCAGGAAAATTTTATTTGAAAGTGGACTAATCCTTTAATATAATTTGATATAATTATATTAATATAATATAATTAATATAGTTTGAATTACAACAGTGAGTGAGTGTTGTTACAGTAGGCATATGTCATATTTGCAACCACTATGTAAATCAATAACATAAGTTTTAAACAAAAAATCTACATGCAAGGCAAATAACAGCACTTTAAACCAGAACTGAAGTCCCACCAGACTGGTGCTATTATAGTCAGCTGCTCAACTTCCTGTTTTCCACTTCAATGAGCCAAGTGAGAACACACAAAAGGTGCAATCCTATGCCCTCTGCAATGATAATGTAAATACACAGGATGTTATTTCTGCTAGTCACACCTTCATTACGCTTACTTTTGTACATTATTCACTTTTGATGTTGCAAAGATCAAGAGAAAGACTCTAGAATGTGCTCTAGAAAAAAAAAAAAAGGTGTCTTTACAGATTTTTAGGGCAATGGTACACAAATCTTGCACTCGCACGATCTTTAAATAATATGTGTGTATGTCAGATACACATCTTTATAACAAACCATATGCCAGAGTATGCACGCTATAAATAGATCAATAAAATTATACTACCTAACAAAAGGCACTGAAACACAATGAGGCCTTTAATGAGGAATCAGCTGTGGAAGTCTGTATATGTCACTGCAATAACAAAAACATAGCTGATGCTAGATATTAAGGCTAGTCCCACTGTAGAGATTAGCAGCTGACACTGATGAACGAGGACGGTAACTAACATGCCCTTGGTAATACGCTCTCCAAGGTGGGGGTTGTGGGTGACAAATTTACTTCTCTGAAACAGAGTAAGGGCGTAATTAGAGAAAGGGAATAGATGGCAGAAGGTGATTTGAGGGCAAAGGTGAAAAGAAAGATAACTGCAGAGAAATAGGGAGCTAGAATATGAAGGCAGAAAGATGATGAACAGATATGTGTTATTCTAGTACAAAGAGTACGCACACACACACACACAAAATCCTGCTAACCTGCAATTAGCCTAGCGAATGCAAAGTGCTATATACAGGACATATATCTTAGGCATTGCTAAAAATAGCTTGTTCTGTGGCAATACAGCAGAACTTCACCATTTTGTAGAACAGTGAACTACTGCTAAATCTTAAAATTAGGAGGCTAGTCATGTTTAAATAAAATATACAGCTTAGCAGTTTTTTTTTTTTTCCAAGCTGCTTGCTTGTATCACAGCTGTGAACATGCTCACACACATACCTGTGATAGTGATCTGGGAAAAGTTTCTATTATTGAAATCCTTATCTAAGTCAACAGTAGAGGTGACCAGAAGAGTTAGTTTGGCTATCATGACTAACCATTCATGGCATCTCTACAGCTATTTAAAGAAGTCAAGGTACATGACGTTTCTCTAAAGGTGAGAGAAAAGTCACATGTGCGCACAAAGATATAAACACAATGCACTGGAATAAACAAGTACTGACCAAGATTATCTGAACTGTAATTGTTTAACAATGCACCACCACAATGCTAGGGTGTTCTGAGTGGTTGCTAGAGGGTTGCTAAAGGCCAGAACACACCAAGCTGACGCCGACGAACTAGTGGCGACGAAAGCACTGTGGGGTTTGCTAAGTTCGGCAGCGTCTGTGTCCAAAGTAGCCCTGACACACCAAACCGACGCTAAACAGCCGACGGCCAAGTAGCACGTCAGTTCCGCGCCTGCATGAGATGAAATGCCTTTCCAAACCAGCAGGTGGCAGTAGCTGAACAGCCAATCAGAATGATCAGATGGCTCGACGGACTGACGAGCTCCGATGCAGCCGACGGTGCGGAACACACTTAGAAAACTTAAGACAGGAACACACCAAGCCGACGGTCGACCGTCGGGCAGTTTTTCTTCGTCGGCCGACTAAGTTTTCTCAGTGTGTTCCGCACCGTCGGCTGAAGTTTGTCCTTGTCGGCTTTTTTTCGGCCGATTCGAAATGTTGAATCGGCGTCGGAGCTCGTCGGTCCATCTGATCATTCTGATTGGCTGTTCAGCTACTGCCGCCTGCTGGTTCGGAAAGGCATTTCATCTCACGCAGGCGCAGAACTGACATGCTACTTGGACATAGGCTGTTTAGCGTCGGTTTGGTGTGTCAGGGCAACTTTGGACACAGACGCTGCTGATGTGAGCCAACCCCACAGTCTGCTTTCGTCGCCACTAGTTTGTCGGCATCGGCTTGGTGTGTTCTGGCCTTTAGTCGGCCGACGAAGAAAAACTGCCCGACGGCCGACCGTCGGCTTGGGGTTTAAAGTATTGCTAACCTGTTATTTTGGTATTATTTATATATTACTATAGAATTTTGAATTAGATTTTATTTTTATATATTCAGTTTTCATTTAATTTTTTTTAAGATTTAGTAGTTTTATGCGCTTTTCTCATTTTCATTATTAATTTTTTAAAAGTAACTTAATTATATAGCTTTAGTTACTTTTTTGTTTTCGTATTCTGTTTTAACTGCAACTTATTTATTTCAGTCAGTTGCAAAGGCAACATTTATAATTTTCTTTCAAATATTTGTAAGTTTAACTTTTATCTAATATTATATTTTATTTTAGCTTTATTTCAATTAATAGTTTTTTAATAGTTTTAATTAACAATAAGAACATTGTTACTATGTGGTTGCTAGGTGGTTTATTACTACCTCAAGTTAAAAGAGCCCACTTTCAAATCAGTTTATGAAACCTAAATATGGCTAAGGTTTCTTTTCCAGTGTAAATATAAAGGATTGTTTCACCCCTTTTATCGAGCACCAGGCAAAATTATAAATCATGTACCAAACTCTGATAAGGGCCGTTTAAACTAAAAATGGATAACTTTTCATGCATTTTCATTCGACAATGTGTAAATGAACGCGAGCCTTAAAACGCAAACTTTTGAAAACGGATATCAAAGTAAACGATACCATCATCGTCTCCAGGTAAACAACAAAAATGCAATTTGGTGAAAACGATGACATCATGTGCATGCATATAATGTGTTTTTTACAAAAACTTTACAAAACTGTGACATCGCCAACTACTGGCCTGGCATGCATATTACAGCGTTTTTAATAATTTTTGCTGATCCGTGTGAACTTTTGACACCATTGTCTGTATGCGAAAAAAAAAAAAAAAAACTTTATCAATTATCAATAATAACAGTGATGCTTGCCTTTACCAATTATCTTTAGAACACCTCAAACTGGAACAAGGATCCGATTCTAAAAGCACCACCCTCTTTCACATCAAGATGTGAGAAAGAGAATCCACTGCATTTAGGGGACATGTTGAATTGAAACCCCTCATTCAACATTTACACGTATCGGTTGCAGAAAGGGTGTCGCTTCAGGCCTTAATGCCGCATGCTAAGCCAGCTCACACTGAATAACCATCTCCAACATGCATTTGCTTCCCGTACCAGCTTGACGTGCTTATCTTCCGATTTGCTGCAGCTATTCCTACCATTCCCTCACTAACCCAGTGATGTAATACATACTTCTGCTGACGGGCACACAGAAAGAGGTCACACAGCAAGGGCATTAAGGAGCTCTTAATATTCAGACTTCAAGCTGGTGATAAAGGGCACATTCCACCTGCAGCTCTACTGGGATATATGAGCCCTTTACAAAAAGAAAGAGCCCACTTTGGGTCACGGCTGATCCTCTGTTCATCTTTTTTATGGACAATAGAAATCACTCTGCAGCTTTCCATTGTGCCTTTCTATTGACGTCCTGTCTGGCATCAGTAATGAGCAGGACGGATGCCTCTTACATATTCTGCAACCTGTGTGCGCACAGCCCAAACTCTGACGCTGAATCCTGTCTTTCTCTGATTAATCTAATAATTAGGCCACAAGGACAACATGATATCTTCGCAGTGTTTAGTCAACAGCAGTCGACTGTGAAGCAGACAGGCAACTCTTTTAAGATAAACTGTGCCACTAAGGCATGATTCATATGGGCCCATGGCTAGGGGTGTAACATTACAGAAACAGAATCATGCACACTTCAAGCACAAAGAATGTAATATATCAAAAAGGAACAAAGGAAAATAAAAATTAAAGGATAAAGAAGGGGAGGCACTGAGATGAGAAATGCATGTGCCTTTTGCACTGATGAAAGTTGCCTTCAGTGGATGAAATAGCATGAATCAGACAAAGCAGAAACGCCCCCCTGCGCATGAACATACAGCAGCTCCTGTATGCATTGTGTGTGCAGACTGTGATTAATCAGCCATTATCAAACACACGTGAGATCATTTCACATCCAATAGGTGGAAAAGACCCAGGGAATCTTTATATCAGACTGTGGATCATTTCAGCGTTTCATCTAATAAGGTATATGTACACATGATTGATTAGTGAGACTGCTGAGGTAACTTACACATTAAGAATTCACCCTTCGTCATTATAATCTCAGATCCTTTGCATATGATGAAATGAGAATGATCTTTATATAAATGGTGAAATGAGAGTGATCTAAAGGAGGATGGCAGCACAAAGAGAACTCACCCACAGCAAACATATAACGATGACAATGACAAGGACTGCAGCAGTCAGCAAACTAACATTCCCATCATATCTGAAGAAAGAGTTTGATGCTATTTTAGACAGCAGGCAGGATCTCAAGATCTTCAGTGTAATCGACGTCAAACTATCTGCGTTGAAATCCCACAGTGTAACGAAGATATAAATCTGTCCGAAGAGGATATAAGATCCTGGTTTCCAAATGTCGACAAAGCTATTTTGATTGCCTTTCTTTTCCTTTCCACGTCCTATGCCAGCGGGCCTTTGCTATTTTCTGCTTGGCTCTTGGTCCAAAGCCCTCGCCCATGAAATAATTCTGTCCCTTTAAAAACAATACTTCCGGGAGTTGCTAAAAAATAACTAGGAGGAGGGACGTTCGAACAGCTGAAGGGCTGTCATTTAAGCGATTGGTCGCTTTCTCGTTCACGAACCAATAACAATTGCGCACTAATGCGATATTTGAATATATTTGAATAAAAGTAATATATTTCGACGAAAAAGATTCTCATTGGTTCCGTGTCAGGTAACGTCTTATCAAGCCACGCCCCCGTACACGTGCTATTTGTTCCTTTTACTCGCTTTGGTGGAGAAACGTATATATAACGACAGGGCAAAAATATCGTTTAGGCCTATGTAACGATGAACTATCAATATATTTTGATACATTGATAAATTAATATTTTGCAGACTAATTTAAACAAACAAACAAAAAAATGCCGTTAGGTACAGATATAATTAGAAATACTAGTGTTCAAATTAGGCGTAAAGAGGAACGTTTTTGTCTTATGGAATGATTTTTAATAATAATAATAATAATAATAATGATCAAACTAACGAAACATTTTCCTAAATAACCCTACAAAATCATATTTTCAGTTCATTTGTTTTTCTTTCGAATGTCGACGTAAATTCTTAAGCTAAAATCCACCAGAACTGGAGAAAGAATTTGAATACATCAAAAAACAATTACACTAAACAACACTGGGTTTAATGTAAACCATACTCTATTATGAAAACTAGACAACGTTTAATCCTGAATTGGCTTTTTAATAGATTCTGTACATGAATTTGCATCTTCATATGCCTTTGATTATGTTGCTCGTGTAAAGCTTGCTTTTAAATCCAGAGTGTTTTGGGATTATGGTTACTTGGAAACAAAATATGATGTAAATTAATTTAGATTTTATTATGAAGCAGCATGCGAACACCACTAGATGGCGCAATTGTACCACAAAAGCATACATGAACCCAAGTCGTTAGAGTCCAAAAGACTGCACCGCAGACTTTATTACACTAAAGATGCGACTAAATCAGTAGAAATCAAACATTACTGACCCTTTTTGTTGTGTAATTGTTTTTTCTTTCTTTTTAAGAATATTTTTTAAGAAGCTGCACATTGCCCTTGTCTCGACTACAGCTGCAAAACTTTACACTTAAAGGATTAGTCCACTTTCAAATAAAAAATTCCTGATAATTTCCTCACCCCCATGTCATCCAAGATGCTCATGTCTTTCTTTCTTCAGTCGAAAAGAAATTAAGGTTTTTGATGAAAACATTCCAGGATTATTCTCCTTATAGTGGACTTCAATGGCCTCCAAACAGTTGAAGGTCAAAATTACAGTTTCAGTGCAGCTTCAAAGGGCTTTAAACGATACCAGACGAGGAATAAGGGTCTTATCTAGCTAAACTTTTTGTCATTTTCAAAAAAAATAAAAAATACTGTATATTGCTTTAAAAACTGTATATGCTTTATAAACACAAATGATCACCGTGCACGTGCTTCCGCCTTCAGTATTCTTCAAAAAGCTTATGCTGTATGTCCTACGCCTTCCCTATTCTACTTACGGAACGAACACAGCACAAGTTCCATTTTTTTCGTAAGTCGAATAGGGAAGGCGTAGGACATACAGCATAAGCTTTTTGAAGAATACTGAAGGCGGAAGCACGTGCACGGCGATCATTTGTGTTTATAAAGCATATACAGTTGTATTTTTTTTTAAATGACCGATCGTTTCGCTAGATAAGACCCTTATTCCTCGTCTGGTATCATTTAAAGCCCTTTGAAGCTGCACTGAAACTGTCATTTTGACCTTCAACCGTTTGGGTTCCATTGAAGTCCACTATAAGGAGAATAATCCTGGAATGTTGTCATCAAAAACCTTAATTTCTTTTCGACTGAAGAAAGAAAGACATGAACATCTTGGATGACATGGGGGTGAGTAAATTATCAGGAAAATTTTATTTGAAAGTGAACTAATCCTTTAATTAAATGTAATCCAGATGCAGTTAATTGTTAAAACACATCTGTGGTGTTTGTTCGTTTTATACGATTATAATGATACAGATGTTGTCCAATATGCGGGTTAAAGAGGGCTTTACACACCTGTCCGCGTACAAAACGTTATTTGACGAATAATCTTTTAGACCCGCCCATATTCTCGGTTCAGTGAAGATGATTGGCTTGTGCTCATGTCACTAACGCCATGGGTACGCCGAACAGTTCTCCAGGCGCGTTGCAAACACAAACGGTACTTCACTCTTATTTTTATGATGAATTTAAACAACTACCATTGTTCCTCACAACTTCAAATATAATTTCGAAAGGGGAGGAAATAAAGTGGCAAATGCCACAGGAGGTGATTAAGTCATAACTGTGCTGCTGTGTTGGAATAAAATCTCAGCAATGTCGCTTCTGTGCGTGCGAGGTAAGTGTTTGGGAGCTTTTAATATTTTTCACTTTTCTTTTCTATTTTTCATTGTCTCCCTTTTACTGTTTAAATGTGCTTCTTTAAAAAATAGCGTGATACATGTATTTGAAACCGGTTAAAGCAACAGGTAACACTAACAGGTTATGATATAAGTTATAAATTAAGAACAGGTATAACTTTCGACGAACAAATAAGTGTAACACGGACTCGTATGTCTGTTATTGTGGATCGGAGGCGACTCATCTTGTCTGTTAATGCGCTTAACGGGTCTTCCCGCTGCTGAATTGTTGTGGCACCGCATATGCTGTGATCACCTGTCTGGCTGTCCTACTGTACGCTTTGATTGTTTATGACACCAAGCACACATTTCCCCTGGATTATTGCGTTTCATCCACATGACAGAATGGTGGGTGTGTGTTTTTGTGAGTGTATTTGCGCCGCAAAACTGCGACTGTTATATTTGTGCACCTGTTATTGGCTGGAAGTCCTTCAGTAGCCATCCATGTTCTGTCGGCTGTGTTTAGATCAATGAGCTTCAGTAGAACTAACTTTTGTCACTCAATTTAAGTGTACTGTATCAGATTTGCTAATCAAGCATTCGTTGAAGGTTTGTGGCTTTAATCGATGTCATTTAGCTTTGAAGCCATTTATAGGGTAGAGTGGGGGAAATCGACCCCCTTAAAGGATTAGTTCACTTTCAAATAAAAATGTCCTCACCCCCATGTCATCCAAGATGTTCATGTCCTTCTCTCTTCATTCGAAAAGAAATGTCGGTTTTTGATGAAAACATTCCAGGATTATTCTCCTTATGGTGGACTTCAATGGCCTCCAAACGGTTGAAGGTCAAAATTACAGTTTCACTGCGGCTTCAAAGGGCTTTAAATGATACCAGACGAGGAATAAGGGTCTTATCTAGAGAAACCTTCGCTCATTTTCTAAAAAAAAAATTTTAGTTTTAAGAATAAATGCTCATCTTGAACTAGCTCTCTTCTTCTCTATTCTTCTTCCACTGCTAACTGTATTACTGCCCTCCACAGGTCAAAGTTTGAACTAAATTGTCATATACAATATGCTACTGCAAGTATATAACAATTAGTTCAAACTTTGACCTGAGGAGGGCAGAAATACACTTAGCAGCGTCTACACTGCTGGAATTCAAATAGAGAAGAAGAGAGCTAGTTCAAGATGAGCATTTATGGTTAAAACGTATATAATTTATTTATTTATTTTTTTTTTTAGAAAATGAGCGATGGTTTCTCTAGATAAGACTATTATTCCTCGTCTGGGATCATGTAGAACGCTTTGAAGCTGCACTGAAACTAATTTTGACCTTCAACCATTTGGAGGCCATTGAAGTCCACTATAAGGAGAAAAATCTTGGAATGTTTTCATCAAAAATCTTAATTTCTTTTCGACTGGAGGACATGGACATCTTGGATGACATGGGGGGTGAGTAAATTATCAGGAAAATTTAATGTGAAAGTGAACTAATCCTTAATGACTAATTTTTTATGTGAAACAAAAGTTAAATGTGTCTAGAATAGCTATCCCAGTTTTCAGTGAAAATGACTTGCATTATAAAGCAAGTGTGGAAAATATTTCCAGAATGTTCAAAAAAATAAATTTGTACCGGCGTTTTGACCCCCAGGCAGAGATGTAAAGAATACCTAAAAACCGTACTTGAGTAAAAGTACTGATACCTTGCATCGAAAATGACTCCACTACAAGTTACAAGTAACCAATTCCAATACGACTTGAGTAAAAGTCTTAAAGTATCTGAATTTAACAGTACTTAAGTATTTCACTTATGCTGAATGTAGGCTCAGAGATGCACTAGTCCTGGGAGACATAAATAAGAAACAATTGATTTGTAAGATGAGAAATCAAGTTTATTTTCTAAAATCAAAATAAAACAGAACACCTCAATATTGCAATAAATCAAGGTCGACACAACAACCTTTTAAACATCTACAAACTCTCAAGTCTCAGTTAAGCTCAAGTGCACAGAAAGGTCATAAGTAAACCAATATCCTTCAAAACGGTCTTGTCAATATAGCAGATAAATAAAACAATGTTAAGTAAAATGAAATAGTCAAAGTCTACTGTATGTGCTGGTTTGAGCCTCATTACCAGCTGCAGTCATTTCCTCATCTAATAAATCAAACACCTGCGATCAGAAACTACCTGCTAATGCACTCACATTCACGTAAAGTATCCTTGTTGACAAGAGAGTAAAGGGAGTCAAGGCAAAATGCACAAGATATAATATCAATGCACTTTGATGGCGATAATGCTTCTTTATATCAGAATTTTTCTGCTGCAGAAAAAGTTGGCTGCCATTAAAAATTGTAATTCGTAATTGCATTACTCATCACAAATATAGTGGAGTAAAAAGTACATTTACTTGCTCAAAAATGTAGTCAAGTAGAGAGTAAAAGTTGCCAATATCTTTGATACTCAGTACAACTACAAAGTAGCCAAAAAGATACTTAAGTACAGTAACTAATTACATTTACTCAAGTACAATACATCTCTGCTTCCAGGTAGGGTAAAATGCCTCCATTCTGGCAGAGCATTTACTGCAAAATCAGAGTACAAGCATTTTTAGATTAAAATAAAAAAGACAAGCCAAAATAACAGATGAATATGAATATTTATTAATGAACCATGCTGAAAATCATCCCTTTTGAATATTGTTAGCTGATGCTAACTTGAGGTAATTTTTAAATATAAAGTCCAAATAATTTTATTCAACCACCTAGTTAGATTACATTTGACAGAAAAATAAAGGATGTGATGATCAGAATATGGCAACTACAGTAATTATTATAGTGGGAAGCCATGCCACCTGGGTAGTGTCTGGGGCGTTTTACCCCACAGACTAGGATAAAAAAATTATGTCATTCTGAAAATATAATTATATTTTTCTTAAATAACATGTACTCCCTAACTACAGGCCTTACTATTCTCATATCATATACAGTCAAACCAAAAATTAATAAGACATTTTTGATATATTTTTACTAGTGGGTGCAGGACACTATAGTTCATTTATGTAAGTGAAGATAGCAAAATAAAGTAAAATGTGACACATTATACCCAAAAATTCTTCATACAGTGGACTACCAGTAAAATTGATAAAAATTTGGAACCAAAAAACTATTCAGACACTTAGACCTGACCATGTTTTGCTTAAGTGTTATCTGACAAAATTAAGATTTTTTTTTTTTCTGACAGTTTAATTCTGAGATCTATTTTTTTAAACTATAGTGAATAAACTATATTAATGAATGAAATGTTCAAGGTGTCTGAATAAATTTTGGTTTGACTGTATATAATCGTGATATTCTGCAAAACAACAAGCTTTAAAACACTTTTTTTTTCTTACTGCTGAAAATTAGATCACTTAATGTGAAATCCGTTTTCTCTCAGGTACGTCACCAGTCAGTGTAAGCTTCATAGTGAATACTTCTACATCACTCTTGTCAGTGTAGTTCATAGCAACAACAAACGTATCGTGACTTTATCTAGTGCAGTGGTTCCCAAAACCTGTCCTGGAGGACCCCTAGCCCTGCACATTTTGTATGTCTCCCTATTTCTAACGCACATTTCAGGTCTTGCTGTTTCTACTAATGAGCACATGAGATGAATCAGGTTTGATATACGAGGGAAACATACTAAATGTGCAAAGCTGGGGGTCCTCCAGGACAGGTTTGGGAACCACTGATCTAGTGTTTATTGTGGGGAAAAAAAATGGTGGGGGTGTTTTATTCCAAAGGGGCATTTTCCCCCACTCTAACCTATGCTAGTTTAACTCCTAATGTGGTATGTCAAATGCTCAGTATATATAATACAGTATAGGGAAAATACTCAGTTGAAGTCTACAACTATTTGACACTTTGATATTTCATAAGGCCATTGACGTCTAACCCCGGACCATGTTTGTTAGCCAATTTTGTTTGTTAGAGACAACTCTCAGCCGGTGACTGGGATGAGGCTACCTGTTTAGGTGAACAAGGTGAAAATTCTGTCATTTATTACTCACCCTCATGTTGTTCTACACCCGTAAGACGTTCATCTTCAGAACACAAATTAAGAAATGTTTGATGAAATCCGATGGCTCAGTGAGGCCTTCATAGCCAGCAATGTCACCTCAGTGAGGCTAACTGGATCTCAAGATCCAGAAAGGTACTAAAAACATATTTAAAACAGTTCATGTGAGTACAGTGGTTCAACCTTAATATTATAAAGCGACGAGAATACTTTTTGCGCACCAAAAAAACTAAATAACAATTGCTGATTTCAAAACACTGTTTCGAAGCTTTACGAATCTTTTGTTTCGAATCTGTGGTTCGGATTGCGTAAACGAAGCCCTGTTTACTGAAATCATGTGACTTTGGCGCTCCGAACCACTGATTCGAAACAAAAGAAATGAAAATTCACTATCTTATAAATGCATGTTATGTTATTATGAACGATTCATGAAAATATTGAGCTTGTAATCAAAATTAATCAAAATATCATAATTGGATCTTTTGGTGAAAACGGCAGACTTCTCTCTGGTGACGTATGAAGGACTGCTACAATTATTTAGTCCTCCTTTACCCCATCCCTGCAAGTTTGTGTTCATCTGCCACCATTTTTGAGTGCAACGCCTACATCTCAACATTCAGCTGATGCATAGAATCAAGTCCCCGCCTTAATTTTTTTTCTTTTTCGATAATCTCAGATGTACGTCACAATATGGAAGAAAAAAAAATTGTCACATTCATTGCGACTTTAACTGTGTTAGCAACACCCTGGCAACCACCTAGAGCACCTTAGAATAGTGGTGACTGTTTTTGCATGGCAAAGCACCACTCACATTTCTTCAGAAAATCTAAAAGTCTAGTTAATTTATCAGTTCTGTTGATCTATTGTGACTTAGATTCAGCTAAGTATTCTGCCCTTAGAAGTAAATGGTATACTGAATATTTCCAGTGACAGTATGCATGCATATAAGCATGCCATCAATTTTAGAATATCTATAGGAGTTTCCTCTCTTTATAAATCCACTACAATTGATTTTAGTTTGTCTGGACTAGAGTAAATTGCTGTTCTGTGAGGTCCTTTGTGTCACAAAGATCTGTCATGCTGTCAGCATTCATGAGAGAGGAAGCATATACAGAAAATCAAAAGAGACTGACATCTCGATGATGAATAGAGATATTCTGGGATAACGGTACAAAATAAATATGATTTGCTCTCATCATGAATGCAACAGTGGATCATTATGTTTTTCTCCTTTTCTATCAGCGTTCTGCTCCAGGCCGTGTTTTACGGTTAAGAGATTTTTAAAAGGACTGAAAAGATGTGTAGAGCTTCAGATTTGATTTGCAGTGTTTTGAGTTGCTTTGGATTGTTGAGAACTCAGTTCATTTGTTTAGAAGTTTGTTCTCACATGTAGAGAGGAAACACGTGCACAAGGGGAAAGTGAATTTAGATGGATATGTGCAGCAGGATGTTGGTGTTGGGGGGAGGGACAGAGCTTCAGTATAATCCTCCAGCCATCTGGTGCTGTGTGGGTCTGCGTTTATGCGGCCACCGCATCACATGTGTGCATGCCAGTGGTAAACTCACTGTAGCCTCTGTTTTTCTAATCTGACCAAAAATGCATTCAAAGCTTGCTGCATATTTAATGATATCTTTCTTGCATTCTGTGCATTGTCTTCTAATCTCGTCCACTTTCCCGAAAGATTGTGATAGTCACTAAAGTTTAGATAATGGCATGTCATCTTTACCAGTTCTGCTACTTTTTTTTAAAGCCTGATGTAAAGCCCACATCAATTATGATAACTATATTAGCACCACACCAATACAGAATATTGTTCTGTTTATTACAAGTGAGCGCTGCAGTTATGTTGTCCGCCGCTTCAAATGCTTGAGCTATTAAAAGCTGGTTGGATTCTCATTGTGAAAGTGATTCCAACAATATTGTTTCTCAGTGCCATTAATTATAGTTCTGGTATGGACTCTACTATTCTTTTACATTTAGAACTATTTTTAAAACTATATCTTTATCGTTATGATTATAGCTATCATCCTTGCCGTGAATGAGCCTTTATATCTCTAAGATGGATTTTCAAACATATGTTATTGTCTTATATTATATAAAGAAACATGTTGTCTCTAAAATTAAATAACTGACTTTTGTATTGAAACTGTGCTAAACAGTGTTATTTAAGTATTATTTATTTTAGTTGTTATTAATATCTGTAGCTATTATTTTTACTTTTTCATTTGAATTTTAGTTTGTTTTTGTTGTGCATTTATGTCAGTTGTAGTATTAGTCATTTTAATATTTCGGCTTATTTCAGTTAATTGTGAAGGCAACATATCTGAGAAAGAAGTTTCTCATCTAATATTCATATTTTATTTTTCATTATTTTTATGCTTATTTAAGCAGTTAATTTCAATTAACAAAAATAATAATTTTTAATAGTTTTAAAACAACAAATTATTTAAATATTATCTGAAGAATTTTTACTTTTCATTGTATCGACAGCATATTCTTTTCCATCTGCTAATTGTAGATCTATGAAATAAAAATAATAATAATAATAATAAATTCTTACTGTTTAAAATCAGTGCTGTCAATAGAATTGAAGACATTAATTGTGATTAATCTCATGATTTCTGAACAAAAATATTGTTAAATTTAAAATTTCATAAGGCCTGCTATGTTCCCAGACCCCAGTTTGAAAAGCATTGTTTAAAAAGGTCCATATAGCACTTTGGCACTGTCACATTCTTGTGGTACTATCAGACAGTTAGTGTTGTCATTATGTCATGTTTCTGTGCCTCTAGAGTAATTAGTCACATGGCTATTATGGTTCAGATGATTGGCTCAAAAATATCTGTGTCTCTTGAGCAACGATTGCTTTCATTTGGGAGTCTTGTGTCAGCAAAAAAGCTGCCATTGAAATGCAATTACATTGTGAACACTAATGCTTTCTCTAGGTAAGACTAGTGGAAATCATTTGGGAGAGGGTTAAAAATTTGTATTGGTTATGGGCCAGTGAATAACAGGTTGGTGGTTTGAAGTTGCTCTGGACATATGTGGTTAAATCCTTTATGAAGCAGTGTTTTGTCTGTATCTGTATTTTGTCCCTTTCATCAGATATTGTATTACTGCAAAAAAATCTAACTTTCCTGCTATTTGTGGCTTTCACTTACCTGGTCTTTTTTTCTTTCCTTTTCAGTGAAAAAGGCCAAACTACAAGGACCTCCAGGTAATGAACTGTTTGCGTCATGCATGAAACAGTTGTGGCCCTACAATTGCCTTAGACTCAAAGAGGAAAAAATAACACATCATTCAGTCAATTGTCATTCAGATGAGTGTTTGGTGCAAAAATGAAGTGCTTGAATCAGACTCATGCTTTGGCCCAATTTGGCATGGACTGGAGAGACACAGTGAACTGGTTTACTTGTTAGCCAGCAGGCAAGCACTAGCCTGTCAGGGGATTTTCACTCTACTATAACACATTACACTCTTTTCTCTTGAGAGATACAAACACATAGACACACATAAATGTGTCTACCTTTCAGTGACTGAACCTTTAAATTGCAATAAGCTTTACAGAGGAGCACTGAAAAGAAAATCACATTAATAGATTGATTTGAATGTTTTTTTGTTTAACTTATAAGTATCAACCATGACAGCTGATATTAGATATTCTAATTGAGCATGCTCATTTCCCCTTTTTTATTTAGATTATCTTGATAGCTTCAGCAAATATCAAAATTAATATATTTTTTTAAACTGTGCATAATAATTTTGTGATTCCTAAATTAACTTCCAGCATTTAAAGTAATTGATTTGAGTTTTCAGTCTTTTATTTCTTTTATTTTTATATCCGCCATATTACAGATTATAATCTGGGGCCAGTTGCATAAACATAGACATCATGTTAAGACTGTGTCTTAATAAGTATGACCAGCTAGCAGTTAGCCAAGGGTAATTAGTCTTACTTTTCAGAGATAAATTAGATCAATGTACCTTTCTCTGTAACTAACTTTAAAAAGTTATGATCAGTCTTAAAGGGGTCTTGAATTGAGAAGTTACATTTTCATTGATCTTTTGACACATAAGAGGGCATTTTACTATTAAAAACATCCTATTAAGGTTTAGAAGTAAATACTTCTGCGTTAGTCGAACAGCTTTTATTGATACCAAGCTCTGGAAACGACTTGTTTCAGAGGGTGCTTCTTAATTCTTAAATTGATACTTCCTCGTTTCCTCGCTCCGCCATCCTCCAGCCTATGACCCGGAAACCAATCAAATTCAGCCATCTTGAAGGACATCTCAATTCTCTATTGCACCACAAGGAGGTTACACCACAGGTGTATCCTTCCCTCGCATCCTAAGGGGTTGGAGCTAAGACTTGTGGAAAGGAAACGAGAATGCACAAATAAGAAATGAGAAGCACAAGCACCCGGATTTTGTCATATTATGTCAAGTCAAGTCAAGTCAAATTTATTTATATAGCGCTTTTACAATTGGTAATTGTTTCAAAGCAGCTTTACATATTAGAAGCACAGAAAAAAAAGGGAAGTGGTTAAAACTGTACAAACAAGCGTGGTAATATGTAACATATACAAGATGGTGCTACATTAAGCCAATGTCGGCTGACTTCCAGGGGTGGAAAAAAACCCCTAGGAGAAAAACCCAGCGTGCTAGCACTGGGAAAAAGTCCTAGGAGGGAAAAAACCCCTTGGAAGATATATATATGTAAATGTATATGGAGATCAAAATCTGAATTGTACATTTTTATTATAGAGATTAAAAATCGATTATATATAAATATATGTAAGCGGATACGGGGATCCTGGGCTACGTTGTAGTCTGGTCCAGACGCAGGTTCTCCATCTGACCTGGATACGGCCTGGATCCAGCACCCGGCAAACCTCAGGATAAGCAGAGAGACAGATATTAGCGTAGATGCCATTCTTATTCTGATGTACAGGTATATCTAGTGTTATAGGAAATGTTCTCGGTTCCGGCCGACCTAATTATTGCAGCGTAACAATCCTTTAACGGATTTGAAAAATGTTAATGTATTGATAATGTGTTATGTGTATGCAAGAGCAAAGAGATGTGTTTTTAGTCTAGATTTAAACTGACAGAGTGTGTCTGCTTCCCGAACAATGCTAGGAAGATTGTTCCAAAGTTTAGGTGCTAAATAGGAAAAGGATCTGCCGCCTTCAGTTGATTTTGATATTCTGGGTATTATCAACTGGCCTAAATTCTGAGATCGCAATAAACGTGAAGGACTATAATGCATTAAGAGCTCACTTAGGTACTGGGGAGCTAAACCATTTAGAGCTTTATAAGTAAGTAGCAAGATTTTAAAATCTATACGATGTTTAATAGGGAGCCAATGTAATGTTGACAGAACTGGGCTAATATGGTCATACTTTCTGGTTCTAGTAAGAACTCTAGCTGCCGCATTTTGAACCAACTGTAGTTTGTTTAAAAGCCGAGCAGAACAACCACCCAGTAGAGCGTTACAATAATCTAGTCTTGAGGTCATGAATGCATGAACCAACTGTTCCGCATTTGTCATTGAGAGCATATGTCGTAATTTAGATATATTTTTTAGATGGAAGAAGGCGGTTTTACAGATACTAGAAACATGACTTTCAAATGAAAGATTGGTATCAAAGAGCACACCCAGGTTCCTAACTGAGGACGAAGGTTTAATGGAGCACCCGTCAAGTGTTAGAGAGTATTCAAGGTTTTTTCGTGAGGAAGTTTTTGGTCCAAAGATTAGGAAATCAGTTTTTTCTGAATTTAATAATAAGAAATTTCTTGTCATCCAGTTTTTAATGTCAGCTATGCATTCTGTTAGTTTTGTGAATTTGTAGGTTTCGTCATTGCGCGAGGAAATATAGAGCTGAGTATCGTCAGCGTAGCAGTGAAAACTAACACCATGCTTCCTAATTATCTCTCCTAAGGGCAGCATGTACAGAGTGAAAAGCAACGGTCCTAATACTGAGCCTTGTGGTACCCCATATTTAACCTGTGATCGATACGACATCTCTTCATTAACTACCACAGACTGATAACGGTCAGATAAGTATGATTTGAACCATGCCAAAGCAATTCCACTAATGCCAATATAGTTTTCAAGTCTTTTTAAAAGAATGTTATGATCGATAGTGTCAAAAGCAGCACTGAGATCTAATAACACTAATAGAGAAAGCCACGATCGGATGATAGGAGTAGATCGTTTGTAACTCTAACGAGAGCAGTCTCAGTACTATGGTATGGTCTAAATCCTGACTGGAAATCCTCACAGATTCCATTTCTTTCTAAAAAGGAACACAGTTGTGTTGAAACTGCCTTTTCTAGTATCTTTGACAGAAAAGGTAGATTCGAGATTGGCCTGTAATTTACTAAATCTCTCGGATCTAGTTGAGGTTTTTTAATAAGAGGTTTGATAATAGCCTGCTTAAAGGTTTTTGGCACGTGTCCTAGTGTTAATGATGAATTAATTATATCAAGAAGTGGACCTACGACCTCTGGAAGCATTTCTTTCAGTAGTTTAGTCGGCATTGGGTCTAACATACATGTCGTTGATTTTGATGATTTGATAAGTTTAGATAATTCTCCCTCTCCTATAGCGGCGAAGTAATAGTGCAGCGAAAGACCACTTCTGCAGATCAATGCCTACTTCTACATCGTCACATCTTTGGCCCCACCCACTGGCATGTTAGTGAGATGAGAAGGATTGAAGAGAGATACTGGATCGCTGAACTAAAAATACCATTACCTTCCAAAGGATCCTACTGCTAGTAAAGTGGTTATTTTCAAATATGTGAATGTCTCAGTAGAGCACTGTTAGCTTTTTCAGTACATTTCACTGTGGATTATTTGGTTAATCAGTCGCAATTTCGGCACAGGCTTTGTAAACACACTTTTACTAAGATATGGACCTGACGGTAATGCCACAACATGTAAGTAACTGTGTTACTTCTAATGCCTAATCTGTAATCAGTGATTTCTGATATGTAATGATTCATGTAAATTAAGCCAGTGACTAAATGGTCAACTTCACATTGTTTTCTTAGTAGAATGAAAATAGTTGTGATTTGAATTAGATTGTGATTTCAAAGAACGCTCCCTTTATAATCGCTGGAGCTGTCAATCACACAGTGCGAGTTTATCAGTGACTGAGTTCTGGACTCTCGGCAAAACTCCCATTGTAATCAATGACGTTTTCTACACTGCACAATGAATCTCTTATGTACATTGTGTTTGCACTGTTATAAATCGAGTGGGAATGACGAGATCACAGCATCCATTCGCAGACATGTCTGTCATCTGTAATGCTGATCGCTGCAACCTTTCATGCAACAGGAGTTGATCTAAATGTGATACTATAATCAACAGTTTTCATGATTAATTAATATCGACAGCTGTAATAGTAAAAATGTAGTAAAAGATTTCGAGAGAGTTCCACATGTAATCCTTATTTCCTATGCAAAGATGTTAGCCAATCATAGCAGTGGGCATTTACACTGAAGTCTCACAGCAGACACGCCCCTTCCAACAGAGCGTTCAAATCAGAGGGCTAAAATCAGGGTATAAAATGGCCTTTTATTTCTAAATTATGACAATTTTTATGTAAAAATCATAATAACATTATAAGTGCACCTCGGGAAACAATTTAAAATAATTAAAAATGCAGTTCATGACCCCTGAAAGGAAAAAAAAAAAACTTGCTGCTTTAAGCAGTTTATGCAACTGGCCACTGCATACAAAATTGGCAAGAGCTGGCTAAAATCTCCAGCTCCATTCTGACTATGATGCAATTTCAGAGATGCAGCCTGCTGTCTGCCAGGAAAAGCTGTGTTTATGAATCTAGAATGTGTGATTCTGACTAGTTGCTGTTTTGTCTGGTTTATGACACAAAATGTTGCAAGCATTACTGGCACTTATAATATACTTGCTATTGTTTCTCATTTGTATGTCGCGTTGGATAAAAATGTCTGATAAATGAATAATGTAAAACCTTTCATGTATCCAAGTTTTGTTTGAGTGAAGGCGTTTAAGGTGGTGGTATTGAAGTTAAAAGGATGTTAAATTAGGTAAAGATTACAGTGACAAAATTATGGCAACTGGATCTATATGGGTACATGAGTATCTTTCAGTCTAACCAATGAATCTAATTGAGAAGCTAATGAGCAAGTGTTTTTGTCTCTGACTTTCTCTTATTGACTGCGTCTGGGTCTCCTCATTCTCTCTGTGCCATCCACACTATGAATGTCTGCTTCTGCTCCATCCATCCATCCCCTTAAACTTTAAGTGTGTAATTTCTTCACAACTGGCAGCATCAAACAGAGTTGCAATCTATTTGTTTGAGTGCCTCGACTGGGCTAAACATAACCTCAGCTCAACCAATGGCATGAGTTGGTGGAACTACCTGTCCAGGCAGTGGCATTAAGCGAGTATTTAAAACTAAAGTCTTTTGTGGTTCTCTCTAGTACCACAGAAATAAATCAATTTATTAATCTGAATGTATACATATGTATGCAAATATGGTGTTTTAATTACATAAGGCACCTCATTACTGCATAATTCATTGACCACATGTAGAGTGACTATTCCATAAATGAGACTAAAATCACTGGGAGAGAGGGGGGAGTGTGTGCGCAAGCAGCAGAGCATCGGTCTGTGTCTGCCTCCCAAATGAACAGAGGTCTGTCTGAGTGACAGAGAAGCCCATAGAAATCTAATTTATTGCTAACAACAGAAAAAGCCTTTTCAGCCTCTTCTCAGAGTGTCCCACCCACAGCATAGAATTCAATACTGTGCCAGAATCAAATGCAGTTTGACTCCTAATAAGATTCTATTATAGTTGCCGTAGAGAGATTCTTATTGAAAAGTGAAAGTGGATCACTTTACTTTAACAGCTGGTGATGCTTAATTGCATCAAATAAGGAAGCCTATTATTGAGACACTGTGTCTAAATGTTTGTCTCTGGGCTTTAAACCTATTCTAAACATGCATTTGTTTTTATTCAGAAAAAATTTATTTATTCCTGTGGTGGCAAAGCTGCTTTTTCAGCAGCTATTACACCAGTATTCAGTGTTACATGATCCTTCAGAAAGCATTCTATATGATATGCTTATCTGGTGCTCAGGTAACTCAAGTAACAGGACCACTATCGTCAAAGATGATTGACAAGTAGCATAGAGTCTAGTTTGGCGGATTGGTTCTATTCTGGGCAAGAACTCCTTGCAGCCTAGCATGGATAAGAGCAGGGAGCTTAGCAATAACCCCCTTTTTTGGAAGCAAGCTCACAAGATGGGGATAAAAAAGTACCCCATGTGTATGATTAAATATACTGCTGGATCATTAATGTCGTGGGCCTTTTTTCTGCCGGAGGTCCTGGACTTCTTGTTCAGGGGCCGTATTCACAAAACATTTTATCTTACCACTAAGAGTTCCCCTAAATAGCAGTAAAAGTTCTTAGCTAAGAGTTTTCTTGTTAAAACTTATTCACAAAGCTGCTTAGACAAACTTTTACTAAGGAATGGAGAGAAGTCTTAAGCTAAGAGTAAGGGCGGAGTTGACCTCGTTGCTATGGATGATGTCAACATGCTTACTAACTATGCCCACAGTGATTGGCTGAAATATTGTTGAACAAGGTATCATGTTTCCATATTTAAATAAAGGTTTTAAAATATAAATGTTGATGTATTCAAAAAGATTTTTAAAATAAAAATGTCATATTCAAATAAAGATTTTAAAATGTAGGCTAAATGTCACTAATTATATGTTCAACTAATTGTCAGCCTCTTACATGTCTGCATCTCAAGAGATTGCAGAATTCAAGCGACAAATGATGTTTTATAAACAAAGGACAGCACGGGATTGGGAAAGGTCCACGAACCGGAATTTGAACTTGGGTCACGCAAGCTGCCCACAAGGCTATCAGTGCCGACTATAGTATATTAATTTCAACTTGACCGCAATGTTAAATTCTTCATCATTCAATACATTTTGCCTGTAAATTAACTTTTATGTTATGTCAATGTAGATTAAATTTCTAAATCAAAATATTTATTTCATTTCTGAAGAAAAGGCTCTATTGCCTATTGCCTCAATGATGTCCAGTGTCTTTGGGCGGATTGCTGAGGCGGATTGCCAGCAACAACCATTTTAAGATTTGTTTGTGATTTGGTCTTAGTAGTTGTCAAGAGGACTCTTAAATCACTAACGTTTCACAGATTTAAATTTAGGACTGACATGTCCATTATTTTTAAGAGTTTCTCCTAAATTGTCAAGTTAGGAGCTGCTTTTCAGCCTTAAGATGTTTTGTGAATATGGCCCCAGATATATACAGATATTTCTATCTATCAAATACCAACAGATAAAAAATCAAAATGTGACATCCTCTTATAAAGGACCGTGGTTGGATCTTCCATCAGGACAATGATCCAAAACAAACATCAAAATCAACTCAAAAATGGGTCACTGAGCAGAAAATGAAGGCGCTGCCATGGCCATTCCAGTCCCCCAACCTGAATTTTGTAGAAAACTGAAGAGGAAATTTGTCATTATATCTCATTTATTTTTTTAATTTAAAGGTCCAAATGATTAAAAATGCAGATTTTATTTCTTCCTCTTTGTTCTTATTTGCCAATGGTGCCAATAATTCTGACCAGGACTGTAAATGGCATAGGATGCCATATTAGTTTAACTGGTGCTCTGTATTATGGGCTATATTTATGGAAGTGTCTTTGTATTATTTTTAACATCATGTGGGAGTATTTCTCCAAATAGCTCTTAAATGTCAGCAGTACAGGCCCAGGCTTGTGCGAATATGACTTATTTATTTTTGTAAGTCATCAAAAATTAAATATTCATCAGGTTGGGCATCCCTGGGAGCCCCTTTACACTCTGGGACAGCGAGAGAGAGTGAGAGTGTATAAAGGAATCTTGTGAAAGGAAGTGGGTTAAGATGTAAAGATGTAACGTAGAGTTTAAAGTTAGGTAGAGCAAAGTGTTTTTTTGTTTTGTTTTTTTGTGCTGAAGGTGGTATTATTATTGGTGTTAGAGAGAGGAAGCAAAAGAGTCTGACGTACATAAGAGTAATTAGAGATTCAGAATGATATGAATATTTGATAATTTCCCTGCTTCACCCTAGGCCCAGATTAGACCATTAATCACAGAAATCACACCTCATTTCTGTATTTCCATTTTACACTGACTCCTTTGCCTTCAAACATGTTTCAGTTGTTCTGCAGCCTCACTGTAGGATTACGTTACATGGTCTACAAATTGAAAAGCAAAGGTTAAAGATTAAGCTTTTTTAGCCTAACAAAAATAGATTTGTTGTATATTTCCTCACTGTCCTTAGTCTTCAATTTCAAGCTGCAACTATTCTTTACGGCGTTTTGCTAATTTTTATGTATATATAAAAACAGAAAACATGAAAAAAATATTTGGTCCACAGTAATACACATGCTTGTTACTTTCATTTGACTTTTTAGCTTAGTCATTCTAAAGTTTTGTTCTTGAAGACAGTCTGATGGAGCCATGTCTACACCAGATGTGACAAAATCAGATAGAGCTCATTATAATCAGTGATGCTGTCTACATTGGATGTGGAGCGACACAACACAATAAATTCCCCACAGTAAACTGATGCCCCTTTCTATTTCTGTTGTACTTCAAGTGCTCACGTTACTTCTGACATGAAGAACAAATGGATTTGCAACGGTCGATTTGTCGTGTCCAGTGTAGACAACCTCAAGCTGTTGCAATGCAGCTCGACAACGATCGCATCTGGTGTAGACACGGTGTTAGGTTCTATTTATAGCCTTTTTTTTTTTCTAAATGTGTAGTTTATTTAATAAAATGTGTAATGAACATTGAAAATAATAGTGGGCTTAAATGGTACAATAGCACTCTGAATATTTTACATTTACATTACATTCAGAAACACGTGTTTAGATGACAACTTCTTAATTAATACACATTTGTTTCAGCTATTTAGATATCTACAAGACCACGTTCACACAGCAACAGAATGCAATTGTCAGTTCTGTATCTGAGTCCTTAATACACAGTTCAGTTATTTACAGGAGTGGCAACCGCATTCTATAACTGAACTTGCATCCGTAAATTTTCGGGACTCGTGACTGCATTCTCGAGAAAACCTGCGCTGTGTGAACGGAACCGGACTTGACAACTAGTTTTCTGTCATGACATACAGTGCGAGAGAGCCGCTCTGCACTGCACAAATGCATGTTGTGGGTTTTCATGTATGGTGTCGGTAACTTACAGCAACGGAGATATGCGTTGAGTGTCATCTGAAGGTTTTAGATGCAGTAACTGTTCTCCACCGGAGCTGTTCCCGTCAGTGTTTTTCTACGCAAGACTCAAATGCGCCGCTTTTCACCCAGATATAAACGCTGTTGTCGGTTAATGAAGATTTGATAGATGAACTCAATTGGACTCTTGTCAGAACAGAAGTGTTAAGACTTTTCAGTTTTATTGTTGATATTCAAACAATATTGTTGATATTCAATCCTGAAAAATGACAGTGTGAACGTAGCCTAAGATGTTTGGGTGGGCATAATAGGGTCACTTCCCCCATTTGACTTCTTTAAGATCTGTATCTAAGAAGACTGCTATTTATGTTGATTGGTGCTGGATTGCTGCTGGTCTAGGTGGTTGACTACCATAGCCGTGCTGTTGCCCAAGAAAATGTATCAGGTGAAGCTTCCTGACCAGCATTTTGGGGAAGCTGGTTGACTAATTGGCTTACAGTAGCTGGTTTTATTTAATGCTGGGCTAACATAATAACCTTTTTCTATCTTCCTCATTGTTTATACTTTACCCTGTGTTAGTAATCAGTCTTTGTATAATTTTGTTTCTTAACCCAAGGTTAAAAGTGTCTTTTTCCTGAGGTTAAAAGAGATGTAAAGTGTAGTGTTCAAGTGTTCTGTTTAAAGCCCTATTCGGACGGGATTAGTTTTACATGGGGAGGTGGGGGTAAAGTAATTATTAATGATTTTAGTCCCGTCCGAATGTGCCATCTCAGTAATCATTACGGACAGTGTCAGTAAAGATTACAGCGACTTTTACCTTCTGTAAAAAGGTGCGGGAAAAATTACCTCAGGTAATACTAATCCCGTTCGAATAGACCTGCTGTAAATATATACGGTAAAATTGTGTAATTTCCTGTTTAAAAGTAGTTTTCTGTGCCTTTTATCAAGCATGGAAGCACTTGAAGAAACATTCAGTTGTGTTGTAGGTGGTGGGACAAGTCTGTTGCACGCCTCAAGTATTTTCTACATACCATTCAGAGCAAGAAGATCGAGCACTTGACAGAGGCACAAAACTAATTTTAACTTTAGCTAAGTGCCTATTACCATTGGAATCCAATCAAAATTTAATTAATAAGTCATTTGACCAGACCTAACTGTTATATATAGTTTATATATTTAGATTATATGTGTTTGCGCCAGGTTTGTGCACATGGTATGAGAAAGCAACATAAACCCACATGACAACAGGGAGGTTTGCTACTTCTGCTAGTTTTATTGAGATGTCTTGTCCCGTGCGTATTGGCCAATTAATATTACAGACGTCCTGAGGTAAAATTGCATTACTCCACATCCCCATGTAAAACTAATCCCCTCCGAATAGGGCTTAATGTTTAAGAAGCCTAACCAAGCTAGTCAAGCTAGTCACCAGCACACCACCATCTCTGGCATCCAAAACACAAATTATGCTGGTAACTGCTCTTTCAGCAAAGATTGGTACATGCTCAATTATTTGCTTGGGGACATTTGAGAAGGAAGGGAGAATAATCAGTGGCGATTAAATGTTACTGTACATATGGCTCCTATTGTGACTTAAACCAGCCATTCACTACATACACCTCTTTTGCTTTCTGTTGTTTGTGTACCTTTTAACATTAATCTAAAGGGTTTTGTACCTAACCTGCAAGGTCAGAGATATAATATTATGAGAAGATAGTCAATCGAGTAGTATTTGCTCTACCACTTTAGCTGAATCCCTTCTAACCCTTTAACAATGACAGACCTACACACACACATACACACACACAGAACCAGCCCAGCTCTTACAAAGAATCAATTGCCCTTCACTGACTTTTTCTATCTTCTCCAGCTCTATCCCTCCATCTCTCTCTTATTCAGCCTCAATTCTGCTCTTCATTATGGTGGTCATATCAAGAGCAGGCTGTAGAATCTGTGTCCCCCTCTACAGACTCTGGGATAAGGATGAATCCATGGGGACAGAGATTACTCTGAGGATCTTGCAGCATGTCTGCAGAGAGACAGAGGGAGGGAGAGAGAGAGAAATTGGAGGAATTCTCATTAAACTAGCATTACCTCTTGAGAAAAGCTGTCTAGTTCTCACCTAGACAAACACATGAGACTTGACCCTCAAGGATTCCATTAATACTAACGTATTCATGCACATCCAGAAGACAGTTATCGCTGTTGCACTTTTAGAGCTTTAAAGACTTCACAGTTTACCCTTTTGGTAAATTTTACATATGAGCTGTACCAGATGTTACCAGAATTGCCTTGGAGGCAGATATAAGGGAAGATGGGAGGAAGATATAAAACAAATGAGACAATTGTTAATATGTAGTAAGAGTTTAGTGCAATACAAAATTTGTTGAGTTCATTTAAATATTTTTGTCATCTTGGCAAATTAGAGCCCAATTAAATTAATAGTAGTGGTCAAGTGATTTATGTATTTTTCTTTAGTTTTTATAAATATAAATAATAATTATAGTTTTTTTTTTTTAGGATTACAGAACAAAATCAGGGAGAATCATAATATAAATCCTCATATTATATATATTTATTTTTATATTTTTTATATATATATATTTATATATAAAAAAATATATATATATAATATATTGCAATGTTGCAGTTGTTTGCAGCATGGATAAGGGCATAATAAAATTAGTCCACATGACTTAAAGATTAGTAAATGATGACAAATGTAATTTTAGGGTGAACTATTACTTTTAAGCGACATTCTCCATTTCTTCTATCTCACTACTGACTATAGGAGAAACACTTGATATTGACAGAGATGTCATCTGTATTTTTATTTTTGTATTTTTTTGGTCCTATGGGCACCTATCTGCTCTCTGTCTTTCTCAAGACTGACGGTTGAGGTAAATTGGACCTGGGTAAGTGAAAGGTAGAGGAAAAGTGGAAATAAAGAGGTTTAGGAAAGGAATTGGAGAGTTAAGATCATGACTACTATTTGTCAGCCGTGCCAGATAATCTTGGGTGGAAAGATTGAGACACCTTCTTCAGTGAAGGACACATTTTCTCTGGGGCTTTCTACAGCATTCATTAGCCTCCAGACTGTGTTGAAATAAATCAAGAGTGAAGGACAGAAATCCTTTCAAGAGGTGGTTAGTGGACACCTCTTATATTCAGGTGATTTTATTGAACATTTTCTTTGATTTGGTTTAAGAACGATCTCATTGGAAGGCTGTACAAAAATGCAGGCTCAATTTCTGTGAGGGCTTCTCAGGCCAAGGTACTTGATTGGATGAATAATGGCACTGTAAATAGAAATGTCATTGAGCAATTTACTACTGATTAATATCCACAGATGAGAAGTTCAGCCCATGCTGATATTTATTTATGAGCTAAATTTAGAGTAATCATGAACACATTGTTTTATGGTTTTTCATTGTTTCAGTGGTTTTTCATTGTTTATAACATTCTCTGGAAACATAGTATTTCTGGAAATAATAATTTCTTTATCTGAAATGGTAGTTTAGTTTAGAATAATTCTTTTTGTCCAATTTTTATAATGCTGTCGCTCTCATTCTTATTTTTTTCTCTGCTTATTTTTTCCTTTTTCTTTTAAAAATCACCCATTGAAATCATTTGAAATGAGTCTTACTGTCTGTGTTAGTTTGGTAATCTGCTTTGAGGTCTTCATAGGAACATACTGTAAAATTCAGTTCACAGAGTCCTGGGTCAAGCTGCAGATTGATTTACTTTTTCTTTGCTCAGTCTTAACAATCCAAACTGGTTCCAAGTGCTTACTGCAGACTGGCACATACTGTATATCTGTTAGTTTATGTAAATTAAAAATCTCGATTAACCAGTTGATAGTAGATTAACATATTTTGTGGAGAAATTAAAATAAGTCAAAGTTGAGTTTCTCTCTAAATAATAGTAACATACAAGTCTATAACCCTGCTGTCAATAATGATTATTTGTTTGGGTTTGCAATCTATGCTACTAATACTTTCATTCAGCAAGGATGAATTAAATTGATCAAAATTGACAGTAAAAAATTCTGTTTGAAATAAATGCTGATCTATTTATCAAAGAATCCTGAAGAAATATGTTTTCTACAAAAATATTAAGCAGCACAACTGTTTTCAACTGTGATAATAAGAAAGGTTTCTTGAGCACGAAATCAACATATTGGAATGATTTCTGAAGGATCATGTGACACTGAATACTGGAGTAATGATTCTGAAAATTCAGCTTTGCCATCACGGGAATAAAATTACTTTTTATAATATATTAAAATAGAAAAATGTTATTTTGAATTTTAGTAATTTCACAATATTACTGTTTTTACTGTATTTTTGATAAAATAAATGCAGCCTTAAGAAGGTTTCTTTCATTACATTAAAACAATCTTACCAACTCCAAACTTTTATAGACTTTTATAGACCATACCTAAAATGCAACAATCCGTTTTATGTCCTTTGCCTGAAAAATGTTGAAGACCTCTAACCTGTTAATATGGGCCCTAAAATAATAAATCTGCCCCACTTACACTGATTATGTGTGCAGAACAAACAGACCTTAAAGTGATGTTTTTGTGAGAAAGTAAAAGTGTGCACAGTCTTCTGTGATCGTTAGGTTTAGGTTTAGGGTTAGGGGTAGTGTAGGGAGATAGGAAATATGGTTTGTACGGTATAAAATACATTACGCCTATGGAAAGTCCCCACAATTCACAGAAACACAACGTGTGTGTGTGTGTGTGTGTGTGTGTGTGTGTGTGTGTGTGTGTGTGTGTGTGTGTGTGTGTGTGTGTGTGTGTGTGTGTGTGTGTGTGTGTGTGTGTGTGTGTGTGTGTGTGTGTGTGTGTGTGTGTGTGTGTGTGTGTGTGTGTGTGTGTGTATATCCTGTTTTGTATGTGTGAAAGGATGATTGTGGGTCGGCCACCATTTTCTTTTTTTGTAAAGTGTTTCCTAAAGAAAGAAGGTTTGATGGAGCCTGACATTCCTCATAATTTAAACTGACAAGCACAGAATTAATGAAAGACATTTGTGAAAGGGCATTTCATCAGGACTAAAATTACTAGAACAGGAAGGTGATCTTGTGAAATGCCTGCAAATATGCAAGAAGTGGCCCTGTACCACTTTCTAAGGGACCACCTATATCGGTTATGCAGAGCTGCAGGTGCTACACCACTTCCTCGAGATGGAATCTGAACTGTGGGACAATAGGCCAGGTGGCTTGCCCCTCACTTGTCAGAGATCCCACCCCCGCTTCTTTACTCGGACCAGCCTGTGTGACCACTTCCTTTTTCTCTCTGAGCGCAACAACCAGACACTCCATTGATTGAACTCTCTATCCCCTCTGAACTGATCTTCAGTTATTCATTTTTTATTATAATTTTTTTTATCTTAACATGTTTTGTAGCTTAGTTAAAATATGACTTTTTGGACTAGACTCTAGAGAAGTTTTGAGTTCTGAAAGTTAACATTTCACTGTTCAGAAGATCAGTGAAAATTGTCTGATATTCTAATTAGACTATTTTATATCCTGAAAAATATTCTCAAAATGTTTAGTAATGAGATTTGTACAGGGTGTTGCTTTTATAGAGCCATCTATGGAGAGATGGTAGATGCACTTGCATTTGTCTTCATATTCCTCTGTACTTGAGGCTCTCACGGTGCTCTTATGGCACTTTATATCTAGGTTTAATTATGCCTGCTTGTTTTGACCTCTGACAGCCTATTTCAACCTGCCTGTGTCGCTGCACATAATAACTATTGCATTTACATAAAACCATGAATATTTAACACACACACACACACACACACACACACACACACACACACACACTTAGAAGATGTCACATCTCAATTTTCCATTACAATACTTGTCAGATTGCAATGACGTCTTCACATGAGTTGCTTATTTTATGAATCAAAATATGGATTCCAGAACTAAGTTCAGAATAGAGTTAGCATTTAGTGGGCCAGTACAATTCTTGAAAATTTCTCATTTTGTTTCTTATGGCTGAAAGAAAGTGATAAAGGTTTGGAACGACATGAAGATGAGTAAATGATGACAAGATTCTCATTTTTTGGTGAACCATAAGAAACTTACAGATATTGATGTTCTAACCTGGTTACTTGTTATTTTGCAGAAAGGTTTAATGTGTACGTCACTCTGAAGGTCCAGAATGTTAAAAGCACAACAATCACGGTGCGAGGAGACCAGCCCTGCTGGGAACAGGATTTCATGTTGTGAGTATTGCTGTTTTTGTCATGTGTTTCCATGCTTTTGGACCCGTCTGTACCACAACACTCAAATGTGCACCTAATGCATGGGCTGTTTTGCTGAAGGACTTGTTTTTTTGTTCCTGCTTTAAATTACACACACTTCTGTTTCTCTTACCTTTGACCCTCTTGTGTTGTAATGACAAATGTTAAATAGCTTTTTGATGGCCTCTCAGGAGGTTTTGTGCGTCCCAGAAATTGTCCCAGATTTTCGGATTGTTCCAGAGAGAATTTTGTCAATTCCACAGGAAGAACTATGAGAATCGGCTGCAGTTACAGTGATTACCAGAGAGAGAGAGCAAAACTGGGAGTTTACAGAAGGACTGAAACTGACTAACAATTAAAGCGTTTTGTATTCAAAAAGCACACCTGTTCATTTATCAGTTTTATTCTAATATTGTCAATAACCTAATATAAAAACATCAATATGAAAGTAACATAATTTTCAGACATTATTAGTTTTAAGCGGTTAAAATGTACACTTATTAGGGGTGTAACGGTTCAAATTACTCACGGTTTGTTTTGTATAACGATTTTAGGGTCATGGATCCGGTACTGTTCGGTATGTGCTGTGTTCTGAGAAAAAAAAATGACTGCTGTCAAATAAAAATAAAGAAAATAAGAATGAATAATCAAACTACAAGCAACAGCACAAATAAATACAATAGAGCAAAGATATAAGTAAAATAAACAGTTCTTTTCAGGTTATTTAGGCATCTAATAGTAGTTTTCAGGTACAGAAATTGAATAAACTAATCAAATGTAAAACATCATTGCATTAAATCTTCACTGTATAAATTAAAGATTAAACATTATTAAAGTTACAAAAGCTATTCAGTCAAGAGTTATTACACAGACAGCAGTAATATTAGGCTGCTCTCACTTTAAGACATAATGCACAGATCCAAAATACTGATACTGATACACATGCATTGTCTTTCTCGACATTCACTTGAGGCAAAACCTACTATGTCTGCTAGGATACTCGCCAAGACAGGCATGTTGACATAATTTTTGTATGAATTTGTCCATTCAAGCACAAGACTTGAAAGAGAACCGAGTATTGCCCGGTGTCTGAGACGTGCTGTCTGCGTGCTTCACATGAGTGTACGCACAAATCTTCCCAAAGCATGCGCGCAAGTTCTTTCGTGTCTTGCGCTCGAAAGTTTAAATTGGCAAGGCTTAAATGAGTTGAGCAATGTGTGCTGTTCAGATCTCACCTGCTCTCGCGTGCAGTGAACACCCGGGTGATGACGGCGTAAATGACTGGTCACATGAGAGCATACGGCACTCTTATTGAACAAAGTTTAGGGGAAGCTAGAATGTGTATATTAGTCTAACATTAGCCAAACTCTCTCTGTCTGTGTGATTTATTTCAACAAACCACATAGACGCATATATTTTTAGATTTGAGATGAACCACAGTGCAAGTGCGTGCCGAACCGTTGGTGGAAATGATGATTCGAATTTAAGTTTTTGAGCTGAGTAATTATTATGTGAAATTGTCAGCAGTTTAATTATATAATGTATGCCATTGTTAAATAATGAGGTGTCATGTGTGTATACGCTACCATTAAAAAAAAATTAGGGTCAATAAGAATTTATTTTATATACTTCTATTTAGCAAGGATGCATTAAAGGTGCCGAAGAACATGTATTTAAAAGATGTAATATAAGTCTAAGGTGTCCCCTGAATGTGTCTGTGAAGTTTCAGCTCAAAATACACCATAGTTTTTTTTTAATAAATTTTTTTAACTGCCTATTTTGGGCATAATTAGAAATGCGCGATTCAGTGTGTGCGGCCCCTTTAATTCTCATGCTCCCCACCCCAAGAGCTTGCGCTTGCCTTAAACACCATAAACAAAGTTCACATAGCTAATATAACCCTCAAAATGGATCTTTACAAAGTGTTCGTCATGTAACATGTCTAATCGCGTAAGTACAGTATTTATTTGGATGTTTACATTGATTCTGAAAGAGTTTGATACTGCTCCATGGCTAACAGCTAATGCTACACTGTTGGAGAGATTTATAAAGAATGTTTAAAAAATTTAAATAACGATAGTCTTTTCTCCGTGAATACAGTAAGAAACGATGGTAACTTTAACCACATTTAACAGTACATTAGCAACATGCTAATGAAACATTTAGAAAGACAATTTACAAATATCACTAAAAATATCATGTACTCATGGATCATGTCAGTTATTATTGCTCCATCTGCCATTTTTCACTATTGTCCTTGCTTGCTTACCTAGTCTGATTATTCAGCTGTGCACAGATCCAGACGTCCTGCCCTTGTCTAATGCCTTGAACATGAGCTGGCATATGCAAATATTGGGGGCGTACATATTAATGATCCCGACAGTTACGTAACAGTCGGTGTTATGTTGAGATTCGTCTGTTCTTTGGAGGTCTTTTAAACAAATGAGATTTATATAAGGAGGAGGAAAAAATGGAGTTTGAGACTCACTGTATGTAATTTCCATGTACTGAACTCTTGTTATTCAACTATGCCGAGGTAAATTCAATTTTTGAATCTAGGGCACCTTTAAATTGAAGTGACATTAAAGACATTAATGTTACAAAAGATTCCTATTGCAAATAAATGTTGTTCTTTTGAACTTTTGATTCATTAAAGAATCTTGAAAATAAATAAGTTTCTACAAAAATATAAAGCAGTACAACTGTTTTCAGTATTGATAATAATAATAATAATATGTTTCTTGAGCACTAAATCAGCATATTAGAAGAATTTCTGAAAGATCACGACACTGAAAACTGTAAGGGTGGGAATCTTTTGTCACCTCACTATCCGATCTGATTCCAACTCTGGGAGTAATGATCCGATTCCAAAACGATTCTTGATCTTCTTTTTTTTTTTTTTTTTGATTAATTAGTTTACTGACTTAACCTTAAAATCCCTACATTCACATATCCTTACATAAGTATAAGTAGGCCTACTTTTTAAAATAATTATAAATTGAAAATAATGTAATAAAAACAATTTTATGTTAAGAATTTTAAACTAATATAACTTCAAAACATACAAGCAAGTAGCAAATAATAAAGAGGAGCAACAAAAATATAACACGCAATAAACAAATAGTGCTTTCAGTATTTAAGATTATCGGAACGTTTTCTTTCTCATGTTTACTGTCGTTTGGTTGTTACATAGACAGCGGGAGATCTAATAAGTTGGATTTATGCACGGATCTCTTTTGAAATATAATAAGTAATGGGGTTTGTCCTGTTTATTTAATCCCTTAAGACAAAACTGGCTGTTTACATAAATTTTGCGTCATAAAACCATTGAGACGCAAGTACATTAAACCACTGGGTTCAGCGCAGCCCTTCAGATACAAAGTGATTTGCGCTACACTGGCCAGAGCACAGTAGGCGGAGTTTTCCAAACTTGTCGTTGAAATTCTCTTCAACCTTTCCGAACTTTATGAAAGATTACTGGAAGGAATTGGAAGCAAGCAGAATACGGGTGTTTCTAAAGCACACTCGGCGTCATCGCTCCTCTAAATAAAAACTATGCTACGAGTAAACTATGTATACGAGTAAACAGAAGTGTACTGTAGTTCATCACATTAACTATGAACATGTTCTACTAACATTTGACAAACAGGAAGTATTCAAACACTTGATTATTGGCCACTTTGTCTAGATATGTTGGTTGGAAAGCCTGAAATCAAAAGCAATGTTCCTTTTACCACTTTGAGAAAGTGTTGTATAATTATAGGGATAGTGTGTTAAGATTCTAGGCCAGTGGCTCAGCTTTATGTGCGTGTTCTCTTCAGATGGAGATCCCCTGTGTCTGGATTATTGTCCTGCTGCTCAGCACTCACGAATGATCGGCAGGTTAAATTCCACACACACATAACACACTTTCTCTGAGGGATTGAAGCAGCATTGTGTGTAGAGAATAGAAGGATGAAGTGAATGTATTAAAAAAAGAGAGAGGTATTGATAGCAAGAGGCTAGCAGGAGTTTTCAGATGAGTAAATGTGAAAGGTCTATTAGTGTGACACATTATGCAGAAAACTGTCACACTATCATATTTAGAGAGGAAGCAATATTCCCAGCTGTCATTTCTGTGTTTGTGGCTAGACTGTGCTGTTCAGCCATGAGTAGATGGCCAGTTTAAATATGCTTCCCTGATATGACAGGCAAAATTAATTTATCATCTTTCCGTCCAGGCAGGGGGACGTCTCCAATAATAGATTAGGTTACAAGTGTTTATCCAGGTTGAACACTCACACAAATGCATAGTCACATAGGTTTGCCAATATAGTGTCTGTCATGAAATGCATGTTTTCCAATTCAAAAAGATTTGATGCTTTTAAACTTTATTTAAATGTTATATTTAACTTAAAAGAAATCACATTTTTTGCACTGGTTCTGCCGTAGTTAATGTATTCAGGACTACAGTGGCCTGTTTTGTTTATACAGTTTTTATTAGTATTAATATTTTTATTAGATTTTAAATAATTTGATTAATATTAATGGCTGCGGTTTAAATTCTAAAGGTGGTGAAGATGATTTTATCTGACAAACTATTAAGTTGTCATGACTGCACAAATTATATTGTTTTATTATTTTTATATACATCAGCCTAGTTTGGTTGTGTAAGATAACTGTAAAGTTCCCTTTCGATACTTCACTCGTACTGCGTATGGGGAAAAGTCTCCCTTTTTCCCCGTCACTGAAGCCTTTTTCAATAACGCAGTGTAACTGCATCGTCATTGGTTCACTCATAGGCAAGTTGTTGAACCAATGACGGCGCGGCATAGCTGCGCGACCTATGGTGAGAGAGCGCGCGAACTTTCCCGCCGATATGGGCGGGGCAAAGGGCTATATAAGCAGGCGTTTCGCCATAGGATTTCAGTCCTTTCTCCTTCAGCGACGACAACGCATCTCTTCGCTGATCTCCGCCTGAAGCCTGAGGAAGCTCGCCGCCTTCAAGAAGCTCCCGCTGCCGTCTGAAGAGGCCCCGCAGCGGACCCAGCTGAACTCGCCGGTCGGAGACGGCGCCGGCGCCCTCGCTGACTGCCGCCCCGAGCGCCGTCCTCGAGACGCCCGCCTCCCGCTCCCGCTTCCGGCCGCCTTCTCAGCGTGTCTCCTGCTGCCATCCGGCGCGCCTTTTGAGAGTTTCTCCGCGCTTATTGCCGCTCTAAAAGAGCGTTTTCCTCAGCGGTTCTACCGCTCTAAAAGAGCTTCCGCGGCCCTCGCCGCTCTAAAAGAGCCCCCCCAATCGGCGTTATAACGGCGGCGGCGTTGCTGCAAATGCCGCGCCACTCTTGTGCGTCGCGTGCCTGGGCAAGTCCCACGCCGACGGCACGCTCGTTGGAGCCTCATGCCCGCACTGCGAGACCATGAGCCTCGGTTCTCTGCGCTCGCGGGTCGCCTTCTTCACTGAAGGCGATCTCGCGCCCTCCCGTCTCCTTCCTCCCGCGAGCCGGCCAGGAAGAGACAGCGGGGTAGAGCGACTCAGTGCCCGGAGTCGTGTGAGCTCACGCCGGCCCAGCCCCCGCGTGCCTCGCCTTCTCCCACTAGAGAACAATCTCCCGTCTTGTTCTCCCGACCAGAGCAGCGTCCCTCTGCAGATGCGAGCGACCTTGTCTCGTTTGGAGGATCTGACGAAGAGCCTGACGACTCCATGTCTCTTGCGGCTTCTGAAGCGGAAGGATGGGCTGGCGAGCTGGATGAACCTGCTCCCCCGCCTCCTCTGGAGCCCATTGAACACGGCCAGGGTATGGATGCCAAGCTCTTCCGCATCCTATCCAGAGCAGTGGAGGAGCTAGACCTCGACTGGGCCCCGCCGGAGGAGCCATCACGCAGCCGCCTGGATGAGTGGTTCCTGCCAGGCCGCCGCCAAGCCCCTCGCCAGCGTTCCGCTCCATTTTTTCCAGAGGTGCACGAGGAGCTTACGAAGTCGTGGTGCGCTCCGTACTCCGCCCGCCTCCACACAACGCAGCGTTCTGCCCTCACTGCTGTCGACGGTGCAGAAGAAAAGGGCTATGAGCACTTGCCGCCCCTAGACGAAGCGGTGGCAGCTCACCTTTGTCCTCCCGTGGCTGTGGGGTGGAAAACCAAGAGAGCCCTGCCTTCCAAGCCCTGCAGAACCACCTCTACACTGGCTGGAAGAGCATACACCTCTGCTGGCCAAGCTGCTTCAGCGCTTCACACCATGGCGATCTTCCAGGTGTTCCAGGCCAAACTCCTCCGCTCCTTGGACGAGTCCGGCACTTATGCACCTGCCTTCAAGGATCTCCGCAGCGCCACCGATCTAGCCCTGCGGGCCACGAAGGCCACTGCCCAGGCCATCGGGCGTTCCATGGCCAGCCTGGTTGTGCTTGAGCGCCATCTTTGGCTCAACCTCACGGAAATCAAGGACCTGGATAAGACGGCCTTTCTGGACGCCCCGGTCTCCCCTTCCGGTCTCTTTGGGCCAGCGGTGGATAGCTTCACTGAACGCTTCACAGCAGCGCAGAAGTCGTCTCAGGCCATGAGACACTTTCTGCCCAAGCGCTCCAGCTCTGCGTCTGCTCCTAGCCGCCCCAGGACTGCGCCGGCTCAGCAGACCAAGCCTGCCCCATCCACCTCTCAAGCAGCACCGCCTAAGGAGCATCGTCAGCGCCCTCGCCCCGCTAAGCGCCAATCCTCCTTCCCGAGACGCCAGGGACCCCGGCCCAAGATTGTGCTGGACCCGGTGACTCCGAAGACGTCCTGATCCACAAGCAGGAAGGAAGAGGGTCGGGGAATGTCTCGTTACGACTGGACCACCCCAAAAGCTCCCTCGTGCAGTCTCCCCTCCGCCTCGTTTAAATCCGGGCGTGGGAGAAATGCTCTGTGTTGTAGCTGGGCCCACACTTGTTGCGCCCAAACAAAACGCCGTTTTCACGGCGAACACTATTTTACTTCCTCAAAAAGAGAGCAAATTTCCTCTTCCACCTCCTTCGGTGCACGGCCCCCTTCCCAGCGGCCTGTCACCCGACATCATTCAACCCCTTGTCACTCGGGCCGAGGCCTGGCAGGCCATCCCCGACGTGTCAAGTTGGATCCTCGGGATCATAAAGCAGGGCTACTCGCTCCAATTTGCGCGACGGCCCCCTCGCTTCGGAGGGGTGCTTCAAACCTTGGTGAACCCGGACGACGCCCCTGTCCTCCGGGCCGAGGTCATGACCTTACTGAAGAAAGGGGCTATAGAAATAGTTCCCCCTTCAGAAAGCGAGTCAGGCTTTTACAGCCGTTACTTTCTGGTCCCCAAAAAGGATGGTGGCCTCAGGCCCATCCTAGATCTCAGACTTTTGAATCGCTCCCTCATGAGACGGAAGTTCAAAATGCTGACGCTGAAGCAGATCCTCGCACAAATTTGTCACAAGGACTGGTTCTGCTTGCTGGATCTGAAAGATGCATATTTTCACATCCAGATAGCCCCCCTTCACAGACGATTCTTGAGATTCGCATTCGAGGGAGTGGCATACCAATACACGGTTCTGCCCTTCGGGCTGTCTCTGGCTCCTCACACTTTCACCAAGTGCATGAACGCGGCGCTTTGCCCTCTGAGACAGATGGGAATCTGGGTTCTGAATTATCTCGACGACTGGCTCATTTTGGCCCATTCGCGAGTCGAGCTGGAACACCACAGATCCGTGCTCCTCAGCCATTTAAAATGCCAGGGTCTCAGGGTCAACCTAGCCAAGAGCTTACTGCTCCCCAGCCAACACATTTCGTTTCTGGGGGCAGTCTTCGACTCAGTCCGCATGAAGGCAGTAGTCTCGCCAGAGCGCGCCCTGGCGATACAGCAGCTCGCGGCTTCCGTCAAGAACAAAGCCTATCTTCCTCTGAAGCTCTTCCAGAGGCTCTTAGGGCTGATGGCTTCTGCCTCCCCGGTTCTGCAGCTCGGCCTTCTTCGGATGCGGCCGCTACAGTTCTGGCTGAAATCCCGGGTCCCCCCACATGCCTGGCGGCACGGCCGCTTGTGTCTCAAGGTCAATCGGGCCTGTCTTTTAGTCCTGAAACCTTGGACGAACCCTGCTTGGTTCAGTCTTGGGGTACCCCTACAGGCGGTGTCACGAAGGACGGTGCTCTCGACGGATGCATCCAACTCAGGTTGGGGGGCTCTGTGCGAGGGCAGACCGGCCTTCGGCTCGTGGTCCCACGAGAGTCTCGAAATGTTGGCAGTGATGAAAGCCCTGCAAGCCTTCCAGGCTCACTTGACGGGACGCCACGTCTTAGTCCAATCGGACAGCATGACTGTGGTGTCATATATAAATCACCAGGGCGGTCTTTCGTCCAGCCGCCTATGCGCTCTGGCGAAACGTCTTCTGGAGTGGGCAACACCAAAGCTTCGGTCGCTCAGGGCGACTCATATACCTGGCAAAACCAACCTGGGTGCAGATATGTTATCACGGAGCAACGTCCCCTCAGACGAGTGGATGCTCCATCCCCAGATGGTTCTCAGGATTTGGGAGCTCTTCGGGAGAGCAGAGATAGACCTCTTCGCCTCAGAAGACAACTCTCATTGCCCAACATATTTCTCAAAGGAAGTCGATGCGCTGGCCCACACCTGGCCCAGCACACTCCTTTACGCATTTCCCCCGATCGCACTGATCCCGCAGGTCATCAGGCGAGTCAGGGAAGACAGACACAGAGTCCTCCTAGTGGCCCCGCTCTGGAGGAGCCAGACTTGGTCCTCAGAGCTGTTCAGGCTCTCCACGAGAGCCCCATGGCCCATTCCCCTGAGGCGGGACCTCCTCTCTCAGGCGAACAAAACAATCTGGCACCCACAGCCAGAGCTCTGGGCTCTACATCTCTGGTCCCTCGATGGGAGCCGACTAACCTTCCCAGGGACGTACTAGAGACCATATCTCAGGCGAGAGCCCCGTCCACGAGACGCCTCTACGCCCAGAAATGGTCGGTCTTTGTTGATTGGTGTTCCACACGCAACATAGACCCCGTAGAATGTGATGTATCTCCGATACTGTCCTTCTTACAGGAGCGTTTGGATCTGGGGCGCGCCCCCTCAACGCTCAAGGTATACGTAGCAGCCATCTCAGCGTTTCATGCTCCTATCGCTGGCCAGTCAGTGGGTCGAAACAGCCTTGTGGATCGTTTCCTAAGGGGTTCTAGGTGGTTAAATCCTCCTCGTCCCCTTACTGTTCCCACTTGGGACCTTTCCTTGGTCCTTAGGGCTCTCAAAGGTACCCCCTTTGAGCCGCTGAGTTCAGCTGACCTCAGGCCATTAACCCTGAAAACCGCTCTGCTACTTGCACTAGCATCGGTCAAACGCGTTGGCGACTTGCAGGCCCTCTCTGTGAGCCCTGCGTGCCTCGAATTTGGGCCTAATGACTCTAAAGTTGTGCTGAAACCTAGACATGGCTACGTTCCCAAAGTGCTCTCTACTCCGTTTAGAGCCCAGGTCATTTCGCTCTCTGCTCTTCCTCCCTCCACGGATGAACAGGAGCTGGAGTTACTCTGCCCTGCCCTGCCAAACATCGTTTTACCGACTTCCCCCGTCGGGAACGCCTGGAGACCGTTGCCAGCGAAGCCCTGAGGATGCAGGGCCTAAAACCTCAACACACACCTGGCGTAGCTGAGGAGTGCGCTGCTCTTTCTCGTTTTCTCAGCCGCGAACGACAGAATATCTCCATTTTTAAGCGAGAGCAAAAGGCAGCTACGACATTGGGCGTGATAGTTGGAGTTTTTGGCATTTGTTGGCGATCGCAGCCTTTCAGGCAGTCGGATCAGCTCTTTGTCTGTTTTGGTGGCCGCACCAAGGGGTCCTCGGTCTCAAAACAACGTCTCTCGCGTTGGATAGTCGACGCGATTAATCTCTGTTACTCCTCCTTGGACATGCAATGCCCCTTAGGAGTTAGGGCCCATTCCACTAGAGGAATGGCTTCCTCCTGGGCTTGGTCTAATGGAGTTTCCATTAAAGACATCTGTGAGGCGGCCGGCTGGCCGGCTGGTTCCCTGAGATACGGAACGAGTACTGCGTTACTTGCCGTGCCACGAGGCTGCGGCTTCAGTGTCGTCGCTTCAGTCGATTGGCCTGAAATCCTATGGGGAAACGCCTGCTTATATAGCCCTTTGCCCCGCCCATATCGGCGGGAAAGTTTGCGCGCTCTCTCGCCATAGGCCGCGCAGCTATGCCGCGCCGTCATTGGTTCAACAACTTGTCTATGAGTGAACCAATGACGATGCAGATACACTGCGTTATTGAAAAAGGCTTCAGTGACGGGGAAAAAGGGAGACTTTTCCCCATACGCAGTACTCGTTCCGTATCTCAGGGAACCGAGGTTACGTTAGTAACAGAGTACGTTTTTGGTTTACTTTTGGAACTTTTGAAAACAGTAAAACTGTAGAGCACATGTTAACATCATGTGCACAATTGGGTATTAAAAATTAGCAGGTATGGTAGGAAATTTCAGAGAGGCTAGCAATAGCAAGCTAGCTTTGAAAGTATGAGATCCCATCCTCCCGTCAGAACGCTCTCCAAAGCCACGCCTCCTCCAAAACACATGAACAATCACAGCAGAGTCTGCAAAGCCTCATGAGAAACTGCATTAAATTACCACGTCTCAAAGGACGTAACATTACAATAATAATGAAAGTAAACAACTTACAGAGGTCTTTCTTGTACCACCTGACTGCTGCAGATTCATTTCGCTGTTGATAGTGTTGACATAGAAATTCATAACTGAATTCGAACTGAATGCAATGATTGAATGAACTTTTTTTTTGGTCCTGAGACTTCCACAGAAGATATTTGTGAATGTTTTAATTTTTAGACCACTTCTATTATCAATTGCTATCAGGAAGTGAAGAGACTTTCAACCTGTATAACAAAGTGTTTTTTTTTTTATTTAGTTTTTTTTTTTTTTTTTTTTTAATTTCCTACCCTACCTTTAAATTCAAACGGTCATGTAAATGTGTCTCTCAGATTATATAAAATATATTTTCTTACCTATTATTTAATTAATGAAGCAAAGAATTGTTACTTTTTTTTTTAAATTGAGTTGCTTTACAAACAAAAGCCATATCAACAAAAACAAAGTTCTGTTTTCCAGTTTGTTTTCCAGTTCCTTGGTGTTGTTAGACCTGAGGTCATAACAGTGTAATAAATCAGTTGATATGGACTAAAATCTGCCCTCTCTTAAGAGGCTTACGTGCCCAAAATAGAGGCTTTGGTGTGATGGCTATCATCTAGAAATCACAGCTGAAATGTTAGTATTTGTTCTATGATTCCTGATTCACTGATATGGTTAGGAAATGCTTCTTATGTGACACATGGACAATAATTTTTTTAAATATTTACTAGTGAAACATATGTTTAGGTCACATGACAGTTGAACAGCAGAATGACACATTTTTGGTTTAAAATGCAAATAAAATACGGTCGTCAAACACAGAAACATGCATGCCATGAAAATGAAAAGTGTTTGCGTCACTGTCAGGACAAATCCTGATTTTGTGGATTGGAACAATACTATCTGATTATGTAATGTCAAGATTAGGATTACTAACAGCTGGATTGTAATGTAGATCATGATGGATACAGTATATATATATATATATATATATATATATATATATATATATATATGACAAATTGTATATGCTTTCCTACGTTTGTGTGTTAGTAGAGTAAGTGAACATTGTTGAGGTGTGTGTGAGTGTGTTGGGGATAAAGAGGATGAGTGTTGAGCTTTTATCTGCTCTTTGAGGGGCTAAACTGCCATGTGCTGACCTCACATGCCAGGGATCAGACTAGTAAAGAGTTGTGATAAATTGATAGCGATAGACACAAAATGAGAGCGAGATGGACCCCGAAACCCATTTCATGAACAAAACTGTGGAGATGCTATATAAAATTGTTAATATTTAATCGTGTACCAAGGATGTTGGTTTGTGTTGTTGCATTGAATAGAAAGAATAGAAAGCTAAAAAACAGCATTTTTTTGTAATCTAAATATTTTATAACATTATAAAAGTCTGGACTCAAACCTTTGAACGGTAGTGTACATCTTTAAGAAGCTAGTTTTAGACAGGCTTTCAAGGTAACCACAATGTCATGTCTAATGATCTACAACATTATTAATTATTATTTAAATCTTCTAATTTGGACATGCCTTGTTGCCTTCCTACTTCTGTATACTGCCCTTTTCAGGTTGCAAACACAGGTGTGTTTTGAGAGACTTAGGATTTTAATTGAGCAATAAATCTGCCTGTACCCCAATAAAAGCAAAGTTTCTAAGGAGAGCTGTCATTAATTATACTCACTTTCTCCATTCCACACACAGATATTCTTTTCATGTTTGTGTGGTGTGTATGGCAAGATGACTTGGAGTAGCTTGATATCATTTCAGTCTATTTTTGGCTCACTGATGTGTCTATGATGTCTATAGGGTTAGATAATTTCCTTTTTGAATTAACTTTTAATGTCTGTCATTTTTTTTTAAATCTGTGAAAATCTATTAGCAGGGGCAAACTGAGCCACAATAACAATCCAAACCCTGACCCTTTGGGTTCAGATCTCAAAGGGAACCTACTTGCAAGATGCTTAACTGCTTTAGATTTCTTTGGGTAAGAAAGTGTTTGTTAAGTGAGAAATGTAACAAAATGGCTGTGTTAATGGTTTGCTGCCAGTGTCAAGCTCTTTACAGACCACTGAGAATCACTAAAGAAGAGCGGGAGAGACAATTATGCGTTTTACAGAGAAATTAAAATATTTAGAGGTAGCAGGACTCCTGACAGACTCAAAGTTCTGATCGAAGTGTTCAGAGAGACCTATAATTAATCCCCCTCCTCTTCTCCCACCTCCTAATATAATTACTGTGTTTTTATATTGAATATGATTGTGAAGAATGGTTCTGATTTCTTGGAATTCTGTTCTGGTAGTTTAACTTACAAGAGCTTGACATTATTATTTAAGTGAATATTAGGAAATGTTTAAACCAATATTGAAGTGAAGAAAGTGTTAACCCTAAAGCAGGGCCCAAAATTGACACACTGTCAGTTTTAGTTTTTTCAGACAGACAGGACAAAAGACAGACAGACATTGTGATGGATGGATGGCAGTGTTTGACTAGTAGACTGCCTCAAGCTTGATTTTATGAGACAGAATTAACTATAACTGTTAATTAATTGAAATGCAATTTCTATGGTCTGTACAATATATTTATGCCTAGTACATTTTCTCAATTCACCCAACATTGGCAAAGCTATTTTTAAACTCACTTCTTCAGTGTCCTTTAGGGGAATCTTAAACTCACAGAGAGGTGTGAGTGAAAAAAGTTCAGAATTTGGAGATTTCAGAATTTATGCATGTTTGTTGATGGTCTGATCTCTATTTCTGTCTCTATCTGTGGCCCAAGTGAGATTAATCGTCTGGACCTGGGTCTGGTTGTGGAGGTGTGGAGTAAAGGACTCATCTGGGACACCTTGATAGGAACAGCATGGATCCCACTTAACACTATCCGCCAATCTGATGAGGTAAGTGGGCACCACCAGCCAATGAGAATGCAGAAAACATGTCCTCAACAGTCACATCTCAACTCAGCTGTCTATGTGGTGAGGCATGAAAGTGCCACTCCCACCCCTTTTCACACAAGATGTTAAGACCATCTGAGTCATGCCCGGAGCTGAGGTGGGTGGGGAATGCATTGCAAATGGTGAGAAAGATGAAAAATTTGCCTTAACTGCTTCCAACTGGACAGTTCTGAAATAACCCCAGGGTGCCAGTCAACAGAGCAAATTATATTATTAACGGCCTGATTAAATCAAGAGGAAGCCAATTAAATATTATAGGGTATATAAATATAATCAATGGTATTTTAAAAAGCTAAAGTCTAAACCCCTAACCTTAAGTATTAATTAAGTAACATAAACCCAGCACTTGTGCAACTGATGCAAATTATACTTCAAAGCATGTTGCTTGATGAGGAAAGGAGTGCAATTACTTGATTAAGCATTCAGGATTACAATTTTTGCCTGGTGGATGATAACACATCACCTTGGAATAACCACATGGTAAGGCCCTGGCAGCTACCCTCAACAGGCGACTACTTACGTTTTCTCCATAAATGCAGCTGAATTAGTGTGGCTCTCCTGAATTTGTAAAACTGAAAATGCAAATACTCTGTAAAACAAATACAGTCAAAGCGCCATTGGTGAAAAGGGATGCTTTCTGACTTTAAACCTCCAAACGCTCCCTCTTCAAATGTGTTTTATTTGCTGAAATATCTTCATGCTGGTGTCTATCTATGTTTCAAGCACTGGATCTTAAAGACAGAGTTGGCATGACATCTAACAGGTTTTACTCTTTCTCTCTAGGAGGGGCCTGGAGAATGGACCTCACTGGACTCTGAGGTTCTGATGAAGGAAGATGAGATATATGGCACTAAAAACCCCACTCCTCACCAAGTGCTGCTGGACACACGCTTTGAGCTCCCTTTTGGTAGCCCTGTTCTTACATTACATTGCATTACATTACAGAGGTTTTCCACTTAAGTCTTGGGGACCAACCTCCCAGAATGTTTTAGAAAGTCTCCAATTAACACACTTTGAGTTGAGTCAAGAGTTGAATCATGTGTTTTATTTACTGAGACATCCAAAACTGGTTGCTGGGTCCCCAGGACTGGAGTTGAGAAACATTTTACATTACATTACATCACATTTTTAGATTTACCTTTTCACAAAGCTCTTATAACAGATCCTAAGCAGTTCCTTTAACTGCCATATACACTGCCCGGCCAAAAAAAAAAAAAAAAAAAAAAATTGCTGTTTGGATTTTAATATTCAAATACTTAAGAATATATGAATGGATCATTATTACAATGATTCTTCATGCTCCCTCCCAACAATTCTTTCACAATTTGAGCCTGATGAATCTTGACATTGTCATCCTGGAATATGGCCATGATGTGTCTTCCTCCATGGTTGTTTAAGAAATGAAAAGCTACACACTCCACCTTTTAGGGTTAAAACCATTGCCAAACAAATTACATGCTAGAAATTACATGCTCTTAAGTATTTGCCTATTAAAATCCAAACAGGGACTTTTTTTTTTTGGCCAGGCAGTGCATATAGTCTGCAAAAATAAATCCATATTCCATTTTTAAATCCATAAAATTTTTAAGGGACTCAAGTGTCCAAGTATTTTTAGTGCCGCTGTATGCCATAAAAAGCTAAATGAATTGAGAGAATTAGGAAGACATAAACAGAGAACATCATAAGAAAAAAGTAGAGGAAGCAAAGGGTGCTGATGTATTAGTGATGTTCCTGCAGTAACCCCTGTCTCTCATGTCATATTAAACACTGTGAATACAAAATTGAGTGCTGTGTGGCCAGAGAAACTGGAAGGGAGGAGTGAGAGATGCATTGGAAAAGTGGAAGCTGGAGTTTTATCTGAATACATCAGACTTTTCCCCCCGCTTATTTCTTCTTTATTTGTTTATTTGTGCAGATATACCAGACGACGAGGCCCAGTACTGGACTAAAAAGCTGGAGCGCATCAACTCTATGAGGATACATGATGAGGTATAGACTGTGTGTGTTTAGTTGGAGTAGTAGAGATATGTACAGTAGAAGTAACATGTTTCTTTATGTGCCTAGGCATTCAAAATATCTAGAAAAAAAAAATCACGTTCTTAAACAATAGTAATGAATTTTTCAGAAGACCTAGATTTTTTTTATTTTTATTTTTTAAATCCAACAACATATTACCTACTGTCTTAGGTAATATACCTACTGTCTTACCGGGTTTTTGACTAGGGAGATGTAGTGTATCAACATGCTTCTTGCTACATTCTTGCCTCTCTGGATGCTCTGTATCATTCTCAACATATCACTGTGCATTGTATAAGAGTTGCTTGGTCTTAGTTAACCATTCACAGAACAATGTACTGGTGTTTATTAGTATATAAAGCTATACTGGGTCACTTGCCCTCATATCTCTGTTGCTTTATCCAGCAGAAATTGGTTGGTAATTATTTATTACATTCTCAAACCTGTTATAATTTCTGTACCTCCTGTCAGAAATGACCTTTGCAAAACTGCCTTTAAATATGCCGTAACCTCGGACTGGAATTTTCTTCAAAAAAACTGAGGCTGCACAATTTGGTGTCTTTTTTTAGTTATTTTAAAATGGTAATATGTAATTTAGAGAATTAATTAATGACATGCAAATGTTTTTAATAGTTGTATGTTATTTTGTTTGTTTGTTTTATGTTGATACTTGTATATGTGTATATGCAAACTCGGGCTGCTTATCTTAGGAGGACACTCCTGTAAAAGAGATTTTTAATCTCAGTGAGCTTTTCCTGATTAAATTGAGGTATTGATGTATTTTTGGAAATCTGTAATGTTTTTGATTTTTGGTCTCATTTGATATTTTGCTTTTTCATCAATACAACAAAAAAGGAATTCTGCAGTTTAGGAAAAGAATTGTCTTCTTCTGCCACCTGCTGTGAGCATGTAGTTACTGCACAATTATACTGCCAAACCACCAATGAGCTGTTCAGTGTAACAAATGTGATTAGTTACAAATTATTGAATAAGTTAAAATAAGTGTAAAATAAGTTTAAGCAGGCCTCTGTCTTACATAATTTGATTCACCTCATTTATGAAGACACACGGGTATGAAAGCTGATGTCAGCTGAAAAACTTGTGTATCATCATGACTTTTGACCTTCCCATCTATTTTTTAGTATTCACTGCAAGATGAAGCACAGAGAAGACAGCTGCCCTCAGTACCCTCCCAGTGCTGTATGTATTCTCTTTTCAGTTTTTACTGTGCGAAAAAAAATAAATTACATGACATTTCCCCTTTCAGCCAATAGATGGCAGTAATTAATAGGTGTTGTAATGCATGTTGTCTTAATGATTATACTGTTCAGATTTTATGTTCTGCCATGTTGTAATATTGCATGTGTCAAGATTCACTTTTACTTAAAAAATGTAAATGGGTGACATTTTACCCTCTTTTTTGCCCCAAACCTTTATGACTTTCTTTTTAATTGGAACATCAAAGATTATGTTAGGAAGAATTATGCTGTGATAGTCACTATTTACTATCATGGTATGAAAAAAGATGCAGTAGAAGTGAATATTAAGGCTGTCAGTCTTTCTAACACTTTGCCTAATATCTGTTTTCTTGTTCCATGGAAAATAATGTCGGACAAATTTGGAACAACATGAATGTGAGAAAATGAGTGGGTGACCCTTAAAGCAACCATAAAGCCTTTGAGTAATTCACAGAAATAGTTCATGGTATTTTGTAATGAGAACAGCAGTATGTTTATAATATTGAATAATTAAGTAAGTAGATTTGTCTGCCAGTTTTAAACACTCTTTGTGGGTTATGCAGTTATAAATTACAACTGTTTTCTGCTATTTAACTTTCTTTGCACCATTAGGCAATTGGACATACTTTGGGTGGAATGACCAGCAGAGTATGTATTTTATGTGTTGGAACTCATCATCATTTCACTTCTTCTTTCTTTCATTTACCATGTATTAATTTACAGAGAGAGAAAGAGTGAATCAGATGCAGTTGGCTGCACTTGTAATGGAGAATTTGATTTAAACTACACAAATACACATACAGATTCTGAGAGTGATTATTTGAGTCAAAATTTTTATATTTATTATTAGTACACCAGAATCTAAGACATCTAGGGCGTCTAATATGCACAACCATTCAAAGGTTATGGCACACTATTGAATTTGTTTGTCATCTTAAACATTTTTATTAAAGGCTTATATTCTTAAAGGAACACTCCACTTTTTTTGAAAATAGGCTCATTTTCCAACTCCCCTAGAGTTAAACAGTTGAGTTTTACCGTTTTCGAATCCATTCAGCCGATCTCCGGTTCTGGCGGTACCACTTTTAACATAGCTTAGCATAGTTCATTGAATCTGATTAGACCGTTAGCATTGCGCTTAAAAATGACCAAAGAGTTTTGATATTTTTCCTATTTAAAACTTGACTCTTCTGTAGTTAAATCGTGTACTAAGACCGACAGAAAATGAAAAGTTGCGATTTTCTAGGCTGATATGGCTAGGAACTATACTCTCATTCAGGCGTAATAATCAAGGAACTTTGCTGCCGTTCCATGGCTGCAGCAGTGCAATGATATTACGCAGCGTCTCTCACAAACGTCTCCATGGTTGCAAGGCACATTCCCTGTGCAAGCAGGGTTCCTTGATTATTACGCCTGAATGAGAGTATAGTTCCTAGCCATATCAGCCTAGAAAATCGCAACTTTTTATTTTCCGCCGGTCTTAGTACACGATTTAACTACAGAAGAGTCAAGTTTTAAATAGGAAGAATATCAAAACTCTTTGGTCATTTTTAAGCGCGATGTTAACGGTCTAATCAGATTCAATGAACTATGCTAAGCTATGCTAAAAGTGGTACCGCCAGAACCGGAGATCGGCTGAATGGATTCGAAAACGGTAAAACTCAACAGTTTAACTCTAGGGGAGTTGGAAAATGAGCCTATTTTCAAAAAAGTGGAGTGTTCCTTTAAAATTAATTCTTAAGATAAATCTTAATTGTGCCTGCATGTGGTTTTCTTTGCAAAACCTAGCGTTATAGCGTTACAAATTATTTTGATAATCCATATTGTTTTTATTGGTCTTTTTACTATTATTCTAATAGTTGTAAAACTTAAATAATAAATAATGTGTTGGTGTGCCCAAGCCATTGACTAGTAGTGTACATACAACAAGATTAAGTTTAATACAATGCAAAGTGAGGTTTTTCACTGTTCTCCCTTCTCTCCCACTTTGGGGTTTTATCATTCCTTCATTATCCATTTATTTGTGCTTCATGCATTTATTTATGTGTATCATTTGTATTTAGAAATGTGTAATTGACAAATAACATCTCCATTAACTTTTTTCAACATTTTGGTTTTCTATGTATATAAGGTAAAGCAAAGATGCTGTGCCTGGCCACCATTTCTTTAAAATTTTCACCATTTTTGATTGTCTTTTAGCTTTTATGCAGTGATCTGACAAATAAACTTTTAAAAGTAAAATATTCCAGGTAGTTTCTCATTTAATATGAAGTCATAACTGATAGTATAATATTTTTAAAATTTGTTTAAAATAGTTAATGATGGAGTGCAGCATATTACACTGTTGTCACAGCTTTATGTTCACTAACGTTTTGAATTTATACATTGGAGTCTCTGCTCTGAGCACTCAAATTTAGAGGTTATATGAAATGAAGTGAATGCAAAATACTAGGTGCAGTCCTCCCTGACAACACTTAACTCACTTCTGGATTTCATTGTGCTGTAGCTTTCGATGACCATGACAGCGCTGTGGATGATAGGGACAGTGATTATCGCAGTGAGACAAACAGCAGGCCTCCACGTTACCACACCACAGCTCAACCTAATTCCTCAGTACATCAGTACCCCATTGGTCGAAGATTACAGCATGAGGCATTGTCAAAAGAGTCTAGGACAGACTCTATACAGAGCTATGACTTGGATTATAGAGAAGGAAGGGAACAGAGGTATGTTGAAACACTTGATTACACAAACATGTACATCAATTTGAAAATATTTCATTACCCACGTTATCTAAAAATCTTTAAAACGAGACATTTATTTCATGCAACCATGAATAAGATACTGTGAGTTATTTTTAGATGTGAAAATCTAAAAATTATTTTTAGATTTTAGAAGTGTATTTGTTTACTTGTTTTAGGTTTAATCAAGTTAAAAGCAAGTACACTGTTAAGTCTTTTGTTGCAATAAGATAAAATGCACTTATATTTAAGATATAATCCATAAAGCCAAGTCGTAACATCTAAGAGTTGCTTCTAAAGTAAATTTTAATTAAAAAAATTTCAATAAAAAAAATAGTTTTTAGGTAATTTTCAAGATTATTTTTTTTTTTTTTTTTTTTTTTTTTGCAGTCAATCTACCTTCAGAAAATATTTTACATAATTTCAGTTGTTTCATGTTTTATATTCTTTCTTTGTTTTTATCCATCTATATATTTTGATTTAAGATTTTGTTCATTTCTGTTCATTCTCATCCTCATCCATGCTTTTGGCACTTTCACTTTATGCACATCAGATTTTCAAGTGGTACAGATGATGTCCGAATGATTCCAGTGGACTCAGGCATGGGAGTTGAAGACTGGGAGACCAAATACAAAATGAATGACAACATACTGGATGATTACCTGGAACCAGCACAGAAAACATGGGATGATGATGATGAGACCAAGAGTGAAATTTATAGAATCATGAGCAGCCCGGGTGACTCTAAAGGCAGTCGGTTCTACCAAACAGTAGAGTGTGATGCAATTTCCCCTGAGGAGGCTGAGGAGTATGATGCATCTGAAAATCTCGTCACGAGAACAGCCACAGGCAGCAGTGAGGTCCGTTTGGTCTATAAGGAAGCTAGAAACTTCGAGGATGAAATTTCCCCTCCTGAGATTTCCATCATCCCTTCAATTAGGCAACTTCGCAGGGCAGACCAAGCATTAAATACGGAGGGGCTGTTGTACAAAACCAGAATGTGGGCCAAAAACTCATTTGAAGACACCCTTGAGAACTATACAATTTATTGTGAGGAGGAAGAAGCCAGGATGAGAGCAAGAAGTGAATATGGATCTGCAGGATCCGATGAAATGCAGTTCTCTCTTGGGTCTGAAGAGGAGCTGGATGATATGGCATTTGTAGAAGAGGATGCACAATTTGAAAATGACCGTTACTACAATAACTCAAGATATATTTCCTCTCATGATGAATGGTCACAAGGCTATTATGAACAACAAAGTAGCATGGGGAATGATTGCACAAGGTGCTCAGATGAAATGTCGCCTGTGGAGCAACCAAATAAGGAGTATCATGATACTATGGATGAACTTCAGAACTTAGTTGACACTGTGTCAGAATATCTGGCTGGAAGAGAGGAGGAAATTAGTAAATATGAATCAATGCAAAAATCTGTCACAAAAACAGAAACGGGGAGTGAAGAAATGAAAACTGGGGGTGAACCAGCTGAGGTCAAAGAGGAAAATGCTGTGGAACAAGGTATTGCAGGTGTTAAAAATGCCATGAGTTCATTGTTTAACACATTCACAAATACTAAACCAGCAGCTGAAAATACAGAATCAACAGAAACAGAAACTGCAACAAAAACTCCATCTCCAGTTCCTCCCCAGGCAGAGTCTGGTATTTCCAAACTGTTCTCTTTTATACCTAAACCGTCTGGTAGTCCAACTCCTGTTGCTGTTGTACCACCTGCTAATCAGGAAGTCAGTGCAGATAAGAAGTTCTCTTTGCAGTCACTCTTGCCATTTCAGTCACCAGAGGTCAGTCGACCAGCTAGTGCCACATCAGACACTGATGCTACAAACATTACTGATTCAAGTAGCTCTCAAACTCAGGACTCCACTCCAAGTCAGGCTCAAACAGTGGTTGATTCAGTGCTAGGAAGATTGAGCCCTTTCAGGCTTTTTGGAGACAAACCTAGTGCTGAAAATACGTCACAGTCAAATATATCTCAGGGAAACTCAGAGTTAAAAGAAGCATCAATGGATAAATCCAAGAGTTTTTCTTTAGAGGGTTCTGGCACACAACCTGAGCACCAGTCCTCATGTGGTGGATCGGGAAGTGGATCAGTAGAGCTCTTACCTGAAACAGAATCATCTGGTGAATTACCTGATTCCATGCCCAGAGGGCCTATGTCTAAGCAAGGAGAGAGTAAAACTGAAGCACATGCTGCCAGTCAAATACCCGCAGAAGAAACTGGATTCTTTAGCCCTTTTAAGAAGTCACTGAACTCACTCATATCAAACAATACACCTGATGACAAAACAGCTGAGTCCTCCTCAATGTTCTCTATTTTTAAGCCAGCCGAGGCTCCAAAATCTGAGGATGTGTCTAGTACTTTTGGCAATAAATTAAAGCTTCCTTTCTTTTCCTCAGATGCTCCGGTTAGTACTCAGGTGCCTAAACAAGAAGGTGGTATGCTCTCTGGATTTCTAAAATTGACAACAGATGAAGATCCCAATCCACCTAGACCTGGCGTACCCCAAACTGGGGCTAAATCACCACTGTCCAGTCGTTCTGCATTGCTTGAAAGTGTTTCCAAAGGAAATACAGATACTGGCTGGTTCTCCAATCTGTTTAAAGCAAGTCCAACTGATCCAAAGGCACAGACTGGAACACAAGACTCATCAAAGCCAACAGCAACTACACAAAGTATTCCCACTGTTATTGTGAATCCTGAAAAACCAGTCAATGTAGAAGAAGCTTCTGCAGATATAGTCATAGAAACAGATAAAAAATGTCATGAGTGCCTGTCTACTGAAAATCAAAGTGAGATTAAAATGGATACACTGGATGCAGACCAGGTTGAGAGAAATGAAAATCCATCTAAACTTCAAGATGGAGCAAATGTTAAGCCAGAGGACCATCATCCAAAGACTCAGGTGCAACCAAAGCCACAAACCGATACACAAGCACAACCCCAGTCTCAGGGCTTGCTATCCAGTCTTTTATCTGGCAACAACAAACCGCAAACAATTTCTGGTCAACCACAACAGGGTGGATTATTCTCAGGGCTACTTTCCACTGTTACTGGCTCCCAGAACCAGGTTGAACCAGGGGCTGCACCTCCTCAGTCAGGAGGACTGTTGTCAGGAATACTGAAAATGGCTGCCCCTGAAAGCTTTACCACAAGCAGCCAATCAGCAAGCCCACAACAACAACAACCCTCCAATGAAGGGAGCTCCTGTCAAGAATCACCTGCAAATACTCAAAGCCAGAGCCAACCACAGCAGAGCACTGGAATTTTCTCTGGGTTATTCAAATTGGCCAGTGATACAGTTTCAAGCCCCCAAACAGCATGTGTCCAGTCAGCACCAGGTCCTGAAAATCAAAATGTCACTAAGCAAGTAGCATTGGAGGGCACCTCCAATGAGCCATCTCAAGGAGCTTCACCTCAGCCTCAATCAGGAGGATTCTTATCTGGGCTTTTGAAGTTGGCCAACCCTGAGACTGTCCCAGCACCCGGAGAGGTATCCCAACCTCAGCAGCAGCAAACATCACAACAGAGCAGTAGTCAACAAACAAGTCAACGACAAACAGACACAAAGATTCAACCACAATCTCAGCCGCAGGCAGTCGAACCACTTCCAAGTCAAACAGGAGGACTTTTGGGGGGGCTCCTAAAACTAACAGAGAATGCTCTTGCAGGGTCACAACAGCCAAGTGGGCCTGGCAGTCAGCCTAATCAACAACAGTCCAGCAATCCAATTGCACAGCCACAACCACCACCTGCTACAGCAAGTGGAATGTTTTCAGGATTTTTTAACAAACTAACAGCCCCAGAGAGTGCTCCTCAACAGCCACATCCTGGAAATAGTACCCTGACCTCACAACAAAACTCTAAACTCCCTGAACAACCGTCACCATCTCAGACAGGTGGCTTCCTTTCTGGCCTGTTTAGTATGAGTGCTTCAGACATTAATAATGCCAAAGATCCAGCTCCCCTAAGTCGTCCACAGCAGGAGCCCCCTTGTTCTGGTCAACCTAATGCACAGCAAACTAACAGACAAAACTTGCAACGACAAAACCAAGATCCACCTCTCCAGGTACCACAAAGTGGACCAAGTGGAATGTTCTCTGGGTTGCTTAATAAGATTGCAGATACTGCCACTGCACAACCCCAGTCACAAACCATGCAGCAAGTCATTAGGTCTGGTCAAAATGAAAGTGCCCCCCAGCAATCTTCTAGCCAACAGGGTGGGTTCTTTTCTGGGCTTTTTTCAACCAATCCAACACCAACACAGTCACAACAAGAACCACCTGGATCCAGTCAGCAGCAGCAGGGAAACAGGCAGCCTTTACAAAGACAAAATCAGATTCCCTCTCATACTTCATCAACCACTGAGCCACCACAAGGGGGTTTGCTTTCAGGCCTTTTCAACAAACTTGCATCAGTAGATACTCCAGCTCAGTCAACAAAGTCTGTTCCAGGAGGTCAGCCTAACCAACAAACAAGTAGGCCACATGCATCAGGACAGAGTCAAACCTCTACCCAGCAGCCACCCACTCCAAGCCAATCAGGTGGACTTCTTTCTGGTCTTTTGAAGATGGGATCAGAAGCTGCAACTCAAAAATCACCTTCTGTAGGACAGCAGCCACATCCTGCTTCTGGAAGCCAGCTGCAAAGTCCACAACGTCAAGGTCAGACTGCGTCACAAGGAGCAACACAGTCTGGTGGTCTATTTTCTAGCATTTTCAAAATGGCCACCTCGGATGAATCTGTGCAACAACATACTCAGTCAAGCAATCAGCCAGCAAATGCATCTGTTCAAAGTGCAAGCAATCAGCAAAATGAGTCTAGTAGCATCTTATCTGGGTTTTTGAGCAAACTTGCTACAACAGCTGAAGAACCAACAGCAACAAATGAAGGTTCTCCTAGTCAGAAATCAAAACAGCAGCAACAAGACCGTTCTGGAATTAAACCTAGTCAAGGCCGCCCACAGATTCAGAGGACCAAACCAGTTGAACTTTTGTCTTCTGAAGATGGAGGTGCTGAAAAAGATCAAAAAGTTTCAACACAAAAAGTTTTTTTGTCTGGATTATTTAACAAGGCATCAGAGGAAGACACTTCATCTAAACTTCCTTCTCTTCAAACCAAAGAAGAACCAAAAAGTAGTTCCAGTAGTGGTGCAGGTGTGCTTTCTGGGATTTTTAAATCTGGAGCCAATGAAAACGACTCAACAGCAAAAAGTAAGGACCAAGAAAAGGGCTTTCTTGATCGACTAATGTCTAAGCAGAGTAAAAATGAGACCACTACTTCAGTTACCAGCAGCACCGGGAGTTCAGAGTCAAACAAATTAGTAAATGAAGCTTCTCAACAACCTGCTAATCTGCATCCTGCAGTGAAATCAACACAACAGTACATGGAGGAGATACATAGACTCTTATATGGCACGTCTACTAATTATGGATACCAAGATTTATTGTATACATTTGCAGAGAATGGTGTGATTCCCCCAGAACTGTATGAACATCAGTGTCTCATAGAAGCTCTTCTTTGGCAGCAACTGAATGATTATGCTCTATTGGAGACCCTAGCAACACAAGTTCCAGACTGTTATTCTGCAAATCAAGTGGGAATGCCATTACCTTCTGAACCAGTAGTAGAGATGCCTGAATGGTGGAACTTTAAAAATATGGATCCTAGTCAGTTCCATATACCCTCACATCCTTGGCAGGATGCTGTCAATTTGCCATTTCAAAGTAGTCTTCCACTAGCAAACGGAGAGGATATTTTTGTATTTGACATGAGTAACACAAACAGGAAATCCTGGGGAGGCTCTGACCATTTAGATGACTTCAGTGGTAAAAGAAGCAAAAAGCCTTGGATGGAGAAAGCAGCTGCTGTTAACCTCTCAACAGATGTACCAGCAAAAATATATTCATGCCAGTCAATGTCAGACTGTAAACTAAATAGTAAAAATGCCTCAAAGACCCCCAAACCACATTTTGATTTTAAATTTGACTCAAGGTTCTTCAAACGACTTACTGAAAAAAAGGGGCCATTGGATTTGACTCCAGGTGCAGTTGACCTCAGAAGCTCTGTGACTGCTAGTGGAGATATAGAAAATGAAATGTTTTTTGAAGATTCTGAGTGGTACCAGCAATGGCTATCCTTGTTGGAGCAGGGAATGTGGTGGCCAGCTGAGGTAGGAGACTGTGGCTATTACGTTTACATGGATGACGAATATATATACTCTCTTTTGACTGATAGGGCTGGTAAGCACCTTTATGCATGTGCGACCCCAGAGGAGAGCCGTGTTTTAGAACAAATCACTGAAAATATCTCAAGTATTCTGCATAAAAAAGATAAACCAAAGATGACGCTTTGTGGTTTTAAAATTCCTCTATTCAATGAAGATGAAGTGTTTTGGATACCAGGAAAAAATCAGTGTGATATGCAGCTCTTAAATACTCCTGTTGATTTGTCTTCAGCTCTTCAGAAAGGTGACCGGATTATGAATATGAACCTTGAGCGGTTCTCCCAAATGTTTAAGGAGTCCATAAATGCACAGACAGAGCAACCTGTTGACTTCAGTGTGTACCATCTCAAAAAAGTAAAAATGGGTTCACAAGAGCCAAGCATAATTTCTACAGAGGAGCAACAAGAAGCAGCTGACCTCTCAAGGAAAGAAAAGAATCCATGTCATGGAGGACCATACTGGAAAAATCAGGGTATTAAAGACCTTTTTCCTGAAGTATCTGTGCCACAGTCCTCTTCTCCAGTTATGTCTACTTCATCAGTGGGCTATAGACGACACCCCTCAAATATGAAACCTTCAATTCCTGAAATCATGATTGGACATGTAGATGATAAGCCTGCTGACCAGAAAACTCAGAATAAGCAAACTTCCCATCCTGTTTTAACTACTAAAAACTTTGTTGAAAAGACATCTACTACACCACAAACAGCTAAAAGCACAGCTTTAGCAGGATCTGCAATTACACCACAACTTCAGGCCACTTCTAGAAAACGTCCTGATCTACCGAAGAGCAATGGAATGCCACCTACTTCAACTAGGACACTTCCTGTAACACCAGTAAGTTCAACAAGGCAGGATGGGTTTAGACAGCCCAGTGCAACCCCCACACCTCAAGTATCACCTACTAAGCCTTCTGCTGCCTCACAGAAACAAAAACTAGCAAGACAGCCATCACAGTCAACACAGTCTTCTTTATCAGACAAAGTGTCAAATTTGGAAGTCTCTAAGACTGCAGTAGTTCCCTTAAAGCCAAAACCTTGCACAGTGATGTCAAATCAAACAATATCATTGCCACCACCACAGAATTTACTTTTTAACAAACCACAAATAGCAGTTGACTCTTTTTTTTGTAGTAAACCTATGGATTTCTCTGGAACCATGAGCAAAAAAGACAAAGATAATGATGAGAAATCTCCATTAGATACTCATGCTGAAGGATGTATTCTGGATGTCATTGACTTTACCACAACAAAACTAAACATTAAAAACCAGAATGAAGAGACATCTGACATGAGTGAGACAGCAGCTGACCTGACTGTTGAGTTAAGTAAGGAAGTGAAAGAAATAAATGTCACATTTCCAGCTCTAGAGGTCAGAAATCTCTCCTTGACAATGTCTGACGTACCGCTCGGAACTGTATCTGCTCCACCCTCTCCGAGAAGCAGATCACAATACTTTCCTCCAGACTGTGGAGTTCCCAGACAAAATAACAGTTGTGGTAATGAAACACCCTTATCACAAAGACAAAAACCCCAGCTTGCTAGACAAGCCTCAGGTCAGATGCCCCAGGCAAAGAGTACTCAAGTAAGCTCTAACAGAGTCCTGGTGGATTCGCCCTCAAAGGCAGCATTTAAGTCAGCCTCAACACCAGCTCAACTTGATAGGCTAGAGGGAGGGCCATTTAAGCGAAGTGCCAAACCCAGCCAAGTGCCAACTTCTATACCTCGGGCACCATCACCTCATACATGTTCTGAAATAAAGACATCACCCATGTTAAGCCCAGCATTGCAGATGCCTGCTCAAAATAAAAATATTGGTCTCATAAGGCAGACTTCACTTGCTAGTGAATCTTTAAGAATAAGTCACATGACTGGACAGTCGCATAATGAGAGCACTGCTCCAGCTAATTCAGTCAGAGCAACTCTGGATATGACTTCAAAGACAGTCAATAAAGATATGGGGACAATGATCACTGAGAGCTCAGCAACTGAAGCGGTCTCCCTTGTAAGAAGCAGACGTGCATCAGTCACAGAAATTAATACAGATTCTGTTGGTTTGCCTTTGCTTGTAGAGCCATCAGCACAAGAGGTAAACCTTCAAAGGCATCAATCATTACCCCAGCTCTTATCTAGTGAATCCAACTTTTTCCAAGAAGGTCCTGTTTTACACATCCAAAACAGTATTTACAACAAAGCAGCAAGTTTGCCACTTCAACCCTCTCATTATCATCAAACAGCAACTGCTCCATCAAATGCAATTAAAGCTACGTTAGATATGTCTGCAAAATCAACTACATGTTCGGCTGTGGTTACTGAGGCAGTTCAAAAAGAAGCACTGCCACTTGTGAGAGCAAGGTCAATCTCAGATGGCAATGAAGAGCTTGTTGGATTGCCTTTGCTTGTTGAGCCATCAGTACCAGAGAAAAATCTTCTCCCACAAAGGCGTCAATCATTGCCACAACTCTTATCTAGTGACTCCAAGTTTTACCAGAAATGCTCTGTTTTACAGAGCCAAAATCATCATTATAACAGAACTGTAAGTTTGCCAGTTCAACCTTCTCCTTATCATCAAACAGCAACTGCTCCAGCAAATGCAATTAAAGCTACATTAGATATGTCTGCAAAATCAACTACTCATTCAGCTGTGGTAACTGATGCAGTTCAAAAGGAAGTGCTGCCACTTGTGAGAGCAAGATCAACATCGATCTCAGATGTCAATGAAGAAGTAGTTGGTATGTCTTTGATTGTGGAGCCTCCAACACAACAGCGGAAAACTCTTCTCAGGAGTTTTGAATCACAATCAAATGTTACACAAAGTGATTCTTCACAACAGATGATTGATTTGAAAGCATCACAGTTAAGTCCAATCTTAAACCGACAATCACCTAGTTGGCAAACGGCCTGTGCTCCAGCCAGTGCAGCTAATACAATTTTAGATATGTCTCCAAAGCCAACTGATAAAGTCCAAGAGGAAAAACAAGAATTATCTCCAATGCCATTGATGAAAAGAAAAACATCAGATACTGTGATTGCCATAGGGGCATCTGTTGGATTGCCTTTAATAGTAACACCCTCTAATTCCCAAGAAAACCTTATAATGAAGTCTACATCTCCATCACAAGTGCAGCAAAGTTCAGATAAGGAAACACTGAAAGAAAAGAATAGTGTTATTTCAAGCCAGCAATCCCTTGAAGTCAGAAGAATCTCTGCTAAAGTGGGTTTCTTTCAAAGCAAAGCTGGCACATTACAAATGACACAGCAATCATCTCTTTCAGGACAACCCAACAGAATACCCACAGCACCAGCTAATACAATCAAGGACGTAGTTGACATGTCTCCAAAACTCTTGTCAAAGCCATCAGAGATTTCTGGAGATGTTATCATTGAAGCTGGTGTGCTGTCACTTGTGAAAACAAGACCAACCAATGATGCTGAAGTATTAAAAAGTCTAGCTGGTGTACCTTTAATTGTAGAGTCTCCTTTGTTCCCTAAACCAGTTCGAGGGCAAAGCAAATTGCCTGATGAAAAGTCCTCTTTTTCTTTGAAATCAACTATAGATCAAGGACCAAAAGTACCTTCAGCACCAGCTAACACAATTAAATCCACTATTGATATGTCTGTGGTCCGATCAACTTCTACAATGTCTGCGGGATCAACAGGAGAAATGCTTCCAAGTGGAGTATTGCCTCTTGTCAAAGATAAAGTATTCTTTAACAAACATTCAAGAAAAGATTCAGTAGGAATGCCATTAATAGTTGAATCATTTTCGCCTTCTGAGCAGATCCCTCAAAAAATGTCACACTGTATATCCTTACTAGAAAAAAGTAATCCACACCGAATGCAATTATTGGATGGACATCATACTACAGAAACTTTATTGCGCCAGCAGATTCCTACCTATCATCGAAATGGAATGCTCCCAGTCTCAAAGATACAAACTGTAGAATCTCAGGCCTTGAGCAAACCTGTTGACTTTTCTGTCATTGTTTCACCTACAAAGCCCAACTGCTCCTTTGTTCTTCAGAATGGACATCCTGTGGATTTTACTCGATCTGAAGAGGAGAAATTAAGGATTGGAAGCAGATATCCCAAAAATGGTAGTATTACTTCTAAGAAATCTTTTGTTGGTGCTGTTGACTTGACTGCTGACACAATGATTGACGTAAATAAAAACAAAAGTGACAATGACGTCAAGGATCTTTCATCTCTAAGAACTACTAAATTATCTACTCGGAGCACATCGAGATGTACAGTGCCTATGGATGCAGTTCAGAGTTCCACTACAACAAATAAGCAAGATTCTCCTCAACTGTCAGGAAATCAGTTAATATTGGCCACCCAATCAAATAATTTACCTACATCTCAAGCATCATATCCATCTTTTCAGTCCACTGTGCCTACTCTAATGGCAGGTTCATCAGTTCAGAAGAAAAATAATTTGCATAGAACGGATTTGCATTTCCTCAAATATTCTGTACAATTAAGGGAAGCACAACATGAAATTACTGAACCAGTCAACCCACAGCTTCTGGATAAGGGGCTTCCATTTGCAAGCAGCACAAGTGTTGATCCACATGGCTCTCTGCTCTCTACAGAAATCAGTGATTCATCTAATCAGCAACCAGCTCAAAGGTCTATCATCAGTAGGCAGATAAGACACCGGTCAATTCCCTCAACATTAACTGAGAATGATGGGATTCAACATATTAAGCAGGCTGAGCCATTAATTACTTCATCTACTGTCTCAAGACCAAAATGTCTTATCAAACAATCAACAGTGGAAAGCATTGGAGAAGACTGCATCCCTCAGAATGGGACAGCTACTTTCAACGAAAAGCCGCTAGTGTTAGACAAAACACTTGTTCAAACTTCAGTTGTTCCAGTTGTATCAGTTCAAGGTGTATCCATACATGATCAAGATTTGTCATCTAACTTTGTGTCTACTACTGCAAACCTGCCAGTGACGACTTCTGCCATTGTACTAGAATCTGTGGTTGTTGTACCCACAAGTACTACGAACTCTGAAATTACCATGGCATGTCCAAGACCACTTTCATCAAGTCCAGCTGTCGTGTCAAGTGTTATGGATGGATCTCCATATCAAGTCTCAATTTCAGGCCCAGCCACAAAGATATCAGTCAAAGGATTGATATCGTTATTTGATGGAGCAGGCTCACAGCCAACAACAGATAATGTCTCACAAAGAAGTGATACAATGATACAGTCAATCATCAAACCATCACTTCATCATTGTATTGAATTTAACCAAGAAATTACCAAATCTCCAAACCAGACAGTGACAACAACAGCAGATACATCAGTGTTCAATGGAACTATACTAACTACTGTTCAAGCACATACTGCACCACCATCCTTAGTCGATCCACCCACAGAGCCTTTTCCAAGTCCAGGATTTACTACACTACCTTCTGTATTAAGTCCACCTGTTGAACTTAATAAAGTTTCCCCAGTTCCACCAGCTCAAGTTTTCCCCACTGACCCACCTTTAAGAAGTTTACTATCACAACATAACAGAACGTCAGTTCCTCAGATCACAGAGGCGTTTGCTGAAAGTAGGGCTCCAGCATTTAGTGGCACAATTTCTCAGCCAATGAATGTTTTTGGAATTTCAGCAGAAAATTCACAGTCTCAAAACTCTTCTGGAAGCATCTCCTTACCTGAAGTTTCAATCACAAGTGATGCGTCATTTCCGGTTGACACAAGCCTTCCTACATCTTCTCCTGAGTCTACAATTACCCCCTTAACACTTCAAACACAATTGAAAGAGATATCATCTATGGTCATGTCTGGCAACCAGACTGATTCAGGCCAACCAGATAAAATGTCAACTCTACATCATTCAGCTACAGTAAGTGGATGTGATGCCCAGTATATGTCTAATCAAGCTACCTCACAGGCCACCATACCACAAACAGCAGCAATGTCTCAATCTGTTTCAACACAAGATATTGTGGTGAACAATGTTAGTCAATTAGATGTTACTCCCCAACAGTTTATTTTGTCTGAGATGATGTCTATTGAAGAGGTACCTTCTTTCACTTCAGTTTCACCCACTGAGCTAGAGGGGCGATCATTAGTAAGTTCTGGTTTGGGGCCAAGAAAGATGCTTATTCCTCAGATCATGATTTCAGAGGCTAGCAGTCCTGAAGACTGTCCTAGTGAAGATGATATATTGACAGATGAACCAGATGATTTTGCTTTGTCTCTCATTGACAAGACCTCTATGGAAAAAACTGATGTTTCTCAAGACAATTTAGCTACAGAGGATGTGGCATCTCAAGAAAATGACAGTCACAGCATCAAAATGAATTTCTCTAAAATAATGGATTCTCCAGAGGCTCTAACAGAGGTTTCTGACATTAAAAATGATTACTCCAATGAGGATGTACTCACCAACTCCGATGCATTTTCAGCACCATTAATACTAAGCACTGTTGAACAAAAAGAGAGTATCTGCCCTGAGGCCAGCTCTTCTAAAAAAACGTATCTTGAAGAAGACTACAATAAAGACAACCAACTGTCCAGGGCTTTTAAACAAGAGTCAAACCTAGAGGATGGTGGAAACACTGAATCAACAAAGTGTGAAGAGAAAATAAAAGATATTGATGAATCCTCTAAATTAATGTCTGACAACCTGAGTATCACTTCTGGACCAGTGTCTTCAGGAACAGAAAAAGTATCAGAAGACACTCTGAAAACCTCCATGGTAAAATCTAAACCAAGTATAACAGAAGGGGAAGTGCAGGCGGCAGGGCCTGCAAGCTCAAATGAAGAGGCCATAACCACCAGCACTGAACCAGCTTCTCCTTCCACTCTCAAAGACACAGTTGTTGAAGAGCAATCTGGCAAAGGCATATTCTCACTTTTTGGCACATCTCAACCTCAGAGTGGACAATCCATACTAGGAGGAATAATCCCTGGGTCCTCATCCTCCAAAGAAATGCCAGGTACAGGATTATTCTCAATGTTTGGAAGTGCTGCTCCTCAAGCAACCCCTGCATCACCTGCACCCAAAGATCCACCTGGAAAGGGCATATTTTCTATATTTGGTGGATCTGTTGCTCAGCCACAACCTGAAAAGGAAGGTCCGCCTGTTTCTGGCCCAAAAGATCTGCCTGTAGGTCCAAGACCACCACACATGCCTACTCCAAGGGTGGCTTCAGGACCTGGACCGAGAGGACCACCAGGACATGTTCTAAGGGCTACATCAGGACCTGGACCAAGAGGTCCAACTCCAAGAGCGCCCACTTCCAAAGAACCACTTGGTAAAGGACTTTTTTCTGTCTTTAGTGGGTCTTCTCAGCAGACAGCACCAACAGGTGGAGTTGCTGCAAAAACACCTGGATCTGGATCCTCCATTCTTGGAGGTATTTTGCCTGGTTCTGGGGCCAAAGAAAATAATGGGCCTGGTTTATTTTCCATGTTTGGTGGAAGTAGTTCTCAATCTCAAGCACCAGCTGATGCTGCTACAACTGAATCCACCAATAAGGATACAACAGGAAAGGGATTGTTTTCCATGTTTAGTGGGCAAAGTCCAACTGGAGGCGCTGAGCCTGAAGGTCTCTTTAAAGTTCCCTCTGTTTTCTCATCTGATAAAACAAAATCTACTGGATTTAACATCATGTCTTTCATGGATGATAAAAAATCAGATTCTAAATCTGTGGATGCGACCACTATAAGGGAGGGTTCTCTCACATGCCATGTAACATCCATACATTTAACTGAATCAGTTACAGATGAAAATGCATCTGTTGAGGCTAAAGAAGAGGTTCCTGTAGAAAACACATTTGAATCTCCTGTTAAGTTCGATCAAAAACCATGTGATGAAATGAAGGAAGAGTCTGTGGATGTTACAGGGAGGACTGATGAAATGCAGCCATCCATAAATGATAATACAATGTCTAAAATGAAGACACTAATAAATGAGGATGTAGAGGTTGTATTTCTGACAGAGGAACAAACTAAAAAGGAAGAAATTTCGGTGGTCGACAAAATACGTGAGGAAAAAACTATTAATGAGCAACTTAAAAATGAGGACCTGGACATGGAAAGCTACAAAGAAACTGTAGACACTTGTTCAAAGAAAACTGATTGCATGACATCAATAAATGAGACTGAAGAGGTTGTACTTTTAACAGAGGAACAATCTAAAAGTGAAGAAACTTCAGTGGTTGATAAAATACATGAGAAACAAACTATTAATGAGCAATTTAAAAATGAGGAGCTGGATATGGAAAATTACAAAGAAACTGTTGCCGCTTGTTCAAAGAAAACTGATTCCCTGACACCAATAAATGAGACTGAAGAAGTTGTTCTTCTGACAAAGGAACAGTCTAAAAATGAAGAAACTTCAGTGGTTGACAAAATACACGAGGAACAAGCTATTAATGAGAAACCTAAAAATGAGGAGCTGGGCATAGAAAATGAAAAAGAAAATGTAGCCACGAGTCCAGAAAAAAAAGATTTTAATAAAGATTTAAATCAGTTTGTTCTTGAAAATTCATCCGGGCAAGCTGTAGAGCCTGTTGCACTTGAGAAACCATCAGAGGTTTCATTAGAATCTGATAAAGCTGTAGAGCTTGAAAAACTGCCTGAGAAAAAATTACAAGAAAATGAAATGCCATTAGAAAATGACAAACCAGTGGAGAAAAATGTGGAATCAGAATGTCTGGAACTGGAAAAGTCTCAAGAAACGAGCAAACCTCTGGATGCTGAGAAAGCCACAATAGATGAGAAAACTCTCACTGAAGAATCATGGAAAGGTGATGATGTACAAATAACATACACAATTTCTGACAGCCAGCAAGCAGACCTTAAGGAAAAAACAGATGAAATCACAAAGTCAGAAGAAAGTGACAAACCATTAATGGTGGCAACCATGCAACCATCTTTAGATTCACAGCTGATTTCTTCTATTCCGCAACAGCAACAGCCTAAACAAGTTATTGTACCTCAGCCAGGAATACTGGGTTTTCCTGCTCAACCTAGACCAAGAATGGCTGGACCTTTTTGTCAGCCCAGACCTGGAATGCCTGGACCAAGAGGACCTAGACCTGTCATTTCTGGTCAACCAAGACCAAGAATGCCTGGCTCACAAAGACCCCCAGAACCTGCTGCATTTTCTGGCTTCATGTCAATGTTTTCTGGCCCAAGTGCTTCTAGCAAGCCAGCAACTTCTAGTTTCTTCTCAGTGCCACAGACCTCTTTCTTCAAGTCATCACCTACATCCACTGCAGCACAACCACAACAGCAGAAGAGCTCATTTTTTAATCTTCCAACCAGCCTGCAAACGGACTCCCTCACTGGTGATCTGTTTGGAATGTTTAAAGGAACAGAAGCAACAAAATTAGATGAAACCAAGCTGCCAGATAAATCTGAAACTAAAGGTAACAATGGAACACAAGACTCTAAAGATCAAATGAGCCTCAATGTTAATGAGTCAAGTGCAGTCTCTGAATCTGAGTCTGTATCAGTTACTAAATTAGTAAATGAGGAACTGAAGGAATGTGATTCTGAATCGCTAAAGGTTGTTGAAGAGCAAGAGGTCAACGCTTCACATGAAACAAAAGATGAAAGCAAGGAGCTCAATGATACATCTAAAACTATTCACACAGAGACATCTGAATTGGGTTTATCCTCAAAGGTATCACCAGGAGACGCTGAAACCCCACCATCTACACCCAAAATACTAGTTGAAGACAAACGACCAACCTCACCACCTTCTAAAGGTATTTTTGGTGATTTGATGTCTGGTGCAGCAGAGACAGCCAAACCTTTCAGCTCATTTTTTGGCTCTTCCACTCCTGCCCCTTCAGTTAGCACCAACCCTTCACAGCCACAAGCAGAGAGCAGTAGTCTGCTTTCTGGTTTCAAGGGTTTGTCTGTGGGTCTCTTCCAAGAAGATAAATCAGCTTCTGCAAAGGAGGAGACCATGTCATCAATGTTTGGAAGAAAAATAGGCTTCCCATGGCAAAGTTCACCTCCTCAGACCCCTCCTGCAACCCAGTCCGAACACCCAGACTTGAAGCCTGAAGAAAATGATGAACCCGAGGCTGATAAATTGTCTCTTGAATCAGAGGTCACAGGAAGTGCAGATCCCAGTGATACAGAAGGTCCAAGTGACAACTCTTCACATAAGCAGCCAAGCTTTGACACAAGTCCAGAGAGTCCAACAGTACTTAAACAAGGGCCGTCCTGTCTGGAAGTAGAGCATATAGAGAAATCTCAAATTTCCCAAGATTGCATAGATAAGGACAAGGACCCTCCTGATATAAATTCCAGTGAAGAAAAGCCACCAGGGACCCTTCTACAGGAAACCTTTGATAAAAGGCTAGTAAAATCATAATAAATGGTTATTCTTAGGCCATTTATTATGGTTTATTGTGAATATTACCCTCCATCTTTCCAAGATATTTAATTTTTTTTTATTAATTATTCATTTTATTAAATATTATTAATTTGTTATATATTCACATTATTGATTTTGTTTTTTCTTTTGGTTTCTTATTGTCTGTCAAGACATGCATAACATAACAAATATTACAAGTACCTTGCTTGCTCTTTTAAATCTTTTAAATTGTACTTAGATTAAAAAAAAAGGTTCACTGCTACTTATTAATTGTATATATTTATCATCTTAATCTAGTATTTCATTAAATTCAAATTAGCACTTTTCCTAGTATGTTTATTCAACTTTCCCCTAAGGTTCTTCATCCTGCATTACTGTAATGACATTATTGACTTTATTGACCCAAACACATTTTAAACAAAGTCTAGGACTGAAATTGATTCCTGAGTGATTTAGTTTGTGACTAGATTTAGATATTTACATCTTGATATTTACATTTTTTGTCTTATTTCACCAGCCCGGTGGACAGCTCTCGATTTGGGTCTTCTGGTAACCTTAGCCAAGCCAGTTCCCAGTTCAGCTCTGAGCCAGAAGAACGAAGCTATTCAGACAGTCAGATTAGTACTTCTGTTGTTGCCCAACCTCTTCCAGCATCAGATGACACAGAAAAAGGGGAAAGGGAGATACTAGCAAATGTGGAGAAAGAAGTACAAGGGGAGAGCACACCCAAGCCTGTTGCTCATCAAGGGAGAAAGCCAGAAAGGCAGCACAGGTATGTGTTTCACACTGAATGGATGTGAAGATGCACACGATACACATGAATCCTAAAAACTAAGCTAATATTTAAATATAAAAGTACAACAATGGAAAATGTGTATTGATTGACCTTGATTGTAACTGTAATGAAACCTTATAATTACACATTGTTTAACTGTATCAGAATCATGTTTCAAATGTTTATTTCTGATCTAGTATACTTCAAAAAGGTAACAAAATTAACTTACCAAATTATATGCATATAAATGTATAATATACTCTTCCAGGAAATGGGCCAAAAGTGTAGTTCCAGCACTTAGTCTTATGGCATTTAATTGTCTTTTTCAGTTTCTATGAGGATGGCCCACCTCCTTTCTCTCCTTCCCGTCTGCGCTGGTTGAAGGCCATCAATAAAGTAAGAGTGAAGCTGCATGAGGTAAGAGGGAGAAGAACAAAATGTCTGTCACCTTTTTGAATAGTGGAAAATAAATTATTCTTGTTTTGTCCTCCCCTTTTCCTCCATTCACTCTTTTGTTCTCTTGATGTTTATATAAACTGAACCCTTCTTATTTCACTGCCCTTCTGCTGTTTGGTTGATTGAGATTCACATATAACAAATTCAGAGGCCACCATCCATTGGGAATGAAAATAATGACATTTTAGTTGTTTTTTTAACAATGTCAGTTCTTTTTGAGTGGCCTATATTTACAGAAGAAAATAAACAGGTATGTACAATTTTTATATTTTAACATTACTAGTTTGTGTAATGCACACTTTGCTTGTATGTAAAATAAGTTTTGAATCTTTTATTAATAGGTTATTTTTTTTGTTACACTTTTTTGTCTTTGTTTTTATTTATATATATATATATATAATATAGGTTTGCCATTAAGGAATTGTGCCTCAATTATTATATCCTTTTTATAGAAGAGAAAAAGGGGTCCAAGAAGCAATAAAAATTGCCTTAAATTATACAATAAACCAATAAATTCAATACAATATAAACATTTGTTCATTAAATGGTTTTCTATGGAAGCCCATAGAAAAAAAAATCCTTTTCAGAGTAAAAATATTAAAAGATTGTTGTTGTTTTCTCATAACTGCAACTTTATATTTCACAGTTATTTTAATATTTATCACAATAACTTTTTTTTGGAAATTAGCTACTATAATTTTCAGAATCATGTGTTTAACAGATTCATTTATTCTTCATAAGAAATGAGAGATGATATTTACCCCACTAATTTAGCTTTAAATTGAATACTTTAGTAATTCATAAAGCATAATGTATTTCTACCCACACAAATGATCTGATTTGATGATGTATTATCAGTAAAAAATGTAGGGAGCTCACATGGCTTTTGGATTGTAGGATTTTCAATGGATATTTTATTAGATCTGGCAAAAAAAACAAACGAACTGAACAATAATGTACCCGTTTCAAAGTATTGAATACTAAATAACTGGCAATTGTCAGTCTTGAATCTTGATGAGTTTGTATTGCACTGCTTAGATGATCAAGTCCACCAAACAAGTTGACAATAAAACCAGTGTTTTTGTTGTTATGTTTTCATGATTCTCATAAAACTTTAGTCTGTGGTCTACATTGATATGTGCAATCTGCCTTAGCAGCTGTGTCTTCTGATGCAGCTGCTAGAGGGAGGGAGCGTGGTGATGGGTGATTGCTCTATTGAAACAAAGGCTGTGACAGGGAAAGTGTTGGGCACGAAAGGCATCTCCAAATGATCACAATTTTCTGTTGACAGCTAAAGTAATGCCTTCTGCCCTTAATGTTTGGAGTATTTGTACAATTTCTTTATTAAAGGATCTGAAGTGCAGGGGGTGTTTCTTTAGCATGGTATGTGTATATTAGTATGGTATATTTATTTATTTATTTTTTGCTCATTAGCCACAGGTACAAGCCACTCAGCATTTTCACTGGCCATAATTTTGACATCTATACCATGGGGAAAGCTGCCATATAGAAAAAAAATCTCATAATTTGGCAGCAGGTATATTAGGCTACTGTCACTTTAAGACCTAAGGCACGGATCCATTATACTGTTACTAATGTGTTTTCTATCTCCACTGTATGCGTTCACTTAAAAAAATGAATACTTGCCAAGACTGGCATTTTGACATTATTTTTTTGTATTTTCTTATATTTTATATATTTTTTATATATATTTTTGTATATTATATATAATTTTCAAAAATGTGTGTATGTGTGTGTATATATATATATAAAATATAAACAGTCGTGTGAAAAAGAACGAACACTGAATTCTATGGTTTTATGTATCAGGATAATAAAAAATCATCTGGTCCTTGGCAGGTCTTAAAATTAGGACATATTACACCATGTCATTATTTATTTAACAAAAACTAGGCCAAAATGGATAAGCCATGGGTGACAAACTAAGTACAGGAATTAAGAGGGTAAATGGCAGACAGGCATTGTTAATCAAATGTCTTTGATTAACTGATCATCAGCAAGTGTCATTACTTCTATTAAAGCAGAAGTTTTGTCATTTTGCTGGTCTGGAGCATTCAGGTGTGTGTTAACACAATGCCAAGGAGGAAAGACATCAGCAATTGTTGCTGCCATTAATCTGGGAAGGGTTATATGGCCTTTTCCAAGCAATTTGAAGTCCATCATTCTACAGTGAGGAAGATTATTCCCAAGTGGAAAACATTCAAGACAGTTGCCAGTCTTCCCAGGAGTGGTCTTCTCAGAAAATTCACCCCTAGGTCAGACTGTGTAATGCTCCGAGAAATTGCAAAAAAAAAAAAAAAAAAAAAAAAAAAAAGTTGAGACCAAATTTACAACAGAATGGCTGAAAAAGAAAAGAATCAAGGTGTTGCAATGGCCCAGTCAAAGTCCAGACCTCTACCCGATTGAAATGCTGTGGCGGGACCTTAAGAGAGCTGTGCATAAACAGATGCGGGCCAGAGCGGGCCAAAAATCCTCCAGAACGATGTGAGAGACTGATAAAGTCAAACTGAAAACGAAGTTATTGCTGCTAAAAGTGGCTCTACAAGCAACTGAATCATAGGGTGTACTTAGTTTGTCACCTATGACTTCTCCATTTTGTCTTTATTTTTGTTGAATAAATAATGACACGGTGTAATATGTCATGTGGTGTTGTTCATCTGAGGTTGTATTTACTTAATTTTAAGACCTGCTAATGACCATATGAATTTAAATGGCTGGACAGTTCTTTGTTTAAAATAGTCATTTTATCTCAACAAGAAATAATTTGCCATGGCAACTATGTGACATTACTATGGAAACACATCCTTGATTGTTGCATGTGGAGCCGCCCTTGGGCACCTTTTATATACATATTTCATGTAGTTTGACTCAATCCAGACAAAAACATTGATCATACAACATGTCTCTTTTTAAAAGACATTGGGTCTCATTCATGAAACGAGCAGAACGAATTTTTGTGTAAATCGTGTGTAAAGTGGTTCTGGCGTAAATTTTCGGATTCATTAAAATTTTCGTATTTTCCAAATGTTAGTTGGTACAAAAGAAATCTACACCTGCTCCCAGTCACGCGTAAATAGTGCGTTTAACATCCGAACGTTTTGCTCATTAATAAGGCTGCATTTTAATTCACCTTAATAAGGTACATATTTACAGCATTTTGAAAAAATATATTATATATAATAATTACATACGTTTTTTCTTTTTACTTTTGTTGTGAGAGCCAGTAATAAGCTGCGTTCACATCACCTTGTATTTACCGCTATCTTGAAATGACGTTATATTCGGAGCTGTTCACGTACTTTTTGGTCCTTGGACTGGAAATTATGCGTTTCCATGGCACCACTATCAACGCCTAATAAATCAATCTACAGCGGTCAGGTGGTATAGGGGCCACATGTTACATGTGGGAGCTTTCAGAAAACTCCCAGCTTACAAACTGTAATTACGAACTCTACGAGGACGTGAATGCTTTTTACAAGCTATAATCTTGTAACTACAGGAATTACGAGGCCGCGTGAACGCACCTATAGCATCTGCAAACGGAGCACTTTAATCAAATAATGAATTGATTTCAATAGGGCTGGGCAAACTATGGAACTTGTTTCCTATAAAATGGCCAAAATCCTTCGTTTGGTGTCATAATATGATGCCCATATATAGTTGTCAGTCGGATTTAATGGGCAGGATTTATGGTAATTGAGAATGAACGTGCACGCGCGTCCCATTTACGACTGATTGGAATTCATTAACACACACACACATTTCACTATCACTTCTGACGTTTGCGAAGTATTTGTGAATCAGGAGAAGAGTTTTCGGGAAGGTCTCTTTATGCGCAAATCACTCACATATTTACTCGTAAATTTACGAATGTTTCATGAATGAGACCCATTAAGTGTATGGTTTAAATTGCTGTCAGATAGATGTCTTGAGAATGAGTTAAACCCCTTATTAATGAAGCTTAGACCTAGTGTTTTATCCAGGTGATTTCATACAGGATTAAGGAAGTGAAATGTTAAAATTTTCACATTTGATCGATGTCATTATGTTGTCAACACATTTCCCTAAATTTTTATACTGATGGAAAGTAGGAATCTATTTTCTTTGACAGAACAGAGGAGATTGGCATAAAATTAGATGGACTTACTGTAAGCTTTTATGCTTATTAAAAAAATTTTAACCACTGGTTGTTGTGGTAACCATTGGTATCCAGTGTTTTTGTTTTAATGCAAAGGTTCGAAGTGGTGACTTGAAATCACACTGCTTGCACTTCTCAAGGTTTTGTGGAAGGGTATGTTGCATAATGAATGAATTAGTGCTTTTATATGAACAGCTGTTGAGCATGAATGGTGTCAGTGCTGCTTTAAATTGCATTTGAAAACTCTTTTGTGGACACATTTGTTTTTATAGTTGCATAGGTTTAATTTTATTGGTTCCAAACTGCTGTAAACTAATTGCAGGGTCTCACTGTGATAACCTCAGTTTAATAAACTGGAAGAGCAACATTCAACTGCAGCATTCTAAACAGCATTTTTACTCATTTGAAGGCCACAGTAGGAAGGAAATGCTACTTGAAGGGTCATTCCATAAGGAGTTAGTAACCTAATTCCCTCAATAATGGCCCTTCCACAAGGCAGTTAGCGAAGCGAACTTGAGATGGTTACCTGTATGAAGAAGCTGTTTATGATGATGTGATTTTGAAATCAATGTAATTTTACTAGAGTAACCTTGGATTTTAAAACTGTTTAAACGCCACAAATTCTTTTCGTATTTAGATATCTTCATTGGTTTGTTTTATCAAGCACCACATGAAGAGATTATTACAAACGCTAGTTAAGACATTTTTTGTTATATATGTCATGTCACACCTGATTGTTGTTGACTTAAGATATTTTTGACCCGAGCACATTTAAAATGTGTGTACTTTTTTATTTTCATGGAAATATAAGAGAACAGGAGATGGGAAAGATAATGAGAGCTGAAAGCTGGAAGGTGAAAGGTGTTGGGATCATTTTTGTCCGTTTTCACTGGATTAACACTGAGTTTGAACAGTGGAATGATAAAGCCAAGGCTTGTTTGCATAAAGTATGTATCCATTTGTTAACTCTTATACAATAAATTTCACATCTCTTAAAGGGATAGTTCACCCAAAAATAAATTCTGTCATCATTTACTCACCTTCAAGTTGTTCCAAACCTGCATGAATTTCTTTCTTCTGCTGTAAACAAAAAATATATATTTTGAAGTATATGGGTAACCAAACAGTTTATTGGCCCCATTGACTTACATAGCATTCTTCAAAATTTCATCTTCTGTGTTCAGCAGAAGAAAGAAATTCATACAGGTTTGGAACAACTTGAGGGCGATTTTGCATTTTCATTTTTGGGTGAACTATCCCTTTAACATGCTTGAAACGTAGAGGTATCTTGTAACAGTGCACATACTTTCCCCTGTGGAGTTGAAGCTGCTGGTTTTTTTTTCTTACATGATGAATGACTTTGTTCTAGTGGCCAAATCAATAACCACAAGAATGATTATTTGGACATTATTCTGCTTTCTTTTAATAATTCAAAACAGTTATTAGTGCATGCTTTTTTGTGCATATGAAACCAGTGCTACATGAATTGCTCAGCAAGGAAAGAAGTTTATCTTTCTCTGTGATGATATTTGGCTGAGGATCACTGGTATTGTAATACAAATTTAACAGAAGAACGAATTGTTTGATGGTACATAAATTGCCTGTACTACTGTGTAGAGATGTATAAGGGCAGAATAATTTACTACTAGTATTGACATTAAATATATTTTTCTTTTCAAAATCTATTCTTAACAAAGAAAGTACAAGATACAATATTAGTATATTTGTGCCTTCTGTGTATCTTCACACAGTTCTTTTAAACTTTTTCTTATATGCAAAATATAAAGGCATACAAAAAGCCATATAGAACACAGGTCTATTTATGTAGGCCATTTTTTTTCTTTGTGAAATTGAGGACAGAATATATATTTATTTATATTCCAGACCGGACGAACATTAATATCCGTCAGACCTCAAATGACTATGCCCATTACAATAGTCATCCTCAGAGCTGGAAAACCCTAGAGAGATGGAAGGGAGAAGATGTGTCAAAGAAAATCAGAGCGATAGAGAGGGGGAGATAGAGGCTGAGCTGAAGGGAGAGAGAGAATGGAGCGAATGAATTGGATAAGGAAGAGTTTCTGACTCTGAGTAGTGAGTATGCACAGAATACTAACTGGAAGGAATCAAAGGCCTATAGGATGACATTGGCTGAAAGTCACCAAAGATATTCACCCCTCCCAAACGCACCTCGCTTCCTTTTCCTGCTGATTTCCCTACAGCGACCACGGAACCTGTGATAGCACTGTGACACTCTTTACTTCTTCAACGTTGTCTTCCTAATCAGAAGATCAAAGAGAAAGTGCCTAGAGGGAGTATGGATGTGAAGCCGTGAATGGTACGCCATCCAGTAGCTTGTGCATTCGGTTGATAGAGCATCAATCAGTCAGAACAGAACATTGTGAAGTTGTTGTTGTTGTTGTTGTTTTGTGAGGTTGATCAATTGTGAAAAAAATTGTATATGTATATTTATAAATAATAATCTAATATAAATTATAGAAAATAGCTTATGTAAGGGATCATGCACAGCCAATCAACCATTATCAACTAAATAAAAACCTTTAGGGGGATACAAAACCCCTCTGCTTCATGTTGAGGTCTTCCTGATCACCATCTATTTTGCGATAATGAACTGAGTGTACAGTGATTCTCAACTAGGGGACCGAGATCTACTAGAGGGCCTCAGCTATCTTATAAATCAGCTTCAGAATTATATTTCAGTATTTAAATAATTTAACAATTAATCTTTTTTGTAATTGCCAAATGTGCTAAAAATATCCGGGACGTGTACGGGAGTCGCCTGTCAATCCGTCATATCCGCGTTACCCTCGGTTTCCGGTTTTTATTTTGTAGAAACCATGGAAACACTAAAAACGCTTTATTATATTACATGTTTTATTAGACAACGGAACAAATGTTTGGTAACATTTATAGACCGAAAATAACTTATTGTTATATAGCTCAACACGTTTAGTCTTATTGTTTAAATCTCGTTTTCTTAATTTTCAGAGAGTACCATGCTTTTACCATGCCTCGGCAAAAAACACTATTTTGTCAAGTAGCTTAGTAATACAGCATTTTCTCCATCATACAAGATGTTTTAAAATGAATTGCATGCCATTTATCAACACAAGCCACCCAGCATTTATTATGATATTTTAAAATCGCTCTAGCTAAGCTTACTGCAGTGGGCAGCAAGTGTCTCACAGCAGCCGCCGAGCGAACGCACAGAGTAACGTCATAACCTGGTCATAACGTGATTTTCAAAACAGTCAAATGAATCTAATACACGCTTGACCGGAAGAAGTAGCGCCGGCGACTGTGGCATAATAAAAGTTCCGCTGTTCTCGAGGCGTGTGTTGCGTTCGTCTCTCATTAGCAATCTCTACAGCGGCCTCGTTCAGATCCAACATCACTCGGCCATGCGCTGCTTCATACTACAGTAACGTCAATAGGGTACATGTCGAACGTCATACGACTAAACCGGAAAACTGGTTTCATTGCATCCGCTTGTCAGAGAAAGTGTTAACAGCAGAACTGATGACATATCTATGGACTTTTAAGGTATTCAGCGAAACTACCTAGTTCACATTATTATAGATGTTTTATTCTATTAAATATCTAAATGTTAGTGTGAAGAAGAAAAATTAAAAAAGCTTTTTAATATCAATCTGCATATGTGGGGGATATCAGTTATGCTCATCTTTGCTCGCTCCTTTTAAGTTATCTTGAATAAAACGGCTAATTTTTCATGAAGCACACACAAAAGACCTAAACTGGAAGCGATCGAATCTGTTTTACAGAAAACGGAAGTTAGATTGCGCATAATCCCTATAATCTTCTATAATAAAATTTCTGCTTGAGTCCCGTCCCGATTCTTTTCCACTGACTGTAAGGTGAAGACAACATTTCCCATGATTCCGCGCTCAAACTTGCCGCCACCAAGCAACGCCTTTGTTTTTAATAGCCGACCTGTAGCGGCGAAAAATGTACATTGTAGCTTTTAAACAAAATTGCCAGATTTTTTTTTTATTAGCTCCCTCCAGAATTGTAGCAAATCTAAAACATTAATATTGCCAAACTCTAATTTTTTTGCTTTTTAAAAACTCTTTAGAAATAATTACTCCTGTTTCTATTAGTTTACCCCAAAAATAAAATTCTGTCATCCTTTAATCAAACTTATGTTGATCCAAACCTGCATGACTCTTTATTCTGCTTTTTTTTTTTGTCCAAATTTAGTAGGGTCCAAAGCAACATTGAATTTCATTTTATGGACAAAAAAATGTATATCCTCCTCTTGTGTTCCACAGGGGAAAGTAAGCCATACATGTTTGGAATGACATGGGTTTTTTTTTTGGTGAACTAATCCGTAAAGCAATTTTCCTGGCAAAAATTACATGAAAAAACTTGCTGCACACATGATGCAACTCATCAAGCACTTTGGACACAGCAACAAGATGATGTCATATGAGAGGAAGAAGAGTTGTAGGAGAGACGTGGAGTGTGTACAAGCCTCCGCAAGGGGGAGGAAAAGAGAGAGAAACAGATGGATGGACAAGTGTAGAGTGAGTAAGGCAGAAGTGTGAGGAAGAGAGAGAGAGAGAGGGAGGAGGAGAATGGGTGAAAGTGTGTGAACACTCACACAGCTGAGGGTGGATGTGTTCTTAGCAACAAGCCAGAGGAGTGTAGGAGGAAGAGACTGGAGAATCAGGGATAGAGGAGTGGAACACTGACACAAATGTGTGTGAAGCAGCAGAAAAGAGTTTGTATATTTGAATGAATTATAGTTTGTCAGTAATTGAAATGAGAAGATGACATTTAGGAGCTTGTCAGGACTATACAGACTTATTTAACTTGGGGTATAGTAGAGAACATCAGGTACTGACTGTGATTTTTATTTATTTTTATTTTTTTTAAACAAGTTGTTGGATTACTGTGGAAGCTGTCTGGAGCTTTGGAGAATGGGTGGGTTTAGACTCAATCTGTCATTTTCACTGTATTTTTGACATCTGTTCTACCCTTCAGTCCCTTTTTTATGGACTTTGTACATTGGAATCGTAATGTGGAGCTCTTTTTTTTTAAAATTCCACTCAGAAAATTTACACAATATTGTCCACTTACATCTGTGGTTTAATTGATCTGTTCACTTTCAACGTGGTAAGTTGGATGTTTTTTCTCTAAATGTTTAAATTATTAAATATTTTTGTATTTAGAGAAATCAATATATCTAATTGCAAGCTATTACAACAACTATTTCAGAAAATGTTTTGCTTTATTTTCTGTATTCTGTGGTGCTATATAAAAATAATTGTTTATAATAATATTAAAGGAAGAAACAAATTATTTTATTTTATTTTAATTGTATGCATAGTTTATATTTTTTTAAGATTTATGTATTTCTCTATGTTGAGAAGACATTGATTTCTCTAAGTTTTATCCAGTGTATACATAAGTTTAAGAAATAATCTAATTATCTGAATAATTTCCTCTCTTATCTAAGGTGTCATGCATTGGTTGATATAAGTTTAAGTTTAACTGTGTTCCTTAGTGGTTCTTTACTATAATTTAGTGCTCGTCAAGTAATATACATAGACATTGGAGCTGGCTGGCTGTCTCACTCTCATTTTTGTCTTGCTATTTAGTTGCAGTGACTGGAGCCAACAGGTTGTGATTCCAATATTATGCTTAGGTTTCATTTTATATGTGTGGCAGATTTAATATTTACTTACTTTACATGCAAGAAAAAGACCCATTTTAAATTCAAAGGTCATGTTGCATGCATTGATTGACTATCTGAGTGGTCAAGCTCTTAGATCCCGACCTTCTACACATTTCTGTTTTGTTTTGTTGTTGTTGTTTTTTTTGAACGAGCTGCTGTGAATACACTAAGTAGGCATGACATTGGAAGGCCAAATACAGAGTCCATGAGAAATGGATAATAGTGCCTGTGGCTGTATGTGTATGTGAGTTCAGCATGACCCGTGTGGCAGGCAGCCAGAATAAGACCTTATAAACAGTTAACAGCCTGCCTGGATACAGCAGAAGGCATTGCTGCTTAACATCACAGAGATTATTGAGTTTGCCGGAAAGGAGAAATGTTATTTTACTGTCACTTTTAAATACGCGCACATGCTCTCCCTAAAATTCCTGACTATTAGCATCTCAGTTTTAACCACATCATCATAAACTTTTGTCTGGTTTGCAATCTGACTGAAATGTAAAGCAGCAAATCATGAACCCCCCCCCCCCTTATTTTTGTACACCATCTTGTGCAGTAATTCACATTCACATTTTCAATTCACATTTATTTGTGTAGCACTTTTCACAATACATATTGTATCATAGCAGCTTTACAGAAAATACAAGTGCCTACAAGACAAGAATTTATCAGAGGTGGCTTTGTCCAAGTAATGTCCATATGTCAGAAATGTACAGTTCTAAGATAATACAAATCATGCTAACATCAGTTAGCTGACATTTTGTATTCTTTTAAGCAGAAACAATGATTTCATTAAAGCAGTTATTGCAAGTTGTGATCATAATGATTACAATATATAGAAAGTAAGTGTTAGACAGTATGTAAACAGATTGCAAACAGCCCATGGGTGCTCACTGTGGCTGATGCTAGGCTCCCATTATTTATTTCCTGTGATCAAAATGGCTATGCAAAAGGCAAAAAAGAACATTGCATCTCTTCTTCTCTTCCACCCAACCTGTTGTTGTAAAAAGTGCTTTTCTCTTTGCTCTTCTTTGTTTTTGCTTTGAAATCTTGCAGGAACATTTAGACAAAATATGATAAAATGATCAAGATCAAACTACATAGCTGATTCTTTGTTGTGAAGAATAAATCTGCCATTACTTTTGCTTTGATAGATGCAGAATGTCTGGCCATTCCACTTGACTGTCTGGATGAAATGATTGTGAAACAAGAGAATGTGTGAGAGAAATAGATTGGGGACAGCAATTTTCTGTTGTTGATAATCATCTTATAGTGCCTCTGGTTGCAATATAGGCTAGTTTTATATTTTAATAAACATGTGATATTTTCATGATCTGTCTTGAGTACTTCCATTAGTGTAAAGGGAACATTAAAGGGAAGATCTTGATCTTGATTTTGTGTGTGTGTGTGTGTGTGTGTGTGTGTGTGTGTGTGTGTGTGTGTGTGTGTGTGTGTGTGTGTGTGTGTGTGTGTTTGTGTGTGTGTGTGTGTGTGTGTGTGTGTGTGTGTGTGTGTGTGTGTGTATAGAGAGTGTGCGGTCTATATGTAGCAAGGTCACAGAGTCTAGTAATGACAGAAGAGTCACGTATATTTAAACTGGAAGCTCAGTAAAAGGGAAGATTAATTAAAAGCCCTGCCTTTCCTCACATTGTGATCTCTATACCTACAGATAATTATTCTGTTCTCCTTGTAAATACAGTACTGTATATAGATGATGTGAGAAGTGGTGTGCAAAGCTGTGAGCTTTGAGGAAGTCATTGCCAATTAATATTGTAATTAATCTTGCAGTCATGAAGCTGTTCTGTATTCAGATCTTTAACCCGCTATTGCATGATGTCGACTCCAACAAGCGCACGTTCTTCAGTTTGGCAATAAAATGGTTAATACTTTATGTTATTTATTTATTTATTGTGCATCATACGGAGGATTCAAATTTTTGCTCTGGATTGCTACCCTCGGGAAAACATTTTTTGTATTGTAATTGTATTATTACAATAATAATAATATGATATTAAAATTATAAATGTGTTAAAATATGATAGTTTCCCTACATCTGCTATAATACAAAATGTTGTTAGTCTCGAGAGTATGTACATTAGTTAATAAATACGATGATCTGCCTTTGATAATCGAATGTCCTGATGGACTAGTGGCAGTAAATCCGTTTAGGGTGCAAGAGGTTCTCGGTTCTAATCCATCCATGAATGTTTTTTTTTCTCATTAAAACCAAAGATGTTCATCAGTGATTGTATATCAAGAGCAGGGACACGTTTATGTGTATTTTGTTTTGTGATTTCAACGTAACGATTAGAGAGTCTCCGCAACAGCGATTCACATCCACACCCTGTTGCACGCGCCTCTAATAAAAGTGACAACGAGCACTCAACATGATTTCAAAAACAACACATCCCAGTGCCAAATCGCCTATTGTTAACACAAATTGATAATCAACTAGAGGTGTTTATTTTGTATTAGATATCGCAAGATGTTTCAAAAAGTGGTAGGGTCAATATTGTCCCCTTCAAAAAGTGTTGGGGACATGTCCCACCCGTCCCACCCGCAAATTACGCCTATGAACTAACGTTAACGTTAACAAAGATAAGTAAATACAGTAAAAATGTATTGCTCATGGTTACTTTGTTACTTAATACATTAACTAATGTTTTACTAATGAACCTTTATTGTAAAGTGTTAACGTTTAATCATTAGTTTTTGATTTCAGTAATAAGATCTGTTTTATGCAAGAAAAAGGAGTCAAATAATGGATTTCAAACTCAGTTTAAACAATTTATTTTTTTCCCCCTCATATGCCTGCAATAGAGGTTTGAAGAATAGTAGGGGTGTGACGAGACTAAAATGTGATGAGATTTCTTGTCGAGGCGAAAGTAGTCTTGTGATATTGCCATGACAGAGTGGTTATGATGATTAGGAAATAATATGCCACCGCTATGTTTACATTATGCCTCCACTGTCATTTTGCTTTGTGTTTAAATAAAAAAAAAAAAAAAAAAAACATTTAATTCAGTTGGATAACAGTTGCCGCCGCTCCATATTCACAGAGTACGTGCGATTGAGAAAGTGAAAGTAAACGTGAGCGCGCATCCAAACGCGCTTTCAGTACCCCGCATTTTGAAAGCGGCTCCCTGATGAATACAGATATCTCTCCATATGAAAGCTATTTTAGGCTGGGCAGTGTAATCTCTTAGCTCTTTGTCAAAGAAAAATTTGGTCTTTTTTTTTTTTCACTCTGAATATTGAGAGAGTGCGATGGTTGCAGTTGTTATTGTAAAGAGTTACCATAAAAAAATTAATAACAGTTTTCTCTTAATCTTATTAAGCACAAACAAATAAGGTTTCATTTGTTAACATTAGTTAATGCACTGTGAACTATCATGAACTAACAATGAATGATCAGTTTGTGGAAAGGAGTTCAGTTAGGAGGTCAACAGTTGTAGAAGCTCATAAATCATGTACAGTAAGGTCTGAAGAGACTGAAATCATACAGAAGAGAAGTCAGTCAGTTGAGTTAGTGGCAAAACATTTTACAGTACTTGAATATTGTTGTCTTTTACTGCATATGATAATTCATACTCAGAAAGTAGAACTGAAATGACATTCATTACAAGATGATTAGTTAAAACATTTCAAATGAACCTGCAGAATGTTTTTTCTAGTCATGTATTTCACCCTTGAGGATTTCTTAAAAATAATGTGTAAAATCTCGTCTCGTGAACTCAATCTCGAGTCTCGTCTCGTCTCGTGAGCTACCTGTCTAATCACACCCCTAAAGAATAGTAATATGTAGCATCTTCTGAACAAAACTGTTGGAGCTGGGTGAAATGACTCTGAAATGATTTTAACTGCCCTCAATGAAATGTTCCTCAAGCACACAGTGTCACAGACATCTCACCCTGGTTGGCACCTCTTTTTTCTTTCCTTCCCATATATCTCATTTTCTTTTCTATCTCCCTGTCTCAATGGCATTTGCCACTGAGGTAAGCATTCTCCACATTTAAAACGTTAGTGTTGTAAGTGGTAGTTTGTTTACTCTCTGCTTTCTCCTCCCAGCATCCTCTCTTCTTCTGTTTGTTCTGTGCCTTTGTTTTCCACACATTTAGGGAAAACACATACTTGCAGAATGATCTCACTTTTTTAGCTCTTGTGCTTCAGTGATCTCAAAAAGCTACATTAGTGTTCTTCTCACTGTGCTTATGTGGATCACTCACCCCTGAATGCCCTTACCTACAGTAAAAGACAGAGAGAGTGGGAGCGAGAGGAAGAGACAAGGTGAAAAGGCGAGACTTAGAGGCATGCGAGGAGATTAGTGAAGCATAAGACTGTGTTAACAAAATGTAACACAAAAATTGTTTGGCTTTTGGAAACTCATATCCAGTTATTGCTAGTTAGGCAAGTGTGAGAGCACCGTGGAGAAAAACTAGGGTATGCAATCACGCCTGTTATAACACTCTTAACACTGTGGTTTGACCACACTAACTCATCTTCTATCAGCCTCACTCTCCAATCTAACATCACCTCAGAGAGACATACCAAACCGTGTACTCATTTGTGGGAGAATGCTAAGTTATGTAGTTGGCGTCTGTCAAATAAAATAAGCAGCATGCAAACTCACAGAGCAGGGGTGTCAAAATAAGATAAGCAGAAAAACTGACTCTCTTGAGTCATACCGGGTTAACATCCATGAGTCGCTTTACAGTTCCTGATAGCCTGTGTAACTTGTCTCATTAAGTTGATGCTTGGGAGTAGAAAACAGTAATGGGAAAGTAAAGAGAAATCTAGAGGAATAAACAGTGGAGGTAGTTTTATTCAGGTAATTGCCATATGTATGTACTGAGAACCTCAATGCAGGTATAGCAAATGGTTTCCATAGCTACTGTTCCAGTGTCACATGATTTTGCACTAACATGTGACATTTTCTCTGCTTAATTGACTCTCCACAAGGAGCCGAGGAGCCAGAATGCCTCTTCAGCTCTCCTAAAACTCCAGTTATTTTTATATACTGAAATCTAAAGTGAATGAAATGTTCTAGAATGTGTATTTTGTATTTCATACCTATATGTATTCATGGCCATTTTTTATCTTGTTATATTTTTTTATATTAGTTTATAACTATCAGCTATATACCAAGTGAATATCCATTTGTGGTTTGAATGTAACCCTGTTGTAGCCAAACATTTTTATTGCTTTATGAATTCTGTGGCACACTTATGAGCTAGTATACATGGCATATAATATAGAAAAAAACAGCATTATGACAATATGTTGTTCTGTGTTGCCATGGAATGTTCTTGGCAGGTGTTTAGTTTATCTTTTGTACTTCTTATCTGTTGTGTGCTTTTTCTCCAGCAGATAAGCAAAGCCAAAAGATACTGTTGTCTTTGCATATTATTGATAGAATGCAAGTATTATGTTACTTTATTTCCTTTTACCTTATTTATTTATTGTATAATTATTATCACTGATTTACTTCAAAAGACTGCCTATTATTTAGGCGAGTGTGTGTGTGTGTGTGTGTGTGTGTGTGTGTGTGTGTGTGTGTGTGTGTGTGTGTGTGTGTGTGTGTGTGTGTGTGTGTGTGTGTGTGTGTGTGTGTGTGTGTGTGTGTGTGTGTGTGTGTGTGTGTGTGTGTGTGTGTGTGTGTGTGTGTGTGTGTGAAGTAGATTTTTGTACCTAAGGTATAAAGAACAAAATGAAAAATTTCAGACGTGTTTTTGGGGGGGATTTGCTAGCCACAACGACAGAGCTGTTTACTTTGGCATACATATTATTACTGTCACATTTCCACATAATTTAAATACACTTTGGTGTCAGTGGTATTTGCACCGGATAATGTGAAAATTGAGGATTGGACACTTTCATTGTATGCTACTATTGATCAAACTGTGCTCTAAGACAGCTTTAGGAGACTCATAATGTATATGCAGATTATACATTTTCTGTAATAGTGAATTCTGGGATCACTTTGTAGTGTTGCAAATCCATGTCAAAACTTTGATAAGGGAGGAAATTAACTAAACTTATAAATTCAACTTAAGTCATTTGCTGAACTGAATGTTTTCTTAACTGAATTGGTAAATTTGCACTGGTGTGATTCTTTTAAATGTCCTTTTCTCCCTAAGTCGTGGACCAAGTCCTGCTTAGATTGACTGACAGTCTCTCACTTGTATCATCAGATGCTGTATTTCAAGCCTGAGTAATGTGATAAAAATACAGTACAGAAGAAGGGAGGGAAGCGATGTTCTCCCGCAACCGCTGCAATGGACAGGATGGCACGGGCCTCCCTCAGTATCCCCGACCCAAAAAGAAAACTGCAGTGCCAAAAAGAAGGCAGCCTAATCCCAGAGTTGCTCTGGTGTTGCGTGGGAAAATTCATCGTTTCTTGCAGGGATCTGCAGATCATACTGTCCAGCCTTCTGGTCTTTACAATGCAGGAATTGAAGAACAGGATGAAGAGGGTGAAGAGGATGTTGAAAAGTTGCAGAACTATTACAGGAGAGAATTAGCTTCAGCAGAGGTCTGCTGCTTGCCTCAGGTGCCAAATGGACATGGGCTGGGAGAAGTTTCTGAGGCACCTTGTGTCGGTGAAGTGGAATTAAATCGAGAAGGAGGCATCAGGATTCCTTGCACTTTGCAGCACAACAGTAATTTGACAGTGGTTCAAAACCAAATATCGCAAGATCTAAATGGGACAGAGTTTTCATCTGGTAAAGCACTTGATGGTCAGCCTAAAAAACAGACAGACACTCTGCTGTCCAGGTTCAATATGTTGGTACAGGATGAAGTTGTGGAGGGGAATGAGAACTATCCAGAGGAAGAGTCAAGTGCTATCGTTGAGCACATACTGAAGGAATTGCGAGGGATCAACAAAATTCAAGAGGAGATTTCAGACTTGAGGGAGTACTTGTCATCTGTTCATGGTTCTGTTGAGGAGGTCTCTAGCTGTGTAGATGCAGTTTTATTAGAGATTGAATGCATGCGGTCTGGAAACAAATCTGGTGTGGAGACCTGGCCAGGAGCAATGGGGGGCACTGAAGGTCCCTCCCACCATCACAAATCAAGTAATGCTGCTAGTATAGGTTGCTTTAAGCCTTATGCTGTTGAATCCTCAAGTAGCTGTGGTGATATACTCTCGGAATATCAAGTTCTTGATGGGAAACACAAAGAAGTGCCAAGGCAGGCCACTTACACTAGTGCCGAGACTTCAAACCACAATGAACACCATCCATTTACACGAGAAACATCGGATCGAAGGTCAGATGCATCTCAAAGTGCAGGGAGAAGGAAACTCAGCTTTGGTTACCTTGAGCGCCAGGATGGACAGGACTGTCCAAGCACCAGTTCTCTATCCTCGGGTCAGAGTTCCAAGTCTGAGTCTGATCCAGAAAGACCCACCTCTGGACAGGGCAATACAGGGTGTGAATGTCAGACCTGGAACCCAGTGGCTTTAAAATGCAGTGGGAGTGGAGAGATCGGATGGAGTGAAGATGATTCTTGCTCCAGGCAAGGCAGTTTTGAAGAGGCAGAGTGCTGCACAGGTGAAGTAAACCGTTGGGACCCATCAAGAGCTGCAAGTACATGCAGTAGAGAGGATTGGAAGCAGTATGGTGCAGAAATGCTCCATGAAGAACCTGGTTTGGGCTGCCATAATTGCAAAGGAGATGGTGAATGTCCTCAGAGCTCTGTATATCAGAATGACATTTATCATGTATCTTCTTGTGAAAATTGCCTTGTAAAGCTTCCATCTAAAGGTGAGTCAATAGAAAATGTGATTGCTGAGCCATCCAGGAGCCTTCTATATGAAGGTACATCACTATGTAATCCAAATGTCCCTAGTTGGAAGCCTGACTCTGCTGATGACAGTAATGTTGCCTTGAATGTAAAAAAGTTTGGTAGAGCAGTTATTGACTTTAAAACTGCCTTGCGGGGAGCTCTGAAGAAGATGGATGGAACTAGTGCTACTTTGCCTGGAGAAAAGATTGAAGTCCATCCACTGATCTCCCTGTGTGGGAAGCAACAAGGAATGATGGTGACTGGGACACCAAATTTAGAGATGCCTATGATAGAGATGAAGAATCCACAAACAGAAACAAATTATTCTGAGAGGCCTCAAGCCATCAGTACTGAGAAAGGCTTTGGAGAGATACCTCAATTCATCTTCACCAAAGCAAAACTTGAATCACCTCCTCACCAGCATAATAGTGAAGATTCAGAACATCCAAATTCTCCAGGGTTGGACTCATCCACCAGTAATGCATCAGATGCTACATCTGGACATCCAACCAGTGCTCATTTAACACAGTGCTTCTCTACGGACATTATCCCAGACTCTTTTTCCCCTGAGGAACTAGTTGAAGAGGAGCAGGGAACACTAACAGGGGAAACGAAGCCTCCCACTGAGTCCTCCACAGAAGGAGGTAGCGAAGCAGAGCTTAGTCAGCGGGATGCACGGCGTCTGAAGTGTCTCAGGAGTTTCCAGCAGATTTTGAGGGAGAAGAGAGAGTCCAGAAGACAACTCAGTATAGTGACGATGTCAACATTTTCTGAAGATGATTTGAACCCAGGTATATTGAGTTTTTAGGCCTTTTGCTTCATATTCATTGTTCTGTTTTATTGGGATGTGTTATAAGTTTTTGGCTGAAATATCAAATTTGCAGTGTTAGTGCTTTCTGGTAACTCAATCCTATGAAAATCATTATCATGTCAGAAATGAAAAGTGAATCATTCTGATGACCATGTGCCCATCAAACGTGTCTCACAAATAATTTAAATGTTACTCTAGATTTTTTTTTTTTTCCTTGTAAAACAACAGATCTCATTAGAAACTGCTGACTCTTGTAGCCAGTGGGTGTTTGGTCCTTTCCTGCAGATATATTAGCTAGTGCCTTGCTGGGTGTTAAACTAGTCGTGTTCCCCAGGCTCAAACAAACTAATTACACTCATTGTATTGAAATGAAAACAAATCTGACATGAAAGCAGAGAGCAGGGAAAATTTAGGAGCCATTATAAATGAATAAAACTTCTCAATGAAACTTTCATGAACCATCTAGATCAATTGCAAAATCCCCACAGTTATGCAGTTCATATTCCAGGTCCATATACATAAACAAGATTATTAAACTCCCTGTCTGCAGATATAAATATGTTCTTGGACAAGAAGTTTATACGCTTTATAATGTTGTCTAGTTAAAGAGCCAATTGTTCTGGCTAACAATTATGTGCTATGTGTGATATGCTATTTGTTGTTATTTTCAGATGGAAGCCAGGATGAAGATCAGGTTATATCTTTTTCACATTGTTTAAAAAGTGCCTAGATGCTTTATGTTTGCAGTGATAAATAATGCTGTTTAATGGTCTTCAGTGTGCATGATATTGACAGACTCCTTTTTGTGTTTACTGCATTGTGTTAAATTAGTTATGTCTATGTTTTATTTTATTTTGTTTAAATCATTTCTTGTTCTTATTGTAAGCTATGCTGCATTGTAAACATTACACACATTTTCAGACTGTTATTGATTGTAGCTCATTAAAGTATCCCTCCCGGTTATACCGTATAAAATAGAAACTCTGATGGCAGATACATTTATAGCCTGTTGCTAGAGTTGCTGAGTCAGAGTTTTATAGTAGCAATGATTTTTTTTTTTTTTTTTTTTTTTTTTTTCTCCAACCTTTTTGTTTTGAGGGGTTTTGGCATTAGGGATAGGTTTGTGTGAGGAATTTAATTATTTTTTTGCAATTACATCAATAATTCTAGGTATTTTTGGGAAAGAAATGTTTCTAAAATCATTTAGTGCACTTGCAGCCTGTTGCCAAATGATGAGTAAGGAGATAAAATGGTGTGTTTTAGTATTTTTATTACAGCACAAAGATGGCATAAATGCTATTCAGTGCTTTGTCTAAATTCTATATTACATAAAAAATATTTTATTTTTTAATTTTAATTATACATACTTTTTTAATTATAAAATTTATTTTGCTAACATATATTTTATTTTATTCATCTAATTTGTTACAAATTTTGGTATAATTGCTTTTATTTGCAAGATAAGTATGCATCTTTCTGTATTCATCTTGAATGATCTTGAACGTGCATCAAAAGCAAAATTTCTCTGTGTTAGATGTATTATACTATCGTGTGTCTTGAAAGTAAATTAAATTGTAATTTCCTACAGGAAGTGTACATTAGAGTGTTGAGTACTAGGATCTGAGCCATTGCATGTTTCATCCTGTCTTGACTAGAAGTTTTCTCATGACTGGAAAATTCTGATTGTAGTCATAAATATAGTGGTGAAATTCAATCAACCAAACAGCAGGGTTTTCACTATTCCTCTTTCTCCCTGTTTCCCATTTGCTGTTTTTGTTGCTTATGTGAAGCTTTAACATTGTTTTAATGCATATAAGACAATATGATCATCCTTTCAACAGAATATCAATGGAGACCATAACAAACATCCATGGGCCAAACCTGGGTATGATCCTCTTGCTCATTCTTTTCACTGTTTGAACCATGTTGTTGTTGTTTAGCTGTTCTTCACCAAATTTTTGTTTTCCATTACTGGAATATCCATATTTTTGTATCTTCAGGGGAGGAGCAATATTTGGCATTGATAGCATGCCTGACCTTAGGAAGAGGAAGCCTATTCCTTTGGTTAGCGAAGTGGTGAGTGTTTTTTTTTTTATGTTCATTTTCCACACCTCCACCCATATTGAAACAACATTCTGCCACATTGCTTAGTAATATTCCCTCTTTACTGGGTATACAGATTTGACTTATTGTAATCTAACTTTTCTTATCTCTTATCTAACCTAACTCATATAATTGCAAAAGTTTAACTGAAATCTGGTCTTCTTTTGTCATTTTACTTAATGCTTTCCTTTACAACTAGGCCATGGTAAGTAAACCTTTTCTATTACAGATTGCATCACAATTCAATGTTTACTTTTTTCAGCTTTTACTCAAAGCAGACTGAAGAAAAAACATTCAGGCATATGTTTACATTATTTTAGGTGTAAACTGTTATAACATTGTGTCCTAGTCAGACATGATGTGATAAGATTCCAGTGACAAGCAATTCATCTTTCCACACTGAAATTGAAAGTGTTGTGTGCATTTAACAAGGCGAAAAAATATATTATATTTTAGATTATGTAAAAAAGTTGTTTTGTGCTCAGTTTCATTTCCAGTGTGATGCCGCTCAATTCTGGTGTGGTTGAAATGAGCAGTAATAAATCACCAATGAATGAGCACATGACATCCTGTCTCAGAAGGGTTTGATATTACAAGTGGTCTGTTTTTGTTTATAATGGATTTTGGCATCCATGTAAATGTGTCAATGTAATTTTCCAGCAATCTTTTTATTGAATGTCTTCTCTTTACCCTTAAAGAGGGACATCTTATGTGACTGGTGCATTAAAAACCAGGCGAGTGTGTGTACTATTGAGAAAAGAAGCTCTATTTGAAGTGTTTGTCTTCTCCAGTTCACTGACATGTCCATGAGTCAGAAATGGGTAACTTTCATCAATCAGCCTTTGTTGCTATAAAATTGAAACCCACACAGATACATTTGACTGCTGTAGGGGACAAAAAAGAATAAATGCAAAATAAAAACAGATTTGATCCGGAGCTTTTGACTTGCACAACAGTTTTCATGGCAACGAAGTCTTTTTTTTTTTTTGTAAAGTGTGATTAAGATATGAACAAAGGTTTTTGCATAACTCTGAAATACTTGATTCTGAATGTTCAATCACTGAAATCGGTGGTCATATTTTTTGTGTAATGAATCGTGGAAGCTGTAATTGAACATTGAATGATTTCCCACTTAGCTGTGATAATTTTATATCTTGCATATCACTTTGTGGTCTCTCTGTTCTCTCATAGAATGTCAGTCACTATCAATCATTGTCCATTAATTGATTGTTTGATTGATTGATTTTGCAGCTGTAATATACGAGATCAACCTGTTGGTGTATATTATCTGTGACTCATTTATTTAACACTTTATAAGGTTCTACTGTATACAGTGGGTACGGAAAGTATTCAGATCCCCTTAAATTTTTCACTCTTTGTTACATTGCAGCCATTTGCTAAAATCATTTAAGTTCATTTTTTTTTCCTCATTAATGTACACACAGCACCCCATATTGACAGAAAAACACAGAACTGTTGACATTTTTGCAGATTTATTAAAAAAGAAAAACTGAAATATCACATGGTCCTAAGTATTCAGACCCTTTGCTCAGTATTTAGTAGAAGCACCCTTTTGATCTAATACAGCCATGAGTCTTTTTGGGAAAGATGTCATGTTGTTTTTCACACCTGGATTTGGGGATCCTCTGCCATTCCTCCTTGCAGATCCTCTCCGGTTCTGTCAGGTTTGATGGTAAATGTTGATGGACAGCCATTTTTAGGTCTCTCCAGAGATCCTCAATTGGGTTAAGTCAGGGCTCTGACTGGGCCATTCAAGAACAGTCACGGAGTTGTTGTGAAGCCACTCCTTCGTTATTTTAGCTGTGTGCTTAGGGTCATTGTCTTGTTGGAAGGTAAACCTTTGGCCCAGTCTGAGGTCCTGAGCACTCTGGAGAAGGTTTTTGTCCAGGATATTCCTGTACTTGGCCGCATTCATCTTTCCCTCGATTGCAACCAGTCGTCCTGTCCCTGCAGCTGAAAAACACCCCCACAGCATGATGCTGCCACCACCATGCTTCACTGTTGGGACTGTATTGGACAGGTGATGAGCAGTGTATGGTTTTCTCCACACATACTGCTTAGAATTTAGGCCAAAGAGTTCTATCTTGGTCTCATCAGACCAGAGATCTTATTTCTCACTATCTTGGAGTCCTTCAGGCAGGCTTTCATGTGTCTTGCAATGAGGAGAGGCTTCCGTCAGGCCACTCTGCCATAAAGCCCCGACTGGTGGAGGGCTGCAGTGATGGTTGACTTTCTACAACTTTCTCCCATCTCCCGACTGCATCTCTGGAGCTGTGCTCTTAGGAACCTTAAGTGCAGCAGAAATGTTTTTGTAACCTTGTCCAGATCTGTACCTTGCTACAATTCTGTCTCTGAGCTCTTCAGTCAGTTCCTTTGACCTCATGATTCTCATTTGCTCTGACACGCACTGTGAGCTGTAAGGTCTTATATAGACAGGTGTGTGGCTTTCCTAATCAAGTCCAATCAGTATAATCAAACACAGCTGGACTCAAATGAAGGTGTAGAACCATCTCAAGGATGATCAGAAGAAATGGACAGTACTTGAGTTAAATATATGAGTGTCACAGCAAAGGGTCTAAATACTGTGATATTTAAGTTTTTCTTTTTTAATAAATCTGCAAAAATGTCAACAGTTCTGTGTTTTTCTGTCAATATGGGGTGCTGTGTGTACATTGAGGGGAAAAAATGAACTTAAATGATTTTAGCAAATGGCTGCAATATAACAAAGAGTGAAAAATTTAAGGGGATCTGAATACTTTCCGTACCCACTGTATGTTACATTAACATTAGTTAATGCATTAGGCATCATGAACTAACAGTGAACAGTAACTTTTTCTGCATGAATTAATCTAGGTGTATGTTCATTAATAATTAGTATTAGACATTTTATAAAAATCAGCGCATTGACAATGTAGAAAATGTTACCATTTAAAGTTAATATGTTAACAAATATAATGTTTCAAAGAATAACATTATTCATGTTAATGCTTGCTCTTATGCTTGCAATTGGAATTTTAATAATTTGAGATTTTTTTTTTTAATTTTATGGAAGTATGTTTGATAAATAACACATATATATATATATATATAATATATATAATATATATATATATATCAAACATACTTGTCAAACATACTAATTTAAATGTGCCAGCCAAATGATAAATAAGTGAAAAAAATTACTCAGATTTTTTTGGATTCTGTTTTGTTTGTAGATATTCAATTTTCTCCTAGCAATGTAGTATCAATCCTTGTATTTAGCTTTCAAAACTTTTTAATTTACTGGACCTTAACCATGACCTGCCAGCCCCCTCACTTACCCTGTACCACTCACTGACTAGCTGGGCAATTGATGGCCAGGGAAAATATAAAGGCAGCCATTTGCTTGTGTTCAATCATTGTCATTAGCTATGAGAGGCTAAATTGTGCTCTTATCTCTGTTCACATGGAAAATCAATATCTGGAGTATTTGTCTGCCTTTAGCTATGAAACAATCAGTGTTAGTTTTTTAGTTTGTTCTATTGACAGTCTTTATAGGCTGGTTTTTGTGGTTGATGTTGCTACTATTCTTTATTATGGTATTTAGTAATATAAGAAGGCAGAAATAGTTAGTCTGAAAACTTTTTAAAGGTATAGTTCACACAAAAAATTGTCATCACTTATTCACCCTCAAGTTGTTCCAAACCTGTATGAGTTTCTTTCTTCTGTTGAACACAAAAGAAGATATTTTAAAGAAATGACGACAACATTTTCATTTTGGGGTGAACTATCCCTTTAAGTAGACACGGTGGTTTTAATGGGTGAATAGTGTTTAGCATATTAATTGGAATATAGTAGATACAGGCATGAACTAACATTTACCACGTGTTTAAAAATAACAGACAGTTTTGCTAAACCCACTAGGTAGGCACAAATAAAGTTATGGTATTGTGAATTCTACACTAATAAATGCTGGGTTGTTTCAACCTATGTTTGGGTCAAATTTAAAAATGTAGTTAAAAAAAATTAAACCAACGGTTGGGTTTGTTCATATTTGACCCAAACATGGGTTGAAACAACCCAGAATTTTTAGAGTGTGCTATCACTATTGTAAAATTAAGCACATGTTAATATTCAACCATTGTTCCCCTCTTTCAGTCTCTGGTACAGTCCAGGAAAGCAGGGATCTCGCACACATTAGCTGCACGCTCTTCGCTGAAGGATGAAGAACTGGTAAGACCTACAAAATACACAAATATCTGTCATCTATCTGCTTCTCTGTTTTTAAAATGGCTTCTCTCAACCCACTTGTTAATGTTGCAATGTAACGGAAGTAGTGATGGATCTTTTCCTACCGTATTGTGATGTAAATCTAAAAAAAAAGAAGAAAAAAAAGTAGGATGGGGATTTGGTGTTCTATCCATTGATTGTTGATTGGATGGCAGCAGATCTAAATACGAGCTTGAAGTAGATTTTGAGAAAGGGGTGGGGTTTAAGCAGACTAAATGATTGCAAAAGTCCTGCTTAAGACACCAGAGGGAAGTATAAAAATAATTTAAAAAAAACATGTGTGGATGTATCATTCACAATAAGACCAATAACAAGCCTTTAGAAAACAGAGAGGGTGAATTTGCATGTCATGCTGACTTTAAAGGAATAGCAAAAAGAAACTGAAATTTAAGTCAGTATTCACTGAAAAGACATGATTCACGTAATTTATGATCAATGCCATGCACATATTTCGTAACCAATAACAATGATTTAATAAATAAATTTATAATTAAAAGAAACAATTGTTCAGTGTTCAGTGTTCAGCAGACATGTTGTCTTTAAGTAATACCACACAGTCATTTGTGTAATTATTACATTCATGGTACATTTCATGGTTCTTTTTTGACCATTTTTGGAGCTTGACAGCATCTGTCCCCTTTCACTTTCATTGTATTGCATTGTGTTTTTCCATTGTGTGGTTCGGAATGACACAAGAGTAATAATGATAATGGAGTAATTTTTGACAGCATTAAAATGTTCTAGTTTTCATTTTTAGTTTAGATTTTTCTAGTCTTGTATCAAAATTAGAGTTACCCTTCATATGCTCCGGATTAATAAATGTTTGCATGGGTGTACGCCACCTACACCTTATGTAGATAAAGATGTATGATGTGGCTCTCATTTGGTCATCACTTTGACACCTGTCTGCCCACTCCCATAACTACACCTACACCAATATTTATAAAGCGCATCTTGTGCTCTTACACTTACCTGCTATTTTTCCTTCTCATTGTTTTTCCCCATTTTCTATTTAAACCATTATTAACCATTTTCTTTCTTTTCATTTTTTTTCACATTTTCACTGTCTTTTCATTGGGCTTTGTTTTGAAATGTCATCTTCAGGGTTGCATCTAGTGCCCATTTCTGGCAGACTCTATTTTCAGCTATTTACTCTCTCCCTGTAGAAGAATCACGTGTACAAGAAGACCCTCCAGGCTCTGATTTACCCCATTTCTTGCACGACACCCCATAACTTTGAAGTGTGGACAGCCACCACGCCCACCTACTGCTATGAGTGTGAGGGTTTGTTGTGGGGTATTGCACGGCAGGGCATGCGCTGCTCAGAGTGTGGAGTCAAATGCCACGAAAAATGCCAGGAGCTTCTTAACGCAGACTGTTTGCAGAGTGAGTCACTAACCAAATACGAAAAACAACAACAACAACCACAAAAAACTATATATTGTCACATTGTATTTTTTTTTTTTTTTACACTATCCCTTATGAATGTTACATCTGTGCCATTGACAAATGCTTTTTAATAAAAGTAAGCAACTGATTGACCAGAAAGCTTGTAAAAATGAGTAAGAAATATGTAAGATTATACACTAACACTAATGCTCAATTATACAATTTATGAAAAATATACACAAAAAATGAAGATTATGCTATTTTTTTTTAATTCAACTTTTCACTTTAATGTTAATTTGTAATGAAAATACACAACAGAAACTTTTTTTTTTTTACCAGTGCATTATGTTTGACACGTTTTTTTTTTTTTTTTAATCACGTTGTATATTGCAATTCAATTATAAATGCATCTCTATAATTGCCAGGAGCTGCTGAGAAGAGCTCCAAAACAGGAGCAGAGGACAGAACCCAGCATATCATAGCAGCCATGAAGGACCGCATGAAGATCCGAGAGAGGAACAGGCCTGAAATCTTTGAGATGATAAGGCTTGTGTTCAGTGTGAATAAACTAAACCATGCTCAGCAGATGAAGGCCATCAAACAGACTGTGCTTGATGGAACATCAAAGTGGTCTGCCAAAATCTCCATCACAGGTACGATAGCAGGGACAGCTGCTATTACTCTGATTGAAATGTTTGAGTAGATACCTTTCAGTGATCTATATATTCAAGGAACAATCATGTAAATGCAGATTTCTATTTGTAAATAATGTCTTTTTTTTTTTTCCATTCATTTTTTTTTTTTTTTTACTGATTGTGATTTCATTATAAAAGATTGTTCAGATTCTGTGTGTTCATGTGTTTTTTCCAGTGGTGAGTGCTCAGGGCCTGCAGGCTAAAGACAGAACTGGTTCCAGTGATCCGTATGTGACTGTTCAGGTTGGCAAGACTAAGAAGAGAACCAAAACTATCTACGGTAACCTTAACCCTGTGTGGGAGGAGACGTTTAACTTGTGAGTCTAATACAATATTTTCAGTTCTCTTTGTTCTCTTGGAATCCTGATTTTTACTTGCTCTGTTCTTATTCTCATTTCTTTTCAATGTAATCAGACAAAATCTGTATGTTGCCTTTCTCCCAGAGGCAATATTTGCTCAGGAGTTGTTTTATGTCACCTTTGTCTTCTGATATTTTTCCTAAGATTATAAATTATAAATAATAAAGTGATTTAAAAAACTAAAATAATAAAAAATAAATAAAAATCACAAATGAGACAATTATTGACATACAGTAAGAGCACGGAGCTATTAAATTAAATGTGGATAGCATAGCTCAATTCTGTGAATATTGAGGTCTCTGAATTTTGCGGACTTTGGTATCTTCACAACACTGAGCACAAGTTGTTTGATTGTTGAGATCTCTCCTGAAACTCCACAGGAGACACGTTAGAAATTCCTGGAGACACTTGCTCAGGAGAAGAAAAAAAAATGAGAAGAAATGAGACTTCAACAAAAGTGTCTGTTTGCTTTCCTTATTATCTCATTGCAATCTAGAAAAAGTAATTAAATAGGATATTAACCCTCTGGGGTCTGAGGTGTTTTCTGGGCCTTGAAGGTGTTTTGACAGATCCCAAATGGAATTTATTTCAAACACTCGACTGACTTCATGAAGTGAGTTTGGAGTAAAACATGTACTGTAATGTTTGGTGTGTTCTGCTTTTCAGATGCACATCGTGAATGTCTCACAGCATTCGCAGAGACCATTTACTCTATGGAACATTATTGTTTAGCACCTATAAACATCTACGTTTGAGCAGATATCCATGGACGCAGTATTTCACAGTAAACACTGGTCTAAACGTGCTAATATTGTTACAGTGTAAACACTCATTACTTTTATCATATTGTGTTTTATCTTATAGATCATAAAAACATCCTTGTGTCATATATTTATATTTATTCAGCATTGAAAGACTGCTTACCTGCCTATCTTTTTTTTTTACGTTTCCGTCTATTTCACACTTTTTAGTCTGGCATTAGTTCAACTAGTACAATGTGTACAAGTTTATGTAACAATAACACATTAACTAATGTAAGTAAGAATAAATTACTTGCCTCCGCTGGATAAATCATGTTCTTCTTCTGAGGTAAATCCAAGGCTTATTCCTCATAGCATTAAGCATTAATGATTAAGCTTGATGTTTGTTTATCAAGGTGATAGGGCGTTTACAGGTTCTCGTGCCTCACGTGGATGATTTGCATGTGAATTGCTTGCTCTGAGAAATGTCAGAATGCGCATCTTGTTTGTTTTCTTTATTTTGCAAAAAAAACATTTTGTAAAGTAGACACTTAACAGTTTCGAATGCTGTATAACACTTATCTGTGTGACCAAAATTGACTGATTATTTTAAATTTTTCGCACTGATAAGAAAAAAGCGAGGTGGTCTCGCCAGCGTGACCATCGACCCCAGGGGTTTAATATAAGATTTTAAAGATATCTCCCACAGGCTAAAATGTCAAAGTCAAATCTTCTTCTGGCAGAGCTAAGACAACATACAATGTGCAAAGTTTGCACTGCTTTAAAAAAAAGTGTTATGTGTATGGGAAAAAAGCACTGCATTACATTCTCCAATAATCTATGGCATAGGGCAGCAGAAATAAAGCCACAATAGCAATATTTGTTTTTAGAAAAAAAATGGTAAAACCACTCTTAATATGTGTCTTATTATTTAGCAAAGTGTCAGTTTATAAAAGCAATAATTAATACGAAGTTTGTATAATAAAAAAGGAATTAATACTTAGCTTATTAAATAAATTTATTTTTATTAATAATCTAAAAGTAATATTTATATAATAAAGTTTAGTTCATTATAATAACTGTAGACTGCAGTTGTTAAGAAATATAGCAACTTTTGTTAATATTGAATTGTTGTTAACTATGTTGAAATCACAGGTGTGTAGATTGTTCTAAAATCCAAATGACTTTTGCAAAGCCACAAAAATGTACAAATACACTCTTTTACATCCACAAATAATCTCTTTTATGAAGCAGCTGTGATTTGTTCACAACTTTTCCTTCTCCTCCCCAGTGAGTGCCACAATTCATCTGATCGTATTAAATTGCGCGTATGGGATGAAGATGATGATATAAAGTCTCGTGTGAAGCAGCGTCTGAAAAGGGAATCCGATGACTTTTTGGGTCAGAGCATCATCGAGGTCCGAACCCTCAGCGGAGAAATGGACGTCTGGTATAACCTTGGTAAGTTCCTCAGTCTATGTGTGTTTCAATGTCGAGTAGTACTTGATCTCTTTAAATTATATATATATATTTTTAACTCTCTGGAGCTTTGAATGTAGAACTCGTGCATTCTATACAGCTGTACAGTCATGACGTCAGTTTGCAGACAAACCAGAAGTCTAATTCATTGTGGGTTCCCTCTGGGGTTTTGAATGGGTTTTTATAATTTTTTTTTTTTTTTTTTTTTTTGTATTAGTTGGTGCATTTGTTTGATTTAGTAGTTAACATTTACTAGAAAAAGAGGCTTTCACGTTTTGTTCTATAAAATAAATTACACAGTCACATGGATTCTGAAACCTTTGTGTGCTTTAATGTTGCTTTAAGTTGCCAACAAGGTGCTTTATAAGGACTAATTAAGACCTTTTTTTCCGTCATAAATCTAAAACTGATATTCAAAAAACGCATTAGAAATTCCCGAGGGAACCCATGACTAGACAGTGCTAATTTTCTTAAAGGGATTAGAACTAAAAATGTAATGGCTCCATTGTGTCACACAAGAGATTAAACCATCTGTCTGCTTAAGGGCTCGGATTTCAGTGCAGGTCATAAACGATCGATGCCTAAAATATGAACTGTAATCTAAACTAATATATATCTGACTTAATTTTTAATGTTGTAATAAGCCTGAGCAGATAAAATGATATAATGTAGTGATTTGCATGAATTTAGATATAAGATTAAAAAAGTTACTGTGAAATATGCCAAAATTTTACTTTTAGCTATTTATGAAAACTTGCATGATTAATATGTCTAACTTTGGTGGTGGACATTTTTACAGTCAGTCAGATGGTAACTACTCTACTACGTGGGCACATGGCTTCTTTTCTCTTTGCATAATAATATTACAGAAAGCTGTTCTTCAGTTGTGATTTTCATAAGAGCTCAATACATTTGTGTCTAATCTGTTCACAATTGCTTCCTACACTAGTGAATTGTTTCTGATCAAATATTCATTGTAGAAAATAAAAAGTAAAATGATGAGTGTTCATTTTAAAATCTTGAGTCTTTAAATTTGAAAGTACTTTTTATTTTCTCTTGATAATAAAAATTGGTTAAATGTTATTACCAGATGTGAATCTACCACTATTCTTTGGCTAAGGTTCTCCATTAGGAGCAGATGCTTGTAAATGGAGACTTGTCTTTCATATCACTTGTGTAATGACCATGTGTAATCTCTGACTTCTGCAGAAAAACGCACAGATAAGTCAGCAGTATCAGGGGCCATCAGACTGCAGATAAGTGTGGAAATTAAAGGGGAAGAGAAAGTGGCCCCTTATCATGTTCAGTACACCTGTCTGCACGAGGTAAACCGCTTTCAATATCTTTTTAGATGACAAATGCCTGTTCAAGAATGTAAGAAATGCCTGTTCACTAATGTTCAAGAATTTAGGGTTAGTAGGATTTTTTTTTTAAGAATGAAAGAAATGAAAGAATGAAAGAAATGAATGCTTTTATTCAGCAAGAGTGACAGTAAAGACCTTTTACATTATTACAAAACATTTCTATTTAAAATAATGCTGAATCCCAGATAAAAATGTAAAAAAAAAAAAACTGTTTTCAACATTGATAATAATAAGAAATATTTATTCAACACCAAATCAGAATATTAAAATGATTTCTAATATGCTGATTCAGAATTTTAGAATGATCATGTGACACTGAAGAGTAATGGTTGCTGAAAATTCAGTTTACCATCACAGGAATAAATTATATATATAAACTTATTTTAAATGTAATATTTTCAATATTACTGTATTATTAAGCAAATAAATGCAGCCTTGGTGAGAATAAATGAATTTTTTTATATTGAAATACTACTGACCCAAACTTTTGAATGGTATATAATTCATATCTAATATATTTAAACCTAAAATGCATTTTTAAACCAAAAATACTTTTTATATGTCACTTAGCCTCTTTCTCCATCTCTCTCACTTTTTTTTTTTTTTTGTAGAATTTCTTTCACTTTATGACAGACGTTGAAGGGCAGGGTGTGGTGAAGTTGCCCACGGCACGTGGAGATGATGCCTGGAAGATCTACTTTGATGAGATTGCTCAAGATATTGTAGATGAGTTTGCCATGCGCTATGGGATCGAATCCATCTATCAAGCCATGACGTAAGCCATGAAAGGTTTTCTGTGTATTCTGACAGCCATAGTTCCTTTGCTGTTGGCAGGAAATGTCTGCTGGTACCATACTGTAATCACATCAATTCCCATCAATAACCAGTCAGTTTTAACAATATGAGTTGTTGTTTAAGAGTGTTTTAAATCCTAAGTGGGTATTCGAATGGACTGAATATTTGGGTTCAGTTGTGCATATTGCCAAACAGAATATTAATGAACAGTTTAAATAATTTCCAATAAATACTAACCTAGACATTTTGTTTATTTAATAGAGAGACTTGTTTTGGTGAGAAGCAGTAAATTGCAATGAAAGGACTGACTTATTGTTTGAGATGAAAAGTCCAAATACTGATATTTATGAAAGGAAAATGAACATTATATATTATAAAGAAAAAGTGACATTTACTATTATTACATAACTGTTGTAGTAAAGCATTCTTACTGGGTGTCTGTGTCTGTCCACCTGTAGGCATTTCGCATGTCTGTCCTGTAAATACATGCTGTCTGGTGTCCCTGCGGTAATGAGCACGCTCCTGGCCAACATCAACGCATTCTACGCTCACCCCACCTCAATCACCAATGTCTCCGCCTGTGACCGCTTCACTGCCTCCAACTTTGGGGTAATGCTAACTCTGCATTGCACACAGCTAATATGGCCCCACCACTATAAGGACAGACTAGAGGTTGATTATTCCCTCCATTCGTTCATGAGCATATTCTCAGTACAATGTGATATAAAAATAATAATAATAGTAATAAGGAGAAGAGTTTATTGAGCACCAAATCAGCATATCAGAGTGATTTCTGAAGGATCATGTGAGACTGAAGACTGGAGTAATTATGCTGAAAATTCAGCTTTGCATCACAGGAATAAATTACATTTTAAAGTATATTAAAATGGAAAACTGTATATAAATTGTATTAATATTTCACAGTATTAGTGTTACTAATGTATTTTTGATCAAATAAATTGGAAACTTCTTTAAAAAACATTAAAAAAATCTTAAAAGTTAACTTTTGCTGCTCCCTATGTTAGCATACATAGTGTAATGATGTAACCTGCAAAAATGTCACTGAAAATTCCCTCCACTAATGCACAGAATGATTATATTTTTTGTAACGTCATGTATACAAAGAAAAGCAGAGTGATACTGTACAGAGAAAAGTCCCAGCGCTATTGGACTAAATGTCAGTGCTCTAGGAAGGCTGCTCAGCCAATCAGAAGACCGGAACTAACTGTTTTATAAGCTGTAATGTCACATTTGCTTACAGAACGGTGGTGATTTTGATTGTTAAAATCAGAGTCACAATAAACCTTTGATCCCAAACCCACTGAGAGTATTATTCTCATATGACACATCTGAGGATGCTTTTGTGGCATCCTCTGATTCTAGAAAACCATGAACGCAGCTGCTTTAATTTTTGCACAGCTACAATCCCTTTCCTCACTTTCTTGTACTGGACCTTTCTGCGAAACAGTCTTGCTCATACAAGGATTTTGAAAAGATGCAACATAGTGAATAACTGAAACGTTGTCAGTGTCCCTGACCCTTTGATTCCTATTCAGGTTTTCTCATTGCCATGAGACAGGCTCATTCAAAGGCCTGTCTCTGGTGTGCTTGTACTGTCTTTGTTCGTGTGTGTGTGTGTGTGTGTGTGTGTGTGTGTGTGTGTGTGTGTGTGTGTGTGTGTGTGTCTGTCTGTGTGCACACTCTGTGTCCTTGGATCAAGGTCTAAATTCATTCAGTGGGATATTAGTGTCAGAGAAACGTACTGTACCTTGTGGCTCTTTGAAAATGTTTGAGAGGGTATGTCATTCTTGCTCTGTCTCTATAACTAAATTCATTACCAAATACAGTAAGAAAGAACCAATTTTTTGTTTGTTTGTTTAATTCTATTCACCACTGAGTCATCTTTCTCTCTGTTAATGCAGAAAGATCGGTTTGTTAGACTGCTGGATCAGCTCCATAATTCTCTCCGCATTGACCTGTCAACATACAGAGTAAGTATTTATTGTGTACACTAACTTAAACTAATGGACACGGACAATTGATGCAGTCTAGCATGGTGTGGTGTTAAAAAATTACAGCTTAAAGGGGTATTTCACCCAAAAATGAAAATTTGATGTTTATCTGCTTACCCCCAGCGCATCCAAGATGTAGGTGACTTTGTTTCTTCAGTAGAACACAAATTACGATTTTTAACTCCAACCGCTGTCAGTCAAATAATGCTAGTGGATGGGAACTTCCACTATAAGAGTAAATAAAACTTGCACAGACAAATCCAAATTAAACCCTGCGGCTCATGACGACACATTGATGTCCTAAGAGACGAAACGATCGGTTTGTGCGATAAACTGAACAGTATTTATATCATTTTTTACCTCTAATACACCACTATGTCCAACCGCATTCATCACTCGATTCGTTTGGTCTGATCGCGCTCTGACAGCGGCAGTGATGTCTCGCGCATATACTTCAATGAGAGCGATTGGAGTTAAACATCATCATTTGTGTTCTACTGAAGAAACAAAGTCACCTACATCTTGAATGCGCTGGGGGTAAGCAGATAAACATCAAATTTTAATTTTTGGGTGAACTATCCCTTTAACTGGAATAATGCGCACTAGTAAAAAAAAATATTTTGTTCACATTATGTTATTTACCTTAAAGGTAGGCTAGGCAATGTTTTCTTTAACACTTTTTGTTGTACTGGTTAAAACTCTGTTCACATTCTGATAGCAATCTAAAATAGAAGTGGTCTAAATATACTCTAAAAATGTATATATAATGCATGTCTTATGTGCAAGTCTCAGGACCAAAAAATGTTTGTCCAATCATTGCATTCTGTCACACTGAGCACACTGAAAGCTAGCTTGCTATTGCTAGCCTCTCCAAAATTGCCTACCCTAGCTTTTTTTTTTTTTTTTTTTTTTTTTTTTTTTTTAATATTTAATTTTAAGCTCTTCACTGATGCTGTTTGACAAAAGTTTATGAGGGGCAGAATTGTAGGCGGTGGTGAAAATGATGCCACCACAGTGGGACAGTTGAATTTTGAAAAATTCATAGATATTTTTTACACAAATATTGAAGTCATTTATATTTATAAAACATCAGTATTTATGTAATAATTCATATTTTTGTAATGGATTTTCATGGTTTACGATTGAAATTCAGGACTTGGGCAAGGGTAAAGCAATGAAGTCTGTTTATGAAGGTAATTTAAAAGGTAACAAAAATATGTAAAAGTAATTTTTTAAAAAATTGAAATCCAAATGCATATTTGTATGTAAAACGTGAATATTTCATGCTCAAATCATAATTTGTCAACGTGTTCAAACTTTCAATTTTTCTAAATTTAGCACAAATTTTTAATTAAATCAATCCACATCATGATTGCTGAAATATGTTTTTATGTGTAGTATTGTGACCCTACAATTAATAATGTATATTTCAGAATAATAATGTGCATTATAGTGGAGTCTAAGATGCAGCTGGATCACATGTAGTCTAGGTCTATATAAAAACTGTTTATTGACTGGTTCAACTGGTTTTGAGAGTGGTTGGCATGCATACTCTTTATAACAATATATAGTCTTGATCAATAACCTGTGTGCATATGTTAGTGATACATTGTTTATGATTGTTATTTACCTTCAAGTTACTGTTTTACCAAGGTCATATTGTGCTTCTCACTCAAGCTTCCTGTTTTGTTCTTTCTGTCCCTTTGATCTCCAGAATAATTTCCCAGCCAGCAGTAAACCACGTCTAGCAGATCTCAAATCCACAGTGGATTTATTGACTAGCATTACGTTCTTCAGATTGAAGGTATGATATCGTACCTCTAAATCTGATCAATTAATCGCATGCTGTATTATCTTTTTTGTTGTCTTATACTGTATATGGGATTTATAGGCATGTGGGTCTTATTTGTAATACATATATTGAGGGACAGATCCTATAGAGATGAATAATTCAATTGTGTTTCATACAGTCTTGAGTAAACGCTCAGTCATTTCTTTCTGCCTGAGTTCATACAGTAGAAAGGGATAATAGAAGGTTTGAGATGAAGATTGATTTCTTTGTGCTGAAAGAGAGAGGCCTTTGTGCGGGCTTTCATAACGGAGATTAGTCACTATTGATTTGACAGCGTATTGCTTGTTAGCGGGAGTTATATTGTTTTTATATAGACATACTCTTGTCTTCTCTGACACCCCCTGCGTCCAGGTTTTGGAACTGCAATCTCCCCCGCGTGCAGCCCATGTGGTTAGGGACTGTGTGAAAGCATGCCTCAACTCCACATATGAGTACATCTTTAACAACTGCCAAGAGCTGTACAACAGACAGTTTCAGCCAGCCGTGGAGCCTGTGAGTAAACGCATTCACATCATACACAGGTGTATGTTTGTATACACACAGATGGGTATGCTTACACTTATGTTGAAGTTTGGAGATTAGAATATGTCATTATCAGAGGTTGAATTTCTCATGGATAATACCAACATTTCAACCTAAGACATCAGCCTGAAATGAGTAATATTTTATAGAATTGATCTGTTACCATAGAGACCCACGTTTGTGCATAAAGGTCAGGCCCATGAATCATCAGTATCATTTTGAGTTTCTTCCATAGACTGTCTGTCTGTCTGTTTTTCTGTCCATCTATTTTTCTGTCTGTCTGTCTGTCTGTCTATCCGTCTGTCTATCATCTATCTATCTATCTCTCTGTCTGTCTATCATCTATCTATCATCTATCTATCTCTCTGTCTATCTGTCTGTCTGTCCATTTTTCTGTCTATCTATCTATCTATCTATCTATCTATCTATCTATCTATCTATCTATCTATCTATCTATCTATCTATCTATCTATATCTATCTATTTATCTGTCTGTCTCTCTTTTTCTAACAGTTTGTCTGTCTATCTATATCTATCTATTTATCTGTCTGTCTGTCTGTCTCTTTTTTCTGACTGTATCTGTCTATCTGTCTGTCTATCTATCTATCTATCTATCTATCTATCTATCTATCTATCTATCTATCTATCTATCTATCTATCTATCTATCTATCTATCTATCTATCTATCTATCTATCTATCTATCTGTCTGTCTCTTTTTCTGACTGTTTGTCTATCTATCTATCTATCTATCTATCTATCTATCTATCTATCTATCTATCTATCTATCTATCTATCTATCTATCTGTCTGTCTGTCTGTCTGTCTGTCTGTCTCTCTTTTTCTAACAGTTTGTCTGTCTATCTATATCTATCTATTTATCTGTCTGTCTCTTTTTTCTGACTGTATCTGTCTCTGTCTGTCTGTCTATCTGTCTGTCTGTCTGTATCTATCTATCTATCTATCTATCTATCTATCTATCTATCTATCTATCTATCTATCTATCTATCTATCTGTCTGTCTGTCTGTCTGTCTGTCTGTCTGTCTGTCTGTCTGTCTGTCTGTCTGTCTGTCTGTCTGTCTTGTCTGTCTGTCTGTCTGTCTGTCTCTTTTTCTGACTGTTTGTCTGTCTATCTATCTATCTGTCTGTCTGTCTGTCTGTCTCTCTTTTTCTAACAGTTTGTCTGTCTATCTATATCTATCTATTTATCTGTCTCTTTTTTCTGACTGTATCTGTCTCTGTCTATCTATCTATCTATCTATCTATCTATCTATCTATCTATCTATCTATCTATCTATCTATCTATCTATCTATCTATCTATCTATCTATCTATCTATCTATCTATCTGTCTCTTTTTCTGACTGTTTGTCTATCTGTCTGTCTGTCTGTCTATTTCTTTCTTTTTCTTTCTATTGTTGCCTGTCTGTTCTGTCAATCATTGTCATTTTATTTGTCCTTCGATCTGTCATTTTGACTTTCTATCATTCTCTCTGTTCTAAGTATGTGTTCTGTCTATCTTTCTGCCATTCTCAATCATTCTGTTTGTCATTCTGTCTGACTGTTATTCTTTCATTCTATTTATCATTCTGTTGGTCCATATGTCTTTCTGTCTATCTAACATGTGTTTGTCTGTCTGTCTGTCAGTCATTCTGTCTCCTTATTTGTTGTTCTATCATCATGCTAATGTTCTACTCAACAGAAACAAAAAGAAAAGAAAGAGGTAGAAGAGGGTGAAGAAGGGGAAGAGAAGAAGGATGAGAAAGATGAAGAAATTGCTGCTGTAGAAGAACCAGGACCAAGCATTCAGGATTTGGACTTCTGGCCCAAACTCATCACCTTGATAGTTTCCATCATAGAGGAGGACAGGAACTCCTACAGTCCGATCATAAATCAGTCAGTGACTGCATAGATACACACAATATCACACACAAACACATGAGCTGATATGTATAACCTGGTGTTTCCTGTGCAGGTTTCTTCAGGAGCTAAATGTAGGGAAAGTCAGTGCTGAGGTCATGTGGACACTCTTCGCACAGGACATGAAGTATGCACTAGAAGGTAAGAAGATATATACATTTATATGTATGGGAAGCGTGTGCGTCCTTAAAGGGGGGGTATCACACACGGTTTCTGCCAATCTCATTTTAATCTTGAGTACCTATAGAGTAGTAGTGCATCCTTCATATCTCCAAAAAGTATTTAGTTTTATCATATTTATAAAAGATACATACACCGTACCAAGTCTTTCCGAAAACAGCTAGCACCTGGAGGCGTGCCTTGTGAGCGGAGCTAAAGAGTGACGAGCATGTGCAGCTTTTGTGTAGTGATCGTCTGCAAGCTATCAATGGTCAGCTAAACAAATGTATTTAAGTACACACAATACACCATCGCATTATCCCTGGATAACTTCTGAATCACTATAATGAATATAGCATATAGTGAATAATGAATTGATGAATTCACTACGTTCATGTTGTTTACATTATATGCACTTAGGGCACCTGTTGCCAACAAAACAGACATTTGAAGCAGTTTTACTCACCACCTGCGGTTCCGACTCATGACCGGGATCATTATCGCTGTGACCGCACCATCTTTCAGTTTCAAACAATCTGTAAATCCAGTGTCGAACTGGGCCTTGTTTGTGAAACCATAAGCAGCGATCCTGAGGGCTTGAGCAGCCACGAAAAAACATGAGAGATTCTCCATTCATTTTAACCAATAAAAAAAGTTTCTATGGTTCTTTTAATAACAAATGTCGAGAGCACATCAATGTAATTCGCGAGCACAAAACTCTCAGCTCCACTTAACGCTAGGGTTCTTTGGGAAGCAAGGTTATCTTTCCCTTACAACCAAAAACACACTTCTTTGGTGACATTGTCCTGTGACCTGTGCAGAGCTGCCGACGACTTCTGTAAAGCAGAACCCGTGTTGATGGGCGTGCGCTTGCTCTCTGTAAAAAAAGACAGTGAAGTTTATGAGGATTTGGAAGAGTGTTTTTGGCACAGAAATACTCCGTCATATGTCCAACTCGTGTTTTGAAACTTTGGCCATGTTTAGCATGAGAATCCAACTCTTTAACAGTGTAAATAAGTCAGGATACACGAAATAGCATTAGAGACCCCCCCCCCTTTAAAGTATGTCTGTGTGTACTACAAATTTATTTGAGATTACTCCTCCTAACATCGCCCCATCTCCTTTTTATTTGTCTCTGTCTTCAGTTCTTAAACATATCGTCCTCAATCACTGGAAGAATGGTAAAGGTCAAAGGTTATATAGAGTCATGAGAGTGTGATCTTGGACTTGCATGTCTGGATATAGATCCAAGACAATCACATCACTCTGTTACATGCCAAGGGGTGCTAATCTACACTTTTAATGTGAATTTGCATATAAAATCAGTTGCGATTCAAATATAGTTGGCACTATCAAACACTTTAATGACAGCTTCTATGATTTTGGCACAAAGTGAAATATTAGTATTAAATTATTATCTGCCCTACTTCTTCCTTGTCACCACAGCTGGGTGGGCCAAGCTTCTAGGTACTGAATAATAATAAATATGATCAGTGTTATGTTAATGTGCTCATTGTGACAAGCTGTGAGCTTTGCATTGTGGAGGTTTTATTTCAAAAGAGCAATGCAAATCCTGTTTTCGATATTAAGATTAAAGGTTCAAAACACTTTTTTTTGGTCTCAAGTCCTCACTCTCTCATTGCTACAGCAGAGTTAGAGTTAGAGAATAGAACCCCCGGTTTCATTTTAGATCTTCCGAGTAGGAGTAAACCGGAGTTAGACACCTCATTGAAAAAAAAAAAATCTTTTCCTTTTGATGCCAGCCACCTTTTCTTTTGAAACTACCATTTTTATTGCACTTTTTTATTCTTTCTCAAGTGTTCTTTATCTCTTTCGTCTCTCCTGCCTTGTTTTCTTGTTTATAGCACCTGCCACATTTCATATTCGCAGACTTGATTTTTACGCTGGTAAGACATATGGTTAAGTAACTGTGAGAATGTATACTGTGCACGTGTACACTGCTGTTCAAACGTTTGGGTTGGTAAGAGTTTTTAGTGTTTTTGAAAAAAGTCTCTTATGCTCAACAAGGTCATAAATCATAAATACAGTAAAACCTTTTTTTTTTTTTTTTCATTTTTGATCAATTTAATGCATCCTAGCTGAATAAAAGTATTAATTTATGTTTAAAAGAAAATCTTAATGACTTCAAACGTTTGAATGGTAGTGTATGTAGTGTGTGAAATGCGTTTTCTTAGCGTTAGCCTCTGTGAGTGAGTACAGCTGGAGATTGAGATGAAACTGCAGTTCATTCTTAGTTTATAGCTCAGTGGAGAATAAATATGTTGAAGCCGAAGGAAATTCGTGACCAGGTAAAATGAAATTAAATATGTCGACTCATGCTTGTTGTCTCCCCAGAGCACGAGAAGATGAGGTTGTGTAAAAGTGCTGACTACATGAATCTGCATTTCAAAGTCAAATGGCTCTACAATGAATACGTCTGTGACCTGCCCGCTTTCTCTGACGCTGTCCCAGAGTACCCATCGTGAGTCACGCTGCTTCTACTGCTCTTTCAGAGCATCTTTGCCTAAAGTTTCCTTTTTTTCCCCCTTCAAATAATCTGCAGTTTGTTCTTCATGAGTAGTTTTATTTTCTCACTCACACTCTGTCATCACCTTCAGTCCCAAATCGACTGAGATGCCATGCTGGATATTTTCATCTGTTGTTTAAACATTCTTGACCATTTGCTGCTTTGCTGCCCCTCTGCTTTATTCCTCCTCCTATTTCTCTATATTTCTTCCTTCATTTCCCTTGTGTAGGTGGTTTCTGCCATTTGTTCTCCAGTGGCTCGCTGAGAATGAGGAAGTGTCGATGGAGTTTATGCATGGAGCCCTTGAGAGGGATAAAAGAGAGGGGGTATGGTTCAGAAACTAACTTTTTCTGTGTGTACTGCTCACTTATAAATGGTTTCTTGGTTGTAGGTCTACCAGGATTTAAACATGGTTTGTCAAATAAAATGGCTGCTTGCTGTCTACTACATGTAAGAGGGTTGATTTTTATGAAAATTAACTGATTTCAACTTTGCTTTATGTAAAGGTCAGATTCAAACAGTTTTGAAAACTTTTTTACCACACATTCATTTATTTTTGCTACTTTTCAAATGAATTTTATCTATATAATATTATTAAAAAGTTTAGAGTTGCTACATTTAAAAAAAAAAAAGAAAGAAGGAAGGAAAGAAAACTCTTGTACTCACCAAGGCTGCATTTATTGAATCAGATATATAGTGAAAATGGTAATATTGTGAAATATTATTATAATTTAAAATAACTGTTTTCTATTTTTTATATATTTTAAATTGTAATTGTGATGGCAAAGCTGAATTTTCAGCATCATTACTCCAGTCTTCAGTACCACATGATCCTTCAGAAATAATTCTAATATGGTGATTTGGTGCTCACGAAACATTTATTTTTTATAATAATAATAATTAAATGTTTTTACTGTCACTAGTAATGCTGTATACTGTCAGTTTATCAATGTAATGCATCCTTGTTGAACAGAAGTATTAATTTCTTAGAAAAAAAAGAAAAAAGAAAAGAAATTAGCTGCTCTTTTGTTGTGGTGTCATTTCCACCACACGGCACCATTTTTTTTTCCCGTCAAAGTAATTTTTTACTAAGGAAAAGACTTTTGAACAGAATCTTTTTCATCATTTATTTTTCATCTTTTCAATCAAAATGTAATTTTGTCAAGTATTACAAAAATGCGTGAAAATATTACTTATTTCTGTATATTTAGGATACATAAAATGCATAAACTTCTTATGAGTTTCAGAAACATTTTTTCCTGTTTATGTATGTGCAGTTTTGAACCTTGTTAGTAGACACAATAAATAAGCTAGTAAGCATATATATATATAAAGTTTGTTCAAAAAATCCTCCGTTCAAAGAGTGCCCAGAACTAAAAAATCATCTCGGACTAAAAATCTCTCCTTGCTTTTCCACAGTTCCAGCAGACATCTGAGCATGCTTTGTTTTCCTGTTCAGTCGTGGACATCTTCACTCAGCTCAACCAAAGCTTTGAGATCATCAAGAAACTAGACTGTCCTGATCCTGCAGTGGTCGCCCAGTACAACCGACGCTTTGCCAAGGTGAAAACCAGGAGCAGAGAATGACAGAAATATGATAAATGAAAAATGGTGGCAAAAGAAATATAGGCTGCTGGCACACAAAGTGTTTGTCTTTAGACCATCACCATCTGTTTCTTAGCCTGTGAGTCATATTTAACTTAGACGTCTGATGCAGAGACATCTTTGTCGAAGCCCACACAGGTTTTGTAGGAGCTGAGATATTTGTATTTTATTAGATTTTAGTGAGGACATGACTAAATACTAAATGGAATTGTCTGATATGATCATAATTGTGGTATTTTTATATCACTTTTTTCGGTAATCAACATATTGAGGTATATTTCGGGGAACAAAACAACAGCGTAATGCGTCTTCCCATGAAAAATTCATTAGTTTTCAACAACAAAGTCAATTTATCTGCCGTTCCAGATTACCAGCTCTGTACGAGATGTAGTTCATTTACTCTACATAACATTTAGGTGTAATAGCTGTTCATTTTTTCCCCCTTTCACTATCAGACTATCACCAAAGTGCTCCTGCAATATTGTGCTATTCTAACCAAGAGCTTCTCCACCTATTGTGAGAAAGAAAAGACGGTGAGTGTTGACAAAAAAAGTGTTAAGATTTGTTAAACTGTATATTTCAAGCTTAAATGCTATGTGGTTAAGAGTCCAGTCAGGTCTAAATTCTGTCTTTTTCTCTATCCTTGTGTTGTTCACTCCCTCCTGCAACTCCCGCAGCCGTGTGTGTTGATGAATAATGTCCAACAGATGCGTGTGATGTTGGAGAAGATGTTTGAATCTATGGGGGCCAAGCAGGTGAGGGAAATATGAAGTGATAACAGCTAATGACATGGCCATTAATAGAAGATGAGAGGTAATGGAAGTTACTGTACCGTTAACTGTGTTGCAATACTTAGTGAGCTGTCACCTAGGCAACATTTTTATGCTTTTTTCATAGACACTTTTACATACAGTACTGTGGTGTGTGTGTGTGTGTGTGTTTGTGTGTGTGTGTGTGTGTGTGTGTGTGTGTGTGTGTGTGTGTGTGTGTGTGTGTGTGTGTGTGTGTGTGTGTGTGTGTGTGTGTGTGTGTGTGTGTGTGTGTGTGTGTGTGTGTGTGTGTGTGTGTTTATATATATATATATATATAATTAGGGGTGTAACGGTACATGTATTCACTCTGAACCGTCACGGTATAGACATCAAGGTTTGGTGCAAGTCAGATGACGAATACAGTCGGTCAAAGGTGATCCACACTCAATTCTAGAAGAGGGCGCACATGGTAATGCAATGCGGTTTGCTAACCGTCACAACAAGAAAAAGCGCAGAAGAAGAAGAGACTAAATATGCACCAACCCAAAACGTGGGTTCAGATGGCACGCAGGAGCTTGCTAGTAGCCTATATGCTGGGTTTCGATTAATTTTTTTGATGCACAAACTTCACCGAAAGGAAACTGGGACAGCAGGAAGCATTCTGATTGTTTTCTTTATTTCACAAAAAATGTTTTATTTTTATTGTGTGTGTAGAGTGTACACAAATAAAAATAGTCCCTTTAGTTTTGAATGATGTCTTACTCTTATATGTATGACCATAAATGACAGAGTATTTTAAGTTGTTTCCGCTGTTGTAATGAGATAAAAATCATTGGGCATTGTGCCAATTTGTGTTGATTTCTTGACACCGCATGTTAATGAACTCTCATGCGCAAAGAAAATTACAGCATTAGCTAGGCACAACACATTAATCAAACCAATAAGTTTGATAACAGTAAACAGGGACAGTAGTGTAACAGTAGTGCAGATTACAGTGACTGTAATTTGCACTACTGTCTGTTCAAAATAAATGAAAGGAAACCTAGAATTATACAGGTATATTGCTTTTTCCTTTTGTACCAAATTCGTATCGAACTGTGACCGATGTACGTGACGTACCGTTACACCCCATATAATGGCATGAGCACCTTGATAGAACGGTGTTTTTTGTTAATGCAACAAAAGTATGGTGCTTTATAATGTACACTACCATTCAAAATTTGGGATCAGTAAGTTTTTTGGTGACAATTTATTTTAATGCGACGTACTTACACGTTACTACGTGTACTTACTATAGTAATAACAGTAATATATATATATATATATAATATAAAATATAATATAATGAAGTATTTTTACAATTTAAAATGACGATTTCGTATTTGGATATATTTTAAAATGTAATTTATTCCTAATGTAATAAATTACATTTTAATGTAATTTACATGTAATTTATCTAATGGAATGGCAAAGCTTACTCCAATCTTCAGTGTCACATGATCCTTCTGAAATCATTCTAACTTGCTGATTTGTTGCTTTAAAAATGTTTCTTATTATTATCAATGTTAAAGGTTGTGCTGCTTAATATTTTTGTGCTTTGATTTTTTTTTTTTTTTTTTTCAGGAATTGAATCTTTTGTAACATTATATCTCTCTACTGTTACTTTTGATCAATTTAATGCATCCTTTCTGAAAAAAAGTATTAACTTCTTTTAAAAAAAAAAAAAAAAAAAATCTTACTAATCCCAGACTTTACCCTAAGACCCTAAACTTGAATGGTAGTGTACCTAATTTAGCCAAAAAACTAAGGCAACATCACATGTATACTTAATAGATGAAGCAGTACCAGAATGCTCAGATTTACCGTGTATTTGTGGATATTATTTATTCTCCTTGGAGTATCAAGTTGTTTGCTTAGCAACATGCTAACATCGGAGTGAGCACTAAATGAGTATTGTGTGCTTTTGTGAGTTTATGTAACTGGAGAAACATGTGTATTATTTTGGTTTGATGAAGATGGGCCTACTGGCATTTTGCTCTTGATATGTTTGTTGTGAAGAATGAATTGAATGTATATTATCATTCAAATGTTACCAAAGTCCCTTTAAGACAAGTAATTTCACTCGGCGGCCATCTTTGAAACGCCTCTCGGGCATGCAAGTGCAGCTCCTATCTCTTTGAATGGGGAAACATCAAATTCTCTAAAGCTGTTTGCCAAGCTTTCAATTAAATTTCATGTTTGAAATCACCAATAAAATCTGACAACAGCTGTCTCATAAATTGTGTTTCTAAACACTCGAATCATGACAAAAAAAAATATTTTTTCAGGCTGGATCAAGATAATGTGCATGCGCAGTCCTAAATGCATGTCTCTTGTGCCTCATTTCGGAGGCGTGCGTCTGACTGTTTCTATAGAAACCGGAGCTTCTCTAACGGCCTTTGCAGTGACGCAATGACTTTACCAATCGGCGATTGGCTCTTATTTAGAAGGAAGGACTTATGTGCCTTATTATTATTATTATTATTATTATTATTATTATTATTATTATGTCTCCATATGGACTTATGTGCCTTATTATTATTATTATTATTATTATTATGTCTCCATATTGCGCATTGCACTTTCTCCCATTCATAATAATATGAGTGAAGCCTCTTGTGTTATTCTGTAGTCTTTGATGTGACACACCTTTTTGAAGATTCTGTTGAGACATCTGATGGAAGACAGGAAAATTGTTGATGTCAGTCTGTTTTTCAGAGTTTTTGTATGCATTTTGTGTAGATACTGTGTGTGTGTGGTGAATGTGTATCCTAGCTGAGCTAACCATATATGTATTTTTGTGTGTGTGTGTGTAGTATACTGCTGAGGAAATTAGGGTAGGTGAAGAGATGTATTTTTTTTTTTTTTTTTAGATTAACCATCCCTAATCCTCTGTGTGATTTTGTGCATTACTATGTGTTGTATTTAGACCAGGGGTGTCCAATCCTGCTCCTGGAGTGCCACTGTCCAGCAAAGTTTAGCTCCAACCCCAGTTAAACACACCTGAACCAACTAATCAAGGTCTTACTACACATACTAGAAACTTCCAGGCAGGTGTGTTGAGGCAAGTTGGAACTGAACTCTACAGGACAGTGGCCCTACAGGACACAGTTTGAACACCCCTGATTTAGACCCTTTCACTAAGTTGCAGTTCCCTTCTTGCACCACCTTTAGTGCCCCCCATTTGGTTTAGCCTTCCATAGTGTTGTTCTCTTAGTATAAAATCCCTAAAACACTTTAACTTTGATCTCTGCTTTTGCTCCCAGTTGGAGAATGAGGAGGAGCCTGAGGACGATGAGGAGGTGTGTCAAGAGACAGCATGTTTATGGATAGTGTCCCAAATTAACTGCCAGTTACCTATAAATTTACCTATAAATACTTCGGTCACTTTACAATAAGGTTTCCTTTGTTAACATTAGTTAAATACTGTACTTTAGTTAACATGAACAATAACTAATATTTCTACAACATTTATTAATCTTAGCTAATGTTAATCTCAATGAACTAAAGCATTTTTAAAATCAAAAGTTGTATCTGTTAACATTAGTTAATGCACTGTGAACTAACATGAATATGAATATTTTCATTACGTAAAGTTAACAAAGATTAATAAATGCTGCAAAAATATATTATTTACACATTGTTCACATATTAGTTAAAGGGTTAGTTCACCCAAAAATGAAAAAATTGTCATCATTTATGTCCTCATGTCGTTCCAAACCTGTAAGACTTCTGTTCATCTTCAGAAAACACAAATGAAGATCTTTTTAATGAAATCAGAGAGCTTTTTGTCCCTTCATTGACAGCCTACGCAACTACTGTACCACTTTGCTGCTTCAAAAAAATGTATAAAGGGATCATAAAACTAATTAATATGAATTGAGTGGTTTAGTCCAAATTTTCTGAAGAGATCACTTTATATGATTAACATATTGAATTAACGCTTTTATTCACATATAAACATTTATCAGTGAACTTAAACAGAAGCTCAACCATGACTCGCAAGAACAAAGCTCACTGGTTCTTGTGGAAGCTCCAACATGCTGCATAACACACGAGAATGAACCTCATTGGTTCTCACATGCCAAGCAAACATCCCTGAACTTCCGTTTACCATAACTGATGTGTGAGTTGATAAATGTTTATATGTGAATAAAAGCCTAAATTAAATCTGTTTATCACATGAAGTGATCGAGTCTCTTCAGAAAATTTGGACTAAACATCTCAATTCATATGGATTAGTTTATTAATGAACTTTTTGAAGACAGAAATCTCTCAGATTTAATTAAAATATCTTCATTTGTGTTTCGAAGAAAAACAAAAGTCTTAGGTTTGGAGCGACATGAGGGTGAGTAAGACAGAATTTTCATTTTTGGGTGAACTAACCCTTTAATGCATTAACTACTCTTAACAAATGAGACCTTATTGTAAAGTGTTAAAAAGCCATTAAAATATGTGGTGCATTTTTTTAAAGCACCATTTATGATGATTTTGTTACTCATGTTTTCATTTTGATGCTCTCATTTGGTGGTTGGCCTCATGTAATAATATTTTCTTCCAGTTAGGCAAAAACTGTATTTGTGTATACAAATGCAAATCTATTATTGTTTATTGAGCATATTTGTTGAAAGCTAGGGGTCACAAACACAAAATTCTGTTTCTTTTGGTCTTTCTCTGCTCAGGCCATCACTGATGATGAAGGCAATGAGGTCTGTACACTCAACACTGTGGTACAGAGGAGTGTGTGATGCCTTGAATGTGTGTGTGTGTGTGTGTGTGTGTGCCTGTGTGTGTGGGTGGGTGTTTTTCAAGATTTTGTATAAATCAACGAGGCAGTAAAAGTCTTTTGCCACTACCTACCACCTTTTTTTCTATTTTGTTTTTTGTTTTCACTATTACTCATCTTTTTCTTTATTTTTCATTACCAGTCAGATGAATCAGATGCTAAGGTGAGAAAAAGTTATATGTCTCATCTGATGTGCTTCTTTATGATGCTGTTTATCAAACATATGAATCGTAATAAATTGCTGACAGAGATATGCAGTGACAAAGTGACTGGATGCAGTGCAGCAATTACTGTACAGTATATGCCTGCTAGCAAGTAGTTGACAGTACAGAGTGCTGGAATTTTTAAGGCAGATAGTTGCGCAACCAGTCAAAAGTTTGGGGTTGTTATTTATTTATTTATGTATGTTTTTAATGTTTAAAAAAAAAAACTCTTATGTTCACCAAGGCTATATTAACTTGGCTAAAATACAGTTAAAAACTAATATTGTTAAGATTTTACTATTTTAATATATTAAATTAATATAATTTATTTACTCCAGTATTCAGTGTCTCATGATCCTTCAGAAATCATTCTAATATGCTGACTTGGTGCTCAAGTAACATTTCTTATTATGATCAATGTTGAAACAGTTGTGCTGCTTATTTTATTGTGGAAACCATGATGCATTTTTCAGGACTCAGGACTAAAAAAATAATATATATATATATATATATTCATATTAAAAAAAAATCAAAAACCCCAAAAAGACCCCAAACTTTTAACTGTTGTGCAAGTGAAGCTGCATTTAATTTTCATATGTTCTTGTCCTTTTTTTTATGTTTTAATTGTTTAGTATCTCTGTTTATTTATGTTTTGTCTGCATTCTGTATCCGTGTCTTTCCCATCAGTCTGGCATTTCGGATTCAGAAGGATCAGAGGTACGTTAAGAGATACCGTCAGCACTTTTTAGAAGATTGACTAAAATCAAAAGCTGTGCTGATAAATAGTAATCTGTCAGGTTTTCTTTTACTCATTTCATTCATGTATTGTTTTTGTGAAACGCAAGAGGATATTGTGGCTGTGAATGAAATCGCATACTCTTGAGTTGGTACTTATTTTGAATAAGTAATTACTTTGGGACCTCTAAAAAAGTAAATTCTATATAGAGTCAAACCCAAATGTATTCAGACACCTTGAACATTTCATTCATTATTACAGTTTATTCACTATTGTTTAAAAAATGGTAATAAAATCTTACAAGATCTTACAAGAGTTAAACTGTGTCAGATAAAATAATCTTAATTATGTCAGATAACACTTTAGCAAAACATGGTCAGGTCAAAGTGTCTGAATAATTTTTGGTTCCAAATTTTTATCAATTTTACTGGTAGTCCACTGTATGAAGAATTTTTGGGTATAATATGTCACAGTTTACTTTATTTTGCGATCCTCACTTACATAAATGAACTATAGTGTCCTGCACCGACTAGTAAAAAAATATAAAAAAATTATATCTAGTCTTGGTATGTCTGTACATTCTATATAGTATGAAGGTGTGTAGTATGAATGTAGTATGAATTTGGATGTATAATACTTCATTCACAATATTGTCACTGTCATGTGACCTACAATGCATCACTTCACTGCCATTCACAGATCCTGACCCATGGCCTCATGAAATAGTAAAGTGTCCATCGTATACACACTGTACAATCTCTACTTTTTGCCTACTATGAATTCGGACGCACTTTTTTTTTTTTTGTCACATACTGTTTTTCACCTACATTTTAGTAGGGAAGTATGCAATTTCAAATACAGCTAGTGTTTCACAGGGATTAAAACAGAATGGGTGCACGTAAATAATGAGAAAATGTTCATTTCCTTTAAAACGAAAGGTGATTAAGAAAAATCTGATAGAACAGATGGGTCTTTAGATTGCAGTCACACTCTGTCATGCACATTAAACTTTAATTGACCAGTTAATTGCGACCAGATAATTTAATGTAACGCTAAAGCTTTAAAAAGAATCAGCTTTCACATTTACAGCTTTCACAAATACAGCTGGGATTTGTGCTTTAATTGATTCCTGTAACCCATAAAGATCAGTCAATCTGAATAACAGCATCAGTGATGAATGAAATATGTTGGTTCTGTGTTCATACAGTAGATAGTCAGTCTAGTTAAAAGATATTGATTAGATTCTTACAAATGCTATTTTAATTGGAGGGGTGTGTGTGATATGTCCTGTGGAGTTTGTGTTCAAGACTCCAGCTGTGACGTTAAAGTTCGCATTAGGGCAAGCATCAGCATAATTACATAATATAGTCCAATTAAAACACAACTCCACATACTGCAGAGTTATACTATGAAAGTTCTGGAAAGAAAATAGTGAATGGAAATCAACTTTCAAAATCACATATTCTAGGTGTGAAATCACTAACAGTTGTGACACTTTTGCACATGGTATTTCACCTGCATCTTATTCACTAACCACCCACAATTCAGTTAAATCAGACGCCATTTGCTATCTGTGCCCCATTTAAGCAATTATCAGCACAAATACACTTAGAAAAAATCAGTCTTTTTGGGTTTGTGGCATTTATCTGATTTGCATATTTCCCTTAGTGAATCAAGCTATAAAACGATGCAGACTGCACAAAATAATGGCACTGTTGCAATTCATTTAGTGAATTACCCTCATCATGTTTCAGTATTTAACATTTCATATTATTCATTTATTTGTTTGTCTGTGTATTTAATATTAAGTTGTTCAAAGTGTTTTGGGGATTTAATGGCTCAATCAAGGAACATCTAGTATCGTGACTCTGATTGGTGTTACTAATTGGTGCCCCACTGGATTGTAATTTGAAAATGTATGATTTATTTTTATCTGTAGATTGACAACAAAGAGACGGAGAATAAGGTTGGTTTTGTAAAGAAAAACAGTGAACCCATTTGACTTTAGTGGCTGTATTGTGTTGTGAAATCCAGTTGGTGGGTTGTGTACTTGTGTACCTCAACTATGTTTTATTCCCAATGTTTCCTGTCCTCCCTTCAGTATTGTATAGTATTGTGTCAATACTGATAGTTAACTAAATATTAGTTTTGGTAGTTGGTACTGTGGTGTCACATGTCACTCCAAAGAACTGAAATACAACAGCAGCAGCTTTAGGCTTAGCAGACACTCTTCTAGCCTCCACACCTATGTGATGTGTCAATGGTTTGCTGTGTGGATTATGTTATTGTGTCCAGCCATTTTAAAAGTCAGACATGTACTGGTATTTTTCAATTAATTCTGCATTTTAGAGATGACACTGTGATGACAATTCTTCCTCTGTCCTTGAGTCTATGTGAGTCAGATGTTGCCAGTCTAGCAGGGTATATGGTCCTATTTAGCATCTTTGTGAGGACCAGTTTGAGTATTATACCATCAGAGTGAGGACATTTTGACTGGTTCTGACTTTCTAAGACCCCTTTAAAGGCCTGTTTGAGGGTTAAGACTTGGTTTTAGGGATAAGGTAACGATTGTTAAGGGTTTAGGGTGAAGGTTTGGGTTGGCACTCAGTTGTGATAGGTAAGGTTAGGGTATGGAGCTAGAGATTGCATTGTGTCAGTGAATGTCCTAATAAAGTTCAAAGTTCAAAGTGTTTATTGTCATATGCACAGACAGAAAGCTTGTTTCCCTGCACAATGAAATTCTTACTTTGCCGTCCACAATAAATGCCATATAGTAAAATAAAATAAATAAAAAATAAGAGCAATAAAAAGTAGAGGTAGTGCAGTTCTGAATAAAGGCAATAAAAAAATGAGGTAGTGCAGTTCTGAAAATAATATATGTGCAAAAGCGAAAGTATAAATCAATATACAGTTATGTCCATGTAAACAGTTATGTCCATGATTGCAAACTCCTATCAGCTGTTTAGGAGTCTGATGGCAGAGGGTAGAAGTGTGAACAGTCCATGCTGGGGGTGGGAGGGGTCTTTGAGGATGGAAGCAGCTCTCCTGTGGACTCTGCGGTGGTAGATGCTCTGCAGAGAGGGCAGTGGAGTCCTGGTGATCTTCTGCGCAGTCTTCACCACTCTCTGCAGGCATTTGCAGTCCATGACAGTAGTGCTGCCGCACCACACAGTGATGCAGTTGGTCAGGACTCTCTCGATGACGCAGCTGTAGAAGTTGCTGAGGATTTTAGGTGACATGCCAGACTCAAAGAGAGAGAGTCAAGTATACAGTAGCAATACATTTAATACCTCAAAGGCAGTGCCATTTGGTTTAAAAAAAAATTATCTTACAAGCAATCAGTGCTATAATATGTCTGTTATATTAACATACATTGTCTACCATGCAAAAATTTGGGTTCAGTATGTTTTGTTGATGGTGTTATTGTTTTTTTTTTTTTTTTTTTATAAGAAACCAATACTTTTATTCAGCAAGGAAGTATTAAACTGATTGAAAGTGACAGTAAAGCAGCAAATTTAGTTTTGCCATGTGCCTCTGAAGACTGGAGTAATGGCTGCTAAAAATGAGCTTTGCCATCACAGGAATAAATTAAATTTTAAAATATATAAAAATAGAAGAAAAAAAAAATTAAATAAATATTATTGTATTTTTGATCAAATAAATGTAGCCTTGGTGACCATTTTTCAAAAACATATCTTACTGACACAAATGGTATAAATTTAATATATTAACATATATTTAAAATATTTATTTATTTATTTTTATTTTGTTTTTGTTTTTTTAATGTGCCGTGCAGCTGCGACTGCAGTGAGCATTTTGATGGTTTGTTAGTTTCTTTAAGTGAAACCTTAAATATCTTCTGATTGCTGTCAATGTCACGTCGTGCAGAAGTTTTATATTCTGATTGTTGTGGTTAGGCAAATTTTTCAGTTCCGCTCTATCTAGCTGTTTTTAATGCACAAATGCATCCTATGCGAACAGTACCTTGAGCATTCGGCTGCTCCTGTTCAAAAATTTAGCTTTCCTCTCTCCGTCACCCTCACCCCCTGTTTTTCATCCATCTGTTAGTGACTGTTGTTTTTACCATCTCTCCTTTCATCTGTATGTACAGCTTGACAGGCAGAAGGTGGGTTTGTGTGAGCTAAATGCATTAGTTTGATGTATGACCGTCGTAGTGAAGTAGTCCGTGATGTCGTATCAGATGCTTCGTGCAGATGAATCAAATATTTAGGGAGCCAGTTTCTTCAACTTCTTCCTCTTATTACCCAGTAGAATTATATATCTAGATCCTTCTATCCTTCCCTTCAATTCTGTATGTGAAAGATATAGTGTTTGTGTTCATCTATGTGCATATTTGCATTTATCAGAAGTTTTTCTTGGTTTGTTTTTGTTCTTATTGGCTTTTTATTCATTCTTTCTTTCTACAGTCTTTTGCGAAGAAAGAAAAGGTGTGTGCACTTAGTTTTTTGGGTTGTACTGTACTTTACTTAAAGCTTGTGTATATATAAGTATATATAATGTAATGCACCTTTATGTCTATGGTGGTCAGAGCCCTGGGGATGAGCACGAGTTCTCTGAAGTGACAGCAATAATCAATCAAAAAATACTAGACGTAGTGCGGCTAAAGGCATAGAATAGAACACAAAGTCTTGAGATGACTTTTAAAAAGCTGAACTAGTCATAACCTGGCACACCATCCTAACAACGCAGTGTTTGTGCTGCAAGATGCTGGGGAGAAAAAAAAAAAACAGATGCCCCCCTCAGAATCGGGGCAGATGGTCCCCATTGGCATGTTTTTGGTAGTGTTATTATTTAGTTTTTTATTGTTACAATGAATTGAGACAACAAGGATTCACTAAATTAATCAAAATAGACATTAAAGACATTAATAATGTCACAAAAGTTCTATTTAAAATAAGTGTTTGTTCTTTTGAACTTTATCAAAGAATCCTGGGGAAAATAATAATAAATGTTTCTTGAGCACCAAATCAGCTTATTAGATTGATTTCTGAAGGATCATGATACTGAAAACTGGAGTAACGATGCTGAAAATTCAGCTTTTCCATCACAGGAATAAATGACATTAAAATGGAAAACAGTTATTTTAAATTGTAATAATATTTCACAATGTACTGTTTTTGCTGTATTTTTTTGATCAAATAAATGGATAGGGAGCACTGTGAGCACAAAGAGACTTTGAAAAACATTTAAAAATCTTACCAACTTCAAACTTTTGAACATTAGTGTATTTGATTTAGTATTTTATATAGTATTTTTATATTTTATGTATGTTTTTATATATTAAAAATTTACATATTTATATTATTAAAAATGATATCAGAGATATTTAACACATTTTGCTTCTTGGCTTAGATAGGGTATCATCTGTAACAACTTAATTAGCAAATGTTTGCTTTAGCATGTTGAGTAATACATCATTCTCAACATGCTAAAGTCATCTCTAAATATATTGCAATTCAGCAGTAAAATACATACTATTCTTAAGGGGGCATCTTTCCCCTGCCTTACCCTTTAACTGTGGTTACAATTATTCATGAATGATATACAGTAATGCCTTACAATGTTTATCATAAGGCATTATGTAATGTATAATATGTGCGCATTTAGAGTTGACCTAGTCTGTATGTGCTTATTGTTTCTATGTTGTGTGTTGTATCTGTATTTCTATGTTTCTGTCATCATACTGTATGTTTGTTTCCATTTTCTGACATCAGGGGGAAAAGAAGGACAAAGAAAAGGAGGTTTGTACACAAACTCTCTCTCTGTCTGTTTGTCTGTGGATGCATTGCTCCATAGTCTCTGGATCAACAGGACTCCATGTGATATTGAATGCAATTTTTTTTTTCTCTGTCTCAAGGATGAGAACACGACCACAGAGGTGGGTGATGGAGCCGAGGTAATAAGCTGATGTTTGTGTGTGTGTGTGTGGTACTTTCTGAAACATGATAGAACAAGGTCTCATTAGTGTGAGGAGCAAGTGTGTGTATAAAATCTGATGGGAAGGAGAGATGTGTGTTGTTTCGCTGTGATTCTGTCCCCAGGGCTCCAGTACCTCATTGTCAGAGTCTTGTTTTTAGGTGGAATAGGATTCTTGTGCCCTGATGTGAAACAATTACCCATAATTCAAAGCTTAAATAATGATGTGCCTCAGGAAAATTATATGATTTAGCTGTTGTCGGTGAATAAATGATCATTGTTTTGGTAAACACGATAACAGATGCTTATTAAACTGTTTTTCTGTTGTCTTAGATCATTATTGTTGAGCAGAAATCTAGAATACTCATTAGGACAATCTATGTATTTTTATGGGTAGTTTAAGGTAGTCTCAAGTTGCCAGATTTTTGACTGAAGTCTGATCAACTTACTTATTTTTGGCCAAAATTAGTGATGTGAAGTTTGGATTATTTTACTCACTTGGATCTTTGAATCTCTGTCTGCAAAATGAACAAATTTTATTTATTTTCTTCAGTTGAGCGGAGTTAAATTATAACATTAATACATCCAATAGCCAAATTCCTCAAACACGTCTTCTGATCTTATTTTGAATTGTTATAATGCAACCAAAGACAAATTATGCGAAAAAGAAATGATTAGTTTACCTCCCCTTCTGCGTCTTTTGGTCTGAGTCTTTCATTCATTTCTAATGTGATGTGACCGATGCATAGGCTATTTACAGAAAACAAAAAGGATTTATTCACCCTGCTACATATTTGGATCAGAGTCATACATTCACGATCGAAAGGATGTTGAATATGCACGTTCATGACAAAGTCATTACAAAAAAAAAAAAAATCATTCAAAATGAGCGTTCATGACTGACCCATGACTAGCCAATACCACCCACCTAGACAGAAAGAATCTTTTTTTGTTTTGTTGAAAGTAGTAGTAATTAAGACTTTTATGCAGCAAGGATTCATTAAATTGATCTAAAGTGACAGTAAAGACATTTATAATATTGTAAAATATTTGTTATTTAAAATAAATGCTGTTCTTTTGGACATTCAACAAAGAAAAAAATCACATTTCCACAAAAATATCAAGCAGCAACTGTTTTTGCACTGTAAACCCTAACGCTCAAAATAATTAATTGGTTTAAGTAGGGCAAACTTAAATTAAACAAATTAGTTCAGTCAAATGAACTTTTATGAGTAATTTGTACTTTCTTTTTCTTTCAAGTTCACAGAACTGATATATTTTAAGGAACTGAACCGTTTCATTGTTTTGAGTTTTAAGAACTAATTTCCTTCAATTTAGACAAACTTAATTTTAACTGGGTTGGGATTTCTATTTCCCAACATGCTTTGCCCATGGCACTCAAAAGGGAGAGGAAATGCTAAAATTGTGTATGTTATATAATGTTTTGTGTGTGTGTGTGTGTGTGTGTGTGTGTGTGTGTGTGTGTGTGTGTGTGTGTGTGTGTGTGTGTGTGTGTGTGTGTGTGTGTGTGTGTGTGTGTGTGTGTTAGTGCAAGATTAATGATAAGGGAGAGATTTACTAGTGATTAATGTTTTGTTATGCTACTTTAGAAGAGTTTTAATTTGTTTTTTTGGAGAGTTACCATCATGGTGACAAGTGGTGCATGTGGCTTGGTTTGAGAGCAAGTATGTTAAATGCTTTATATTGCTGTCAGCAAGTGTTATACCATGCTATTGTTTAACATGTTAGCAAATTAGCATTTTCTGAGTTAGCTTGTTATAGCTTGCTAAATTTACACTAATAAAAATGTTCACATTGAGGTTGCATGAAAATTTTAAGTTGAATGTATAAATTAGTGTACTCAAACATTTCAAGTTAAGACCAATTAAAATGTATAAGTACAAAATGAAAATCTGCCGGTTCTGCTTACTTAAACTTTGAATTTCTTAACTTAAGTTTTGCAAACGTATTCGTGTTTACAGTGCATTCATAATGTGAAATGTTTCTTGAGCAGCAAATCAGCATATTATAGAATGATTTTTGAATGATCATGTGACACTGAAGACTGGAGTAATGATGCTGAAAATTAGGCTTTGCCATCACAGGAATAAATTACATTTTAAAATACATTAAAAAAGATATATTTTAAATTGTAATAATATTTCTCAATATTACTGTTTTTACTGTATTTATGATCAAATAAATGCAGCTTTGGTGAGCATAAGAGACTTTTTTTTCAAAAATCTTTGGAAAAAAAAAACTTTTGAATGGTAGTACAGTAGGCCTGTATGCCTATTTGTATACAACCTTTTTGTTTTCATGTGTTTCCACAATTTTTCTTCCTGAACTGACATCAGATTCGCTACGTAACCACAAAAAGCAACTAGTTGTCCGTCACTTCCTACACATCACACAATGCAATAGCCACTGAAACTCACACAAGATGCACACACAATAATTTTTTCATGCATGATTTCACTAACTCTGAGATGGTGATATGAGCTGTGTCATATGGAGGTTTTAGCTCCAGTTGCTGTTGGACTCCCATTTATTAAACTTTGTGTCCGCTGTAATGAGTAAATCCGGTTGTCAATCCCACACACTGACTGTGTGAATGTAGTCTTAGACAGCGAATATATTAGACCTCAGAACTGTCAGATTCCCAAATGCTGTTCGGGTTTGAGTTTAATTTTGAATGTTTTCCCCATTTTACTTATTCTATTCTTATTTATTTTATTCTTCAGCCCAAATGTGAGGGAAAAGAGGTGTGTGATGTTTCTCTTGCAGTTTAAACTTAAACATTCCTGCATTTATCTAAATTTTTTACATTTAGAAGCATCTGTTCCTTTGTTCAACTGTATCATTTTGTCTCTGTGCCTTCTCTTTTGTTTTCCTGTGTTATTTTCACCCTGTCCCTCGGTAGAAAGAGGCAACAGTCGATACAAAAAAGGTGCGATAATCATCATGGGTGTGTGTGTGTGTGTGTGTGTGTGTGAGTGTGTGTATGCTTGTGTGAGTGAGACAGTGCCATATTGTTTTGCTAGAAGCCTGGCTATCTCTCTCCTCTTCCTGAGGCTTTCCCGATCACTGTGACAGCATAGTGCAAATATACGATCAGACGCATGCATTTATGATCAGTTCTGTGCATTCATTGGCCCTAGTGCAAGTCCAGATGTATTTGTTCACTTAAGCCACAATCAAAAATGTTACATTATTATTTCCACTAAATTTTACAACCAGAAAGCATCCATATTATATTATATTATATTATATTATATTATATTATATTATATTATATTATATTATATTATATTATATTATATTATATTATATTATATTATATTATATTATATTATATTATATATTATATTATATTATATTATATTATATTATATATCTGTCATTTTATACTCTTGAAACTAAGATATTTTTGTAAAATGTTTTTGCTTGAAAAGTGTACTTGTGCTATCTTTAATATAAATACCACTATACTTTATCTAATGCAATGACATTCATATATTGTGGTTCAAGCATCCAAATACTTTTTGGGGCCATTTTATTGTAAAGATAAAGATGCTAATGTTCCATATTTTAAAACTTTTGTTGACGCTTTCGGTATTTTAATAGCCATAAACTAGAAGACGAAAAACAAACAAAACCTACTTGAAAGTTTTCTCATTTTTACCACCCTGATTGCCAGAACCACTGTCGATATTGTGTGATATGTTTTAATTGTCTTTCTTTAGCAGCACTAAACTAAATAAACAGATGTTACTATTGTTCATTAAGGGAATGAAAAACTAACTCCTGCACTCTTGGTATTCTTTATTCCTGCTTTAATTAAGCTGTTGTTGGATCTGACAGATATATTGCTGAAGATTTTTCTTACCGTTGAAAAACTGCTTTAATAGAGAATGTATCCAATTTGTTTCACCTCCCTGATGCGCTTGCAGAACCATGACAAACAGACATGGTGATTTTTCCCTACATCCTCTCCTCTCCTCGCCTCTGCCAAGTGCCATATTTTCTATTAAACTAACACTTCTTCCCGTGTGTGTGTGTGTGTGTGTGTGTGTGTGTGTGTATACATGTTACTCTCTCAACAGCTCGATACAGAGGCTGCAGATATCCTCAATGACCTGCAAGGGAAGCTTAATTCTGTTCTGGATAACTTGAGTGCCATGTTTGTCAAGAGGTAAACTTAAATTTCTGAGCTTGGATTTCATCTGAATGTCATTATTACAGTATTTCTGAGTGTTCTGCTTTGAAATGTCACCTTTGTCATAGTAGTTTTTTCAGACAGTAGGTTATTTTGCATTTTAAGCCACTTATATTTTGTATACTATTACATTTATATTTGTAAATGCTGTTATACTATTTTATATTATTTTGTTACTGCGCATATTGAAGTTTTTTTTTTTTTTCATTTTGAGTGCACTTACAGCAAAATAATTAAATGCAATATAAACCGGCTTTATAAAAATTCGGTAACACTTTATTTTACAGTGTCATTGTTACATGTTACAATTACCTGCAACTAACTCTAAACCAAATCCTAATCCTAACCCTATAGTAAGTGCATGTAGTTACTTAATATTACTCAGTATTTAAATGTATAATTACAGTGTAACAAAGACACCTTAAAGGTGCCCTCGAATGAAAAATTTTATTTACCTCGGCATAGTTTAATAACAAGAGTTCAGCACATGGAAATGTCATACAGTGAGTCTCAAAGTCCATTGTTTCCTCCTCCTTATATAAATCTCATTTGTTTAAAAGACCTCCGAAGAACAGGTGAATCTCAACATAACACCGACTGTTACGTAACAGTCGGGGTGTACGCCCCCAATATTTGCATATGCCAGCCCATGTTCCCAACATTATGAAAGGCATTAGACAAGGTCAGGCAGTATTAACGTCTGGATGTGCACAGCTGAACCAACAGACTAGGTAAGCAAGTAAGAACAATAGCAAAAAACGGCGGATGGAGCAATAATAACCATGATATCATGATATTTTTAGTGATATTTGTGAATTGTCTTTCTAAATGTTTCGTTAGCATGTTGCTAATCTACTGTTAAATGTGGTTAAAGTTACCATCGTTTCTTACTGTATTCACGGAGACAAGAGCCGTTGCTATTTTCATTTTTAAACACTTGCAGTCTGTATAATTCATAAACACAACTTCATTCTTTATAAATCTCTCCAACAGTGTAGCATTAGCCGTTAGCCACGGAGCACAGCCTCAAACCAAGCGGCAAGGAAGTCGACCGGAAGTTGAAGTCGGCCGCGTGCCGCCATCTTGTAGCAGAACTTGGGTTAGCATCCCATTGACTCCCATTCATTTTGGCGTCACTTTGACAGCGAATAACTTTACATCTGAGGCGTTTAAAGACTCCATTTGTCCATTATTTATTTCTAAAGATACACGACAATGTATAAAGGGCTCCATTACGTTCTATGTTACATTATGGCCCCGTAGAAACAGTTTTTGTAAAAATAGGCTAACGATTGCGTCATAACCACTCAACTGTCGCACAGTAGAGAAATTACCGTACAGACAGGAGGAGAAGCTCGCAGACACATTGGGGTAGACGTCAAGAGAGAAGCCTACTGGCATTACATTTTAAAATACTATACAAAATAATTAATCAGAATACTTACTCCTGCTCACTCATGCCAAAGAACTCCCCGTTCAAGCTCGCCGTCTCTGCAAGATTAACGATGGCAGTTTGCACGCACAGCTACTAGACAGACAGGTTGCTGACGTCATCAAGCTTAGTGTGAGTCTGCGCGTCAGAAACGGAAGTGCTAAAAATCGCTAAAAATGGGCTTCACTTGTCTCAATTGAGTTCCAATGGGGTCGCTGTGTCTATTTCTTTTACTGTCTATGCCTCAAACTCATTCAGAATCAAATGTAAATAATATAACAGTATACAATACTCACATAATCCGACGCATGCATGCCGCACGCATGACGAACACTTTGTAAAGATCCATTTGAGGGGTATTTTGAGCTGAAACTTCACAGACACATTCAGGGGACACCTTAAACTTATATTACATCTTGTAAAATAAAAAAAAACATTCAATGGCACCTTTAAAATAAAGTGTAACCAAAAATTCTTGCAGAAAACTCTATTTTGGAAATGGTGTCATAATCAGTCATCTTGTTTGTTGGGCTAATTTCAATCTTAAATCTTTATTCCATTACAATTTCTCTCTCCCTCTCGCTCTCTCTGTATGTATAGTTTCCAGGCTCGTATAAACATATGTATGCGTCAGATGGCGGAGATCCTGTACCAGATTAAAGGGCCTCTGAATCAGAACACTCGTAACACAGCGGAGGCTGATGCAGACAACGCACTGCGGCCGCTTATGGAGTTCCTTGACGCAAAGTCAGTTCAGTTCAACTCCCTTCAGTTACATTTATATCAATTCTGTTTCAGATCACTTGTCATTTGTTCCACACTAAGATTCTTCATGTGTGCCTATTTCTTTGCACACTTATATTCTGAATAAGAACAGAGGACAGTGAAATAATAACCTGTCATTAGTTGAATTTCTTTGCACTGTATCTCACAAATTCCCCAGGGAAATTCTCCAGACTGCCAAATGTAACATATACATACGCATGTCTGTGTGCGATGTGTTGCAGCCTCAGCATCTTTGCAGACGTATGTGACAAGACTGTGTTGAAGCGTGTGCTAAAGGACCTCTGGAAAAACGTTCTGATCTGCATGGAGAAAACGATTGTGTTACCTCAGAGCAGCGACAGTATAGTGAGTTATTTTGCAAAACATGTACACATGATGTTTAGTGTTAGACACTAAAAACTAAACTTTGTTCATTTTTGCTTGCCCATGAAACATACTATGATGCTCTGAGACTTATTCCTGCTCTCATAACACTATATATGTTACTTTACTGGAACAAAGTGGTCATTTTTTTTCATTGTTTTGTTTATTATTTCAATTGTCAGTGTCAGTATATTATCTAGAGATAGCAGCAATTACAGTACTCAAGCAATCGGAAGTGACCATCAATGGTCATCAACACAAAAATTTGATTTTTTTTTTTTTTTAAATAAAATGTTTTGTCTTGTTTTTGTTTTGTTTGTTTTATTTTAAGCATTTTGCATTTATAAAATGCAAATCTCATTTGTTATTTCACGATGACCATTTTCGGCGATAACATGGTTGGATTTTCAGACAGAAATTTTTCCAGTTTTTATAAATTAAAACTATTTTTAAAGTGTGACTGCATCTTATACTTGTATTGGAACAGACATCCTGACCATAATGCTGTCCCTATAGTTAAAGGAGTAGTTCACTTTCAAATGAAAATTACCCCAACATTTACTGACCCTCAAGCCATTCTAGGTGTATATGATTTTCTTCTTTCTGATGAACACAATTGGAGATATAGTAATAAATATCCTGAGGCATCCAAGCTTTGTAATGGCATTGAATGGGGGCAATGAGTTTGAAGCTCAAGAAAGTGCATCCTACCAATCATAAACATACTCCACACGTTATAAGTTATAAAGTAAAATGATGTCGCGTCAGTTACGATTTTTTCGCAAGTTGAATATGGAAGGCGTAGGACGTAGCCATAGACTGTAAAAAAAGATGGACGACGCGACGCCGCTTCCTTCCATTGTATTGAACTGAAGCCAAAAAGGGACCAATGAATGGGCGCTAAAACGTTACGCAATACATCAAAAAAAAAAAAAAGTTTGGAGCCTGGGCATGCGCAGAAGGAATCGTCAGTTGACCCCGGAGCCGGAGTCGCGGTATCAGACTTCCGCCCAGACGTCTGCGTCATCATTCATGTATTTTAAATAGACTATAAAAATTATGCACAATTTAAAATTCTACCTATAAAATGATAGGCTATTCTGTTTCTAGAGCAATAATATTTTTGAAACAGCAAATTCAGTAGATGAAATCAATATAATATGCCACTAGAAACAACTCTAAATCGTCAGAAACGGTCCTGCCATTTTAAATCAAGTTCAACTAACGTTACAGGAGATCGATTGCTGTAATTAGAGTAGGCTATCATTAGTTTTGTCCTGCTAATTATTATTTTATACCCATAAAAATAATAAGTAACTGCCAGATAACGATCATCTGCTTTTTCCCGACATGGTTAACATTAGGTGTGTTATCTTAACTAATAACATTTATTAATTAGGTTATAACACCCATATTTAATGTTATAGAAAAAAGTTCAGTGATCCGTCAGATCCTGTAGGTCGGTTAGGACAGTTTACTGCTGAACAGCTCATTTTGTTGGTGTTAAATAACAAAGAAATTGAAAATTAATAGTTAGTTATACATCTTCAATCTCCCCTCGAAGCTCTGACAGTCCTCAGACAAGCTGTCAATCAACTTCGAATCATGACGACACGCCCCGTTTTTATAGCATCAAATTGCTAGCTAAAATCTAAATCATCACAAAAACGAACAATTGAACATATATCAGCATGATAACAACTACCTTAAATGACCAAAACCATCTTTCAGAAAGTTTTATTTGAAACAGAATTTATTTTTAAGTTTTCACTTAAGTATCATTCGACTGCATTGAGAGGGCGGGGTTTATGACCTGTACTGCATCCAGCCTCCAGGGGGCGATCAAAGAGCCCGCGGCTTTGATGACATGAGACACACCTGGACGTAGCATAAACATTTTGAACTGCGAGAGGCGTTACACTTTCTTCGTAACTTGAATACAGAAGGCGGTCTGGTGTAAGCTATATATTTTACTTTATAACTTGTTAAATATAGATATTTTTCTTACACAAACACATCGCTTTGCTTCAGAAGGCCTTTATTTACCCCCCGGAGCCGTGTGGAGTACGTTTACAATGGATGGATGCATTTTCTTCTTTCAAACTCTTTGCCCCCGTTCATTGCTATTATAAAGCTTGGCCGCGTCAGGATATTTATTAGTATAACTCGGATTGTGTTCATCAGAAAGAAGAAAGTAGGATGGCTTGAAGGTGACTAAATCTTGGGGTAATTTTCATTTTAAAGTGAACTAATCCTTTTATACACACAATATATTTTAGCCAATGCTGGCAGGCAGATATTTGAGATATTCTGTTTTCTTTTTTACTACAGGGAGCTCAACTTCTTACTGCTGCTAAGGAACTGTCTAAACTAAAGGTATTAACCATAAATACATGGGTAAAACATATAACCTATAGCCTATGGAAATGGGTGTGGCTAATGCTTCTCTGTCATTATAGGGAGGGGTGGAGCCAAAGAGCTTGTCGCCAAGGCAATGCCTGATCATGGAGGTAGCACTGGACTCAATCAAGGTGTGTTGGTGGATATGGCATGCCCGCTGAGTTTCAACACGTTAAAGTGTTGGCTGTCTGCTTAAAAACAGAACTGTCACAGCAAGTCAACATGTTGCACACAGAGGGTTTGGATTCTTCCAATTGGTGCGTCATGAAAAAGTGTGTGGGTAGGAAAGAGAAACTGAGAAACACAGTCTGAGAAAGCTGCTCACCACAGGCATGACATTTCACACGTAGTAACTTGGTCGGACAAAACAAGTTGCTGTCTGTAGCACCTTTTTAATAGGAAATTCATGATTTACTCTCTCTCTCTCTCTCTTTCTCAAACTTGCTGCTGGGTAGCTGTTTTTCCATGCTGGTGGGAACGGTTTAAAAAAAGTATATCTGGAGAAGAGTCCTGAGCTGTCATCGCTGCGTTACGCTCTCTCCCTATATACACAGACCACAGATGCTCTTATCAAGACATTTGTGACAACACAACATGCTCAGGGTGAGATATATACACATGCACACATGTTCAGTGGCTGACTTTTATCAACCGTTGCACATGGCTACACAATCTGTATAAATTATTTGACATTTGCAGGACTCTTATATTTTTTAAATGAAACATTTCTTCTTGCAGTTCAAAATGGAATGGGCATCAGGATTACCCCCAAAGAGAATGTTCGACCTGACCGAGGTGGGCTGAAAATTTATTTATCCTTGAGTCTTTGAAGGGCTAGGAGCAGTATCTCTCTCTCTCTCTCTCTCTCTCTCTCTCTCTCTCTCTCTCGTGAATTAAGAAATATATTTAATGTGTTTTATAAATGTTACTTTCTCCTTTCAAAGCCAAATCTTCAGCAGCCATTACTCCAGTATTCAATGTCAATGATCAGAAATCATTGTAATATGTGATAATGATTTGCTGCTCAAGAAATCTGTTGAAAAATACTTGATATTTTTATCCTTTTATGAGAAAATGTATTTCTGTTCAAAGAAATCCCCTGCTTATTACATGTTTGTTTAATAAATATTTTGGCTAATTTGATATAGCTTCACTATTTAGCTATCACTTGAGTAAAATACTTTCAGCTTGGTTTTGGTATATTATTTTAATGGCACATTAATTAATTTATGAAATTTATGAAATACATTCCATATAATTCCACACATTTTTAATCACAATCATAAAAAGTGAAAATATGTTTTTATGCATATATCTGAATATAAGGATAAGCACCATGTTGAATGTACAGTATTTGTGAAATTAACTGTTTTGATTGACAGGCTCTGGGGTTGAGCGGCCAATAGGGGAGGCCGTAATTCAGTTGGATTTGTCGCCCCCAGCTGGAAACACTGAGCAGAAACTTGGCGTCAGAGGTGAGAGCACTACAGCAAAGAAGAGCTAAATTTAGGAGTCTTATCTGTGCATTTAAGTGTCTGGGGAGATAAGGATGATTTATTCACCCCTGGCATCTTTTTACAAACTCTTTCTCTCTTTCTCTTTCAGTGATTGCAGTAAATGACATGAAATGGCAGACCTCAGGGATGTTTCGTCCATTTGTGGAGGTTAACCTGGTCGGCCCACAGCTCACAGAAAAGAAACGAAAATTCACAACCAAATCGAAAAACAACAGCTGGACTGCGAAGTACAACGAGGCATTTCAATTGTGAGTGAAAACAACTCTCATCTGTAAATGTTACTCTGTTTAAATGTGTGGGTTTGTAGGGTTTGCTCGACTACTGATTTCTTCTAGTCAGTTACTTGACAAAAAGATACAAGAGTTACTTGTTTTGAAAAAAAAAAGGGAAAAAAAGAGGTTTGTATCATCAAGTGTTTATTAATTGACAGCCCAATGTTTGCTACAATTATGTCTCTCTAGTACTTAGTGGCAGTTAAACCTTTATTAAAAAAAAATATTCATATTACTGAGAATGGTCCACTCATGTGTGTATTTTTCCCCTTCTTTTATCTCAATCTCAGTGTGTTTGGTAAAGGCATGAGTCTGGACTGCTATGAGATTCAAATAACGGTGAAGGATTACTGTTTTGGTCGTGCGGACCGGGTGGTCGGGATCGCAGTACTGCAGCTGCGTGACATAGCAGACCGGAAAAGCTGCGTGTGCTGGTGCCCTTTGGGCCCGCGTATCAACATAGATGAAACCGGGACCACGGCGATACGAATCCTCTCTCAACGTTCCACTGATGAGGTTGCCAAAGAGTTCGTCAAACTAAAATCTGAGACCAGACCTGTTGAAGAGGGGAGGTGAAGATGAAGCAGAAGGTTTACCTCTTAAAACGATGAAAGTGGACTGATTAAAACAGAGACTTTGATCATTTGAGGCAAATGAAAGACTTCCTGACTGTATCTGACAGACAAACTAACCTTCACAAACCGATCACACAAGGATCCACACTCTTTATACAATCCTATATGTTTATTCAAATCCTTGAGAGTCACTTAATCCTTTGAATGGCTTTGCATCACTCTTCATGATGGGCAACAGCTCACAAGATGAGTGCTCGCATTGAGAACAGCGTTCCCACAGTCATGGAAAATCTGGTAATATCAGGGAATTTTCAAAGTGTGATGTCAAAAATGGTAGTCATCACTAAAATATTTTGTCTGCTAGAAATATCTACAAGTTTAATCAAATGACTGAAAAAATCATCGATCATGAATCATGAAATGGAAATTTCATCACTTCCAATGAAATGTTTTGTGGCTTGAGGGTAGGACAACCTGTCACTCACATGAGATTGCAGCAATAGCAAATGACAACGATCAAATCAATTCCCTGTGGACACTTGCATATACATTAAAATAGGGAATAAAAGACTACTGCAACTTCTGTTTCATGCCGACTTTAATGAATGCTTCAATTATTTCAAGCACATTGTAATGAAAAATATCAGTGACGTTACAAAAATTGTTCATGTGCAAGAAGATCAAGTATAAGAAAATGCAAGAGTTTTGCCAAACTATGAGTCTATGGACTCATTCCATACAGTTCTTTGTGGCCTTCTGAATGGGAGGAGTCTTATAATGGGGAGAGTGGTCTAAACAAGATCTATTTACATTGGATGTCTATCCTTTGACAGGCACACATATGCACATTTAGGTAGATTAACATTTTTCTTCATTGGTCTGTTCACTAATGTGATACTGAAATATTATCTGTAATACCTTCAATACATTCACCATCTTTGTTTAACTTGAAAGATGGTTCAGTTGTGGTCCGACCTCTCCAAATATTCCAAAGATCGTGATTATTTCCCTTAGTTTTTTCACAAATGTCTCAAAACAGATAAATACGCTAGAAAAAAGACAAATATAGGCCAACCAGTAGTGCCAGCCAACGAGAAGGGATGTACTGTATGAAACTTTGTTTACCTTGTGCCAAGTTGTTTGTATGCTCTCTTTTTTGAGGTGTAATTGAGTTATGTTTTGTTTTGTTTATAATATTTGCACTACCAAGCATCTGTAAAATAGATTACCAAATGTGCATGTATTTATTGTAAATTCTAGCTTTTGGTCATATGTTTTATGTTTTGTCAATATGTGGAAAGCTATTTATGTATTCTAAATGATGGAGGAGATCAGAGATTGAATCGATATTCTAAATTTGTTTATAAATTATTTATGAATTAATGTATTTGTGTGTTTCTCTAAGAATGAATCTTCTGGTCTATTACATCTTTTATTCTGCAAACGTCAATGTGCTGCTAATAAGCATTGATGTTTGTGTTTGGATGCATAGATCCTGTATTAGGAAGGCCTATGCTCACACTTTCTGCCTCTCAGTATGACTGGTTCTTCCTCTTAAAAATTTCCTCTCTTCTGTTGTCTTTCATGTCAGTTACAGTGTTTCTTCTCTCTTTAGAAGTTCCTGTAAAGGAATACGATTCAGGTATGGGAAGTCTAGCCTTGCCCAGCTTGTTGTTCAGAACAACCAGGCCATTTAATTCCCTTGACCCCTGCTTTTAATGAGGTGACCTGTTTTAAAAATCAATGCAATTGAGGTAAGACTGGTTTCTGTATAATGTGGATCATTTATTTGCTTTTAATGGAATTTCAATGTGGGATATATTTAATATGGCGTGAAATTAAATGAATTTTGAGACATGCACTTTTTCACATTTAAAGTAAAGCAATCTTCGCAGAGTCACGTTCAAGTTCTCTCACTTCCATGTTTTGGGTGAGTTGGACATTGGTCCGCATTTTTTGTTTTTGCTTGTTTAACTTAACGTTGTTTGTTGTTCTCTGTGGTTTTTCAGCAGAAGAATTGTAAATGCCAAGTATAATCAATATGGACAAACATGGATACTTTTATAAATGTTTACTGTAAATATGCAGGAAATTGGATACATGGAAAAGTGTTTAATGACAGTAAGGTGTGTGTGTGTGTGTGTGTGTGTGTGTGTGTGTGTGTGTGTGTGTGTGTGTGTGTGTGTGTGTGTGTGTGTGTGTGTGTGTGTGTGTGTGTGTGTGTGTGTGTGTGTGTGTGTGTGTGTGTGTGTGTGTGTGTGTGTGCGGTGTACGGTGTACTTGTAAACCCTGCGTTATGGCGACAAAATATCCAAAATCCTTGTCCTTGTAGGGACATTTTTTGGTCCCCATGTGGAAAACAGCATATAAGCGATGTTTTTTGAAAATGTAAAAATGCAGAAAGTTTTCTGTGATGGATAGGTTTAGGGTTTAGTTTATACATTATAAAAATAATTATATCTTTGGAAATTCCCCATTGAGCATAAACCCAACGTGTGAGTGTGTGTGCGCGTGCAAATTTTTGTGATTTATGAGGACACAAACTTGTATAATGACTTGTATTACACTGGTATTATGAGGTAAACATGAAATATGAGGACGTTTCATGAGTCCTCATATTTAAAATAGCTTTAAAAACACAAAAAAAAAATGTTTTATTAAAAATGTAAAAATGCATAATGTTTTCTGTGATAGTTAGGTTTAGGAGTAGGGGTTGTGTAGGGGATAGAATAGTTTGTACAGTATAAAAACCATTACTTCTATGGAAGGTCCTCACTTTGAAAGCAAAACAAATTGTGTGTGCGTGTGTGTGCACACACATGCTTATACTCATGAGTGTTTATAATTTGGATTAGTATGATTAACCTGTTTTCTTTTCTTGGATTTATGCCTTTTTAATCTGTCTATAATGAGGTTACCTATAATCATTTCCTATAATAATTTTTCCACAAAATATGTTGCATGCTTTGTTACCTGACAAGTGCTGTATCAGGACTATTATAATGATTATTCTCTTACAAGATGGAAATGCATCCCAGCCTATGATGGCTTCTCTCTGAAAATGTGCTTGGCTTGGCTTTAAGTTCCAAGAAGTGAGCTGATTATGATAGAACTTCCATAATTAAAAAACCTGAATATATAAATATGATATATTATGTATTTTTATTTGATTCAATTTTTAATTATTATTATTCATAAGAAGAAAATTATTATTTTTTTTACATATTTATTTTAAAAATGCAAAAAGTTACATTTTAGGATTTAAGTAATTGTCTATAGCAATTATAATTAGCTTTATATAAAAACAACAGAAGTCCGTATTTAGATAGTTAAATAAATGTGTATATTAAGTGTATTTTCTATGTGTGTGGCCTTGTGGTCATATTGAACATGCTCAGTACTGCTGTTCTTTGTCAGTGGTTAGAGGAATGGGGGAAAAAAATGGGTTGCTTCCTTTTTTGGTGTACAGGAAATCAATACGTTTCTAGTAAGTAAGTGGGTGTGTATGAGAGAGAAAGAGACCAAGAGATGTACAGAGATCTAAATACAAGTTTGACAGTTTATTACTCAGGCAGACAGAGTAAATGTTACCTCACATAAACTGTCTCAAGTGTAGAGAAGTAAAGAGTAACACTAAAGAGAGCATTGCAAGTTGTCGCCCCTCTTCCTTGTTTATCTTGCGTGTGTGTGGTGGGGTCTGTGTGTGTGTGTGTGTGTGTGTGTGTGTGTGTGTGTGTGTGTGTGTGTGTGTGTGTGTGTGTGTGTGTGTGTGTGTGTTTGTGTGTGTGTGTGTGTTTGTGTGTGCGAATGAGTTTAGGCTGGATGCCTGCACTCCCTGTTTCCCATCAACGCAAAGTGAGAGCAGATGGAAGGCTGAAAAGTGAGAGAAAGGAGGAGGAGAAAGAGAAAATAAGAGGGCAACACAAAGAGGAGGAGACTCTTTAGCTGACTTTGGTGATCTCTGGCTGGAGAAAGGAGTGCCTTGTTAGACCAACTACACACACTACGATGTCACCGTAGGACGCTTACGGTAAGAATCCCGAGGGTAAAGGTTAGGGGTGCAGCAAGAGGTCAAGGTTAGCAGAGGGAGACTCGACAGAGTCCTCGAAACACAGGAAGTAAGATAGTGGCTGTGAAAGAGTTTTTCATTCTACTTGTCTCAGCAGATTCAAAAGAGGGGTGGAAAGACTGGGAGGTTTACATTGGTACACAGCCTGAGTGTGACATTTTGGTCACGGTTGCCTTGCGTACAAGTACAGAAGGTGTCAAAAATTAGACCAAAAAAGCTGAGATGTTTGGAAATTTGCATTCTGTTGGACTGGATAACTTTTCTACCCATCCAGCTGTCAAAGAAACTTACGGCATACAGAGTTAAACTCTCTCGAAGTTACTTTAACACCAGGTGAGAATTGATTTAAACTGCTGTTCTTCTGTTGTTGGTTTTTTTTTTTAAATGAAATGACATCTTCATAATGAATACTTTCATTTTGATAATTTGATTGCTTTTTTATTTATGTATTTTTGAGAAAAAATGGCAGCAATATTGATAACACAAGATTAAATCTTTGAAATGGTCTGTAACTCATCGAAGGCATCCTCATTTTGGCAGGTATCCCCGCTTCTGTCTGTTTAGTATGGGGACTCTGGGGATTAACTTGAGGTTTACTCAGTTTATACTGTACAAAATATAACTGTTTGCAGTTTGCAACCTTATATATATAATAATATATATCAGACCATTAGTCTATTAATGTAGCAAAGCATACATAGTATGTTGCTGTATATACAGTCCCCTCCAAAAATGATTAGATGGACTTGGTGTTGCACAAGAAGTTGCTCATAAGGCATTTAAAGTAGCAGTATGTTTTATTCTTTACGTTAAGTATTAAACTTTGGCATGTAACTCATGCCTCATTTGTGCTACAGATATGAATGATATCTCGAATCCTATGGCTTGTTTTGGGATGGACTTTTTGGGTGTCAATAAAAAAAATCCCATAGTTTATTGTGTTTTGGCCCTTCCAAACACCAGTGCATAGAGCACAACTGTATAGTCTGTAAAACCGGCCGTAAAACCCTTTTTATCCTTTTTTTGGAGAGTGTAGGATAACTTTTGCATTATTTTGCTGAATATTTAGTACTGTTGATTACAGACTTCTAAAAAACGAGCAAGAAAACTCACATGATTTGTGTTGTACTGAAAAATATTCTCAAATCTTGTTTAGGTACAGTCTGAAGTCTGAAGTCTCTTCAGGTTTAGGAGTTTGTGATGGCCTTCTAGTGCTGTGTAGTGTTTATGATGGCTTTGTGTATATTTGTGACTGTCGCATGACCCCGAGTTCCTCTGATGGCCCATATAATTTATTGTCAAATAAGCAGATAAATAATGCAGTGTCAACACACAGCAGGCTCTGTCTGATCGGATATGATTGTCTCTGTGACAGACTGTTATTGTTAATGGATAAATAATTAAAAGGTCATTAGAAATGACATGTCTTTATCTGGTAAAATGAGAGGCCTCTCCTTCATCGGCTATACCTGAGTGCTATTGTAAGGATTGGTTGAATTATTCATCTGCTCTTGTCTTATAGGTTTTCCATTTAGTTGTGATTTATTGCTTTATTGTCTCTACTAGACATTGTTTTATTAGTACTTTTAAAAGATGAAATTATATGTAAATTGATGCTTAATTAACCCTCTGGAGTCTGAGGCTGATTTGGGGCCTGGAGAAGTTTTGACATGCCCTGACATTTGTGCTTTTTTCAGTTGTTCATAAACATATTAATGGAAAAAAGTGTCATTACACTGTATTCAGCACAAACTAGGCTACACTAATATGTGAGGAACATGTATGTACATATTTGTGTTTTTGAAGGAATAACATTTATGCGTGGTTATTGAAAAAACAAAAAACTTAAGTCACTGAAATAAGGCCAAAAAAAGTAATATAGTAAATCTGAGTTCACAAGATTTTAGAGTATTGGAGGTTGTAAACTAGAGTTTTTGCTTCAAAATTATGTAAAAATTATGCTGCTTACTCCTTCATATAAATCAATATATTGATTTAGTTTTTGTAAGACACTTTTTGCCAAGAAACACAGTATGCGAGGAGGCGTGAATCACCACTGAAAATGGGCCATTCTCACCTGAGAAGACAAAAGAATTGGATAGTAATGAGCTGAAATGACTTGCATATTAATGAGGCATTTCAGTCAGGTAGGCTGTGAAAAAAAACCTTCTGTGAATGTCTCAAGCTCATTATGATATATGAAACATACAGAAAAATATTATTACAATATAAAGTAATGGTTTTATATTATACTTTAAAATATAATGTATTTCTGTGATGCAAAGAGTCTGAATATAGGCTTTTAGTTTAAAAGCATGCACATTTGGAGAAATATTAGATTCTCATATGCTTATGTCAATTTTCTATAAAGAGGAGTTATTTTAATTTAATATTCATTGTCATTACTATGAGCGCTGGTGTTTTCAATTCATCCTTGAAGTCGGAGGGCGCTCTCTGTGCATTTTTAGTCCACAAATTCATCTAAAAGAAGAGGCTATTCCATGAATGGAGTTTCCAATTCATACTGCAGCAGGAGGGCGCTAAAGAAACAAAAACTCATCTAAAATTCATCTATAGAAGAAAAAAAAAAACAGGAACTAACTGCATGTCTTCTAGAGATTGCTAACCATTGCTTTAACATCCAAATAAACACTTTTCAAGACAATAAATACACGGTTAAGGCGATGAATGCATGTATTGCCTCTGAATTTGCGTCTGAACAGCGCTGGCTCCGTGGGCGTGGCCGCATTAGCGGATAATGAGCTAAATCACGGATTTCTGTCATGGCTCTCTTTTCATACAGATTACATAAACACAGAAGTTTTGTTTTCGATTTGACTTACATGATTTAAAACCTGACATCTTAACGTTTTTTTAGACATAAGTGTAATTTTTTTGTCATTAGTATTCACTAAGTTAGTTAATTTTCTGAGAACTATCAGATTGGAGTTCTTTCAGAGGGAGACGAGAGATCACGCATCATGTTAGTTTTCTTTATTTTACAAAAAGCACAACATTCTGTTTTTACTCTGAGTGTACACAAATGAAAGAAGATATTCCACAGATTAAAATGGTGTATAACTCTTAATTGTATGTGCAACATTGACACGGACTATTTTGAGTGTCTTTCACACTGATAAGAAAAAAACCACGTTGGTATCGCCGGCGATACCATCAGACCTCAGATTGTTAAGATTAGTGTCAAAAATGTCTTTTATTAGCATCGGTTTTAGTATGGATAAATTTACAATTGCACAGAAAATGAAGTTTAGTTCCATGTTTTAAACCCAGGAGGGCATGTCAGTAAAAACAGATAAAACAGGAAGTAACTGAGTTCCTCAAATTCTATTGTATTTATAACAGTGAAGTTGCTAGCAAAGAAAACGTAAAGTGAACAATAAAGAACTACTTACAATAACAACAGAAGAAGTCTTGTTGCATGCCACAACTTTTATGATATTGTCTTATTATTATTATTATTATTAGTTATGCTTGGTTAACATCACTATCACTACTAGAATTGCTCATATAGCATTAAAGGTCCCGTTCTTCGTGATCCCATGTTTCAAACTTTAGTTAGTGTGTAATGTTGTTGTTTGAGCTTTAAAGTTTTACAGATTTTATTTATACTCTAAGTTCAATGCCAAGCGAGATATTTTATTTAACAGAAGTCGCCTACATCGAACGGCCAGTTTGGACTACATCCCTCTACTTCCTTCTTTAATGACGTCACTAAAACAGTTTTTTGACTAACCTCCGAATTGCGATATATAAACTCACAATTGCGAGTTATGAAGCCAGAATTGCATGATATAAACTCGCAATTGTGTCTTATAAAGTCAGAATTGCGAGATATAAACTCACAATTTGGATTTTTTTTCTCATAATTAGGAGTTTATATTTAGCAATTCTGACTTTATAACTCTATATCTTGCAATTCTGAGGAAAAAAGTCAGTATTGTGAGTTTATATCTCGCAATTCTGACTTTATAACTTGCAACTGCATGTTATAAAGTCAAAATTGCAAATTGAAACAAACTTCCATACAAATTAGACATAGGAACAGCTGACTGACAGCTGACAAATTCAATTCCCACAGTTAACATGACGTCTATAGCCTCAGACATTTATCTCAAGTGAGATGCTTTAACCTTGAACATTGCTCTTTAGCTCTCGGCTGCCCATCATATGGCTCTTCCCATGATGCCCACCACTGACTGACTCACTCAGCGTGTTTCCTGCACACCCTGAGTGAAGCTGGGGAAATGATGAAATCCCACTGCAACAGTGGCACACTTCACATTTTGTTGCCTGCAGCTCACTACACAGACATTTAGTAGTAGAGGGTCTGCTTCAGGACGGGTTTCATAGAGATGATGCTGTTGGCCTTTAATGTATAACTAGAGGTTCTTGAGATGTTCCTTTACTGTGAATTAGTGCTGGATGAGTGCAATTTATTGAGTTGTTTTGCTTGGAAAGCAATGGTTACAGACAACATTCCTTTACTAGTCATTTAATATGTAAACTGCAGGGAGAGTCATCTCTCAGTGTGTCTTTCTCATTTTTACCTCTATTGACCTCATTCATAGTTACGGAGACGTGGTCCTATCAGACTTCCTGCAGCTCTTTGGATGAGTTTTGTATGGTTTGGTAAACACTTTGGTAAACACATTCAATTGAACTATGCTTTGAAAAAAACTACAGTAAGCTTTAAAAAAATGTACTTGTTTGCATAACTGAAAAGAAAAACCTTTTCAAATGTTGTTGACCAATTTTGGAAAAACATCTGGTAAACCTAAATATTTGTAATTAAGTTACTTTTTTATTTAGATTAAACTTTCAGCAGGCATCAGCGGTGTTGGTGTGTAACTAACTAGCTATTATTCACTGACAGTAGGTCAGCCGTTTTCAAAATGCTTTTTTTCCAGTAACAAACTTCATTCTACATTCTACATATTACAATTACATTGCCTTTACAGACGTTTGTTTACAGTGAAATATTTACCTTGTATTTATTGCTAAATTATCAATTATATTGCTTTGTTTTCTATTTTTTATTTATTTATTTTTTTTATAGCTGTAGTTAGTATGAATTAGGGATGCACTGATATGAAAATTTTGGCCGATACAAATAACCGATAATTCTTTATATTTGAAAGCCGATAACTAATATATTGGCCAATAAATCTAAATCCAATTTTTTTATTTTTGAGAGCCTGATTACAAAAACAAAAGTCTTACCTTTTAAAAAGCGATGTCCCAAGCACACAATTATAATGATGTTATATTAAATCATTATAGTTTTATGTAGCCTACAGGTATATAACAGATTTGCGCTGCACGTTGCACTTAACTGTTCCTTTTTGAAGTCATCAAAGTGTCATCTGAAGTGTCTCAGCTAAAGGAAATAATCCATTATTTATCGGCTTTTATATATTGGCCAAATTTTCTTTTCCGGGGCGATAACGATAACATTAAAAATGAACATATATTGGCCGATACCGATATGGTGGCCGAAATACACCGATCAGGCATAACATTATGAGCACTGACAGGTGAAGAGAATAACACTGATGATCTCTTCATCACAGCACCTGTTAGTGGGTGGGATATATTAGGCAGCAAGTGAACATTTTGTCCTCCAAAGTTGATGTGTTAGAAGTAGAAAAAATGGGCAAGCGTAAGGATTTGAGCGAGTTTGACAAGGGCCAAATTGTGATGGCTTGACAACTGGGTCAGAGCATCTCCAAAACTGCAGCACTTGTGGGGTGTTCCTGGTCTGCAGTGGTCAGTATCTATCAAAAATGGTCCAAGGAAGGAACAGTGGTGAACCGGTGACAGGGTCATGGGCGGCCAAGACTCATTGATGCACGTGGGGAGCAAAGGCTGGCTCATGTCGTCCGATCCAACAGATGAGCTACTGCAGCTCAAATTGCTCAAGAAGTTACTGCTGGTTCTGATAGAAAGGTGTCAGAATACACAGTGCATCGCAGTTTGTTGTGTATGGGGCACCAGTCAGGGTGCCCATGCTGACCCCTGTCCACCGTCGAAAGTGCCAACAGTGGGCACGTGAGCATCAGAACTGGACCACGGAGCAATGAAAGAAGATGGCCTGGTCTGATGAATCACGTTTTCTTTTACATCACGTGGATGGCCGGGTGCATGTGCATCGCTTACCTGGGGAACACATGACTCCAGGATGCACTATGGGAAGAAGGCAAGCCGGTGGAGGGAGTGTGATGATTTGGGCAATGTTCTGCTGGGAAACCTTGGATCCTGCTATCCATGAGGATGTTACATGTACCACCTACCTTAGCATTGTTGCAGACCATATGCACCCTTTCATGGAAATGGTATTTCCTGGTGGCTGTGGCCTCTTTCAACAGGATAATGCACCCTGCTGCAAAGCAAAAAATGGTTCAGGAATGGTTTGAGGAGCACAACAATGAATTTGAGGTGTTGACTTGGCCTCCAAATTCCCCAGATCTCAATCAAATCGAGCATCTGTGGGATGTGCTGAACAAACAAATCCGATCCATAGAGGCCCCACCTCGCAACTTACAGGACTTAAAGGATCTGCTGCTAACATCTTGGTGTCAGATACCACAGCACACCTTCAGGGGACTAGTGGAGAACATACCTTGACGGGGCAGGGCTCTTTTGGCTGCAAACACAATATTAGGAAGGTGGTCATAATGTTATGCCTGATCGGTGTATTGTCCATCCCTAGTATAAATGTATCTGTTCAAGTTTGCTACTTTCACTCTATGAGATCGATTCATTCATTAAAAAGCAGCTGAGATTAAATTATGATATCATGGTTAAATGAAAGAGATTGCCTTTAAATAGCTTTAATGTTGTCATATACTTTTAATTTTTTTTTTTTTTTGGTAGTTTACTTTGTAGTGTACTACTATTTTAAAGATACTGTAGTTGCTATACTGTAGATGAATTACTTGTCAAACTCCAGTTTCAAAGAATATTCCCCAGCACTAATCTGCTGTCATCTCCAGACTGAAATTTCTCACTACTAGGCAATTACTGCTTTTCTGAGGAATCCTGCTGCAAGTCACTGCACGCTTCGTACCGTCTTGAAATGCATGCAGTAACCTACAAAAGCCAAGGTTTGCAATCAACACTCCAAACTGAACCATTGGAGACTTTAATAATCACTATTTCTGTTGTGTTACAATGTTTTGTTGCACATGCTTTTGCTAATCTTTTAGCTTTCCCACAGTGTGTGCAGACTACATTGTATTCACATGTTTGTCATTAGCACTTCCTTCTATTGTATGGTCTGTCAAGTTAATCAAAAGGTTGAAAATCACAATGTGTTTTTGCCCATTCCCTCATAGATTACCAAACTGAGTTGGAGTCACACAGTTTCTGTTTGTGCATTCAGGGTCCAAACAGTTACCCTGTTTTGATTTATAGTAAATAAAAAGTGTCTTTTACAACATTTCTTTTCATCTTCAGTGGGATTCTACAGAACCCCTTGATCAATGCACTGCACTGCCCTACTTTTAAAACCACTTAAGTGGTTTCAGTATCTGTATTTTTCACACCCTTCTGATTTGCCCAATTATTTGTTTGTTTGGTTTAAAACCAACATCTTTTTTTTTTTTTTGACACCACAAACCCTTTTTTTTCTTTTATAAAACACATTTTCTTTTTCATTTCTTCTTTTTAAAATTATTTTTAATTCTTTTTTTTAAATCATGTTTTAAATATAATTTTGTGATTCTGCTATGTTTATTTCTATGTTCCAACTTCTCTGTGTAATGACACATTTACAGTCATAGATTTTAAAAATAGCAATCAGGCACTGTAGATTATCTGAAGTGGTGTGGAGTAATAGTGACCAGAGCATGTCAGCCCATATGAGGTACACACCAAGCTTATCAAAAGACAGGATCTTCCTTTTTTTGTCCCTGTATATTTCTCATATCTCTCAGATATTACTCACATATGAACACCCATTTGTTTTATAATCACACAGGAACATAGGAAAGGGAAAGGTGGAAAACAAGAGGGCACACAATAGCCCCTTTTTAAAAACTTACACACATATATGACAAGCTGCTTGACTTCTAGGCTCCATATTGTTTTTTTTAAATCACCAGTCATTGTTTTTCCCTCCAAAGAGAGGAAGGTCAGAGAAGGAGTATTGCATGAGGATTTCCTAATGTTGCCTTTGAAAATGGGGCAGTTGATGTTTGACATTTAAAGAGTTAGTTCGTTCAAAAATGAAAATTCTGTCATTAATTACTCACCCTCCTGTCATTCTACCACCGTAAGACATTTGTTCATCTTCAGAACACAAATTAAGATATTTTTGATGAAAACTGAGAGTTGTCTGACCCCTCCATAGACAGAAATTTAACCACCACTTTCAAGGTCCAGAAAGGTACTAAAGACATTGTTAAAAAAGTTGACGTGACTGCAGTGGTTCAACCTTAATTTTATGAAGCAACAAAAATACTTTTTGTGTGCAAAAACAAAACAAGAGAATAGTATATTTAATCGATATCTTATCTTCGGTGTCATTCTCCTACGTTGAATACGTTCAGCACTTCCAGGTTCTCTATCAGAACACCGACTCATTATTGGCCGGCTCCTGCGTCAGCATCACACAAATGTGTCGTACTGCTCACGTGAACAGCGTCGGCCAATACTGAGCCGCCATTCTGACAGACAACCTGGAAGCGCTGGACATGCACTGGACAATCAGCGTAGGAGAATGACAGGGGAGAGAAGATAGTGTTGAATAAAGTCATTTTTTTTTGTTTTGTTTTTGCGCACAAAATGTATTCTTGACGCTTTGTTGTATTATAAACTTTGTATATTTTAAACTATTTTAACAATGTACCTTCCTGGACCTTCAAAGTGGTGTTTAAATTCATTGCTATCTATGGAGGAGTCAGACATCTCTCAGATTTTGTCAAAAATATCTTAATTTGTGTTCCAAAGATGAACGAAGGTCTTACGGGTGTGGAACAACATGAGGGCGAGTAATTAATGACATAATTTTCATTTTTGGGTGAACTAACCCTTTAACATTTATTTATTTATTTAGGTCAGCATTAAGAATTCAAGTTAGAATTTATATGAATATGGTCGCCATTTTTTCACCAGTTTAATCACAATTTTAATTCCAACCCACTGGAAGTTGAATTGGAATTTGAATTGAAATGACAGGATACTACCTTCAAACATTTAATTTTATTTACTTTGTCAAGCCATTATTCAAAGTCTATCTTAAATTTTCAATACATTTTAATTCTACTTTAGTTCAGTTTCAGTTCAGTCTATTTCAATTCACTATACAATACCTCATCCTGTTTGCTAATTTAATTCAATTTCAAAAATCTACTTGGAATTTACAAGGCAAGTGTGGGCTTGTTGGAAAGCGTGAGACTAAAGCCGGGGACACACTTAATGACATTCTAAGACTGAGCTCAACACATAAAGACGGTTTGCTTCGACTGAAGCAGATTAAAATACACACGGAATTAAACACCAACTGTAAACACCGACTGAATGTAACAGGCATGATCAGTTGTAAGTATCAAAATACGTTCATAATCGGCCTTACGACTGTTAAGTGTGTCCCCAGCTTAAGTGAATAATTTATAGTCAGTGATTAGTAAACCTGAAAGTTTTGCCTCTCTGTTTCTGTGGTTTGATTTTGTTTTTTTTTTTGCTTTTTTGCTTTTTCTTTACCTGCTTTTTTCATCTCCAGCTCTCCACACCTTATTTGGTCAAGCATGTCTTGCACACATAACATTTGTGTAATTGTATTTATTCAAATGGTAATATCAGTACATTTTATATTTGAGTTTCCTCATTGACTACTTTTTTTTTGTTGTTGTTGTACAGTGAGGTTACAGCCTAACCCTACTGTGGTGGCAGCAAGACAGGTGTTTCTGTACCATGCGTGTTTGCAGACATGCACTTGCATATGTGGTTTTTATATGTGCGTATTGTGGTCTGCACCTTGTCATTTTGCACCCCCTCAGATCCCCCCGTATTTGTTTCTGTGGTTTGATTGGACTCTATCTTTTTTCAACCACTTTCACATTTTATTCTTCGGTTCTCTCCAATTCTGCCTCTTTTCCTGTAAATCACTCCTTGCATCATATGCTCCCATGATGAATTAACTTCACAAAGTTTCCACATATGGCTTGGGTGTTGTCTCTGTCTTAGTATGCTGTAATTTTTTTTTTTTTTTTTTTTTTTTTTTATATAGTATCAGTCAGTGATATTTGGAGTGAGGAAAGTTCTATTTAGGTTTTTCAGTGCATGTTAATCATACAGTTTACAATGGGATGTAGACTCAAAAAATATGATAAATTATTAAAACTTTATGATTTTTTTTTCTTATTATACTCTAGATCCTTTTTTTCCATACAATGAAAACATACAGTGACTAGGCACAGTCAAATTTTAAAAGGACAAAAAAAAAGTGCAATACAAGTACTCCATACAACTTGTATTCTATATTCCAAGTCCTATGATTCTGTTGCTTTTCTGAAGAAAAGTAGTTATACTTTCCCTTTTGCCATATAGCTCTCAAATAATTGTTATATGGGCTACTTTTATGGTACATTTACTTTTTTCCTTTTTGGTCCTTTTGCTTACTGTCTGCTATCATTGAATGGAAAAGAGCACTTTGACATTTATTCAGCTAAATATCTCCTTTTACGCTCCAAGAACAAAGTCACGCAGGTTTCAAATTACATGACTGTGAGTAAATGATGACATAATTCACACATTTGGGTAAACTATCACTTTAAGTCTTCAAATTAAACATGAATGGGACTTGTACTGATTTGTAACTCCTTAAATATTTATTTTTCGGTTTTTCATAATGACTAGTTTTTTTCCCAGTGATGTGGACAGCGTAACCAAGCTGTGGCCACAGTGGAAAACAGCTCTTCCAGAGGTTCTCTAGCATGTGTGCTGTACATTTAAAACACACATTCTTAAACACACACACACGCGGTTTCTATAATTAACTCTTGTGCTGAAGTCACTCTGGAATTCTGTCCAATGGGCGGGTTTCATAAGTGCTGTTTCCTCAGATTCGAGAGTGTGTGTGTTGTGTAAGTGTGCATGCACATTACCGTTAAAAAGTTTATGGTCGGTAAGATTTTTAAAATGTTTTTTAAATAAGCCTTTTATGTTCACCAAGGTCGCATTTATTTTTGATGCAGTAGAAACAGTATTATTGTGAAATATTATAAAAAATGTAACTGTTTTCTGTTTTGATACATTTTTTTAAATATAATTTATTTCTGTGATGGCAAAGCTGAATTTTCAGCAGCCTCTACACCAGTCTTCAATGTCACATGATCACTTTTTATGTCTTTACCTTCCCTTTTTATCAATTTAATGCATTCTTGCTGATTAGAAGATTTAATTGCTTAAAAAATATATTGTTTGGTAGTGTATCAATGTGTTCATGTGTGTATGTTTGTGTAAAAGATGTGCCACAGCAATGTTTTATTCATTGGAATTTAAAAGTCAGGATGTCTTGGTGCTTTTATACAAACAAAAAGTGCTTAAAAATCATCACCATCATCAAGCAGTTCACACACTCTTTCTCAGACAAGCCTTTTGTTCTCTTTTCAGAGAAATGATGATTAATCCTTGAAAAAGAAGAAAGGAAGCCATGTCATTCTTTGGCTTAGACTGTATGCAGAAGAAAGAGACAGGTACATATATGATACACAGCTGTGTCATCAGAACACTGTCAAACCAAATCTTACATCAATCAAAAACAAAGTGTAATTTTTATGATGTTAAAGTATGGTAAAGTATGCAGAGAAAACTACTGTATAAGTAGCCATTCATTGGTTGATTCCCCCGATAAACTCTAACTGTGGTGCTGTCAAAACTGTTTCTTTTTAAGCATCCTGTCAAACACATTGTATCATACAATGGTGTGAGTTTGGGGTGTAACTATCTGTTTGTCCTATCAATGAACTTGCCTGACCCAACAAAATTAACCTAATCTAAAGCCTAAAAATGTAAATAGAGTTCTTATATAGTACTTGTTTCAAATCTGAAAGTGAATTTTTTTCTCTCTCTCTAAATTTGTTTCTAGAGGTGGAGAGGAAAATCCGAGCAAACGACAGAGAATATAACTCGTCCTTCAGATATGCTGTGAGTATGAAATCAGTATGACTGAACATCACTCTAATTCAAACCTACAAAAATGAACATTTGTGTTTTGTCTGAAGATACAGATGACCGAATGTGTCGTGATGACATTATATGGCGCAACCAGTTTCCTCTTAACAGATTGCAGTTATTTTTGATTCTCTTCTTTAAAAAAAAAATCCACAATCTAACACTTGTTATTTGTCACTGTGCCATTGCTTGTATTCTTTATTTTTGAGATTCAAATGTGTAAAATCTTACTTTCTATCTTATTAGGAAATGATTTAAAGCATGTGTGATCTTTAGACACGTGTAATATGTCTGCACAACACTATTTAACCATCTTTCATCTCTATCTTTTCTTCCTGAAGACCAATTCCATCAAAACCTCCAAGTACAACCCCTTTACTTTTTTGCCTCTCAACTTGTTTGAGCAGTTCCAGAGGATCGCCAATGCCTACTTCCTCTTCCTGCTTATCCTACAGGTTCGTCTCTCAGAGTTAGTTGACATGCTTACAAAGTTACTTACAGTTAATAAAATGTCTGTTGGTTGACCACCAATATAAAGCAGATATTAAGCAGAGAGTCTACTAATACTCTACTGACTAGTTGACATGTAGTTGCAAAGTTAGAAGAATGTCTAAAATGGACTATCAAAATAGTGTTAATGAAGTTAGATTCTTTGAAGAAGTTTCGTCAGTTTTACATGCAGTTTAGTCATACATATTGCGAAGAATGTGAACAAACATGACCTTAACTTCCCATATTAAGCCTACGCCCCACACATTCTATTACTAAATTACTGAATATGCAATAGTGGTTGTGACCCTTTAACCTTATTAGCTCACTCTTTATTAGCCTTGACTTTAAGGCAAGTCAGTTGACTTGCCAGCCATTTCTGTTAAACTCAATGGCAGCTCCATATAAAGTAATAAATGAACGAGGAAAGACAGAAATCTATGAAACTGTTTGTCATAATTGCATTAGCAATAACATTTTAAATCAGACGCGATGATTTTTCAAACTTATTTGAGTATGTTTTATATAAATTTCAGTTTTTCTGCTACAAAATTTTACATTTAATTAAATATGTGCAATAGTGTGTCTACTTCTCATGCTCTCCAATATAGATTATTGGTGTATGTTTTACACAAAAAAATCAGTTTTTCTACTTCAAAATTTCATGTTTAATTCAATGTGATACTTGCAGTTTCTTTGTAATTGTTTTTTTTATTATTATTTTTCATTTTCATTTCATTTATTTATTTATTTAAACAGGGACAGTGTAAAATATACATTAACCTTAAGAAGGAGAGATGCATTTTACCAGGTTGTAGGACAGGCTGATGTCAACAAATCAAGTTAATAATACATTTATCCCAAAACAGCATTAAAACGATCAAACCCTTCTTTCATTCCTCAGCATGCATTTACAAATATGCTCTCACATACACATCAATTACTAAACATTATGTGAACATGTTTGTTTTAGAAGAAGCCATTCTCTTTTTTTTTTTTTTTTGACATTTTTTGATTTTTACTAACAATTAATTTACTAGCAATTTCTGAGTGAATTTTTTTTTCTACTCCAATTTTATTTCACCACATAAAATGTAACCATAATTGAAATAATATCATAAATTGTGCATCTTAAGCTCAGATCATGCCATCATATTGTATAATATGATTTTTTCCCCCATTCATATATTTACAAGTGCACCTTCTCTGGCTCTGTACTGTAGCTACCAGTACGTTACTGGCATTTGCATTTATTACTTAAATATCACATTCCAGTATTCAAAGCACATTTCTAATGTGTGTGTATGTTGTATTGTAGGTTATTCCTGCTATATCCTCTCTATCTTGGTTCACCACTGTCGTTCCTCTGGTGTTAGTATTATCAGTGACTGCAGCCAAAGATGCCACTGATGATATTGTAAGTACACACATGTGACTCAGTGAAACACACTGAAGATCTATTCATTCTTTGTACATATTGCTTTCATTTTTCCGCTTCAGACTGGAACTAGCAAGATCTGACTGTGATTTGACTGTTTATGCCAAAGACTGTTTATTAAAGTTTATTGCTCTGTATTCCAGAAGCCCTTAATTCTGTTGCTTTATTTTGCTGTGGTTAAAGACTATGATAAAGCTACATAAGGGAAAATAAAGGTTATGTCTTCCATGTAAAACCACGTAGAACCGGATGAAATCTCATTAGTTTCCAAAATCCCTCTCTTCATAACTATCACATTGTACTTGGTAAGGAATATAAATTATTTAAATATTGTTGAATTCAGACTACAGTGTGGGACCCCCACTAATTTTTTCCAGTCCCCCTGTGATCCAGAGAACCCTCTGCTAGATCCCAAATTGAGCTACCTTTGTTTTCCCACGGTCTGGTTGGAAGTAAATGACATTTAGTTAATGAAAATGACAGCTTTTACTATAATACTCGGTACACATCTGATTTAAATGCCCTTTACTTTGGCACATGGCCATCATTTAATACTTCAAGCAAATTTCCTCCAAACAGCAGAAACTCGTAAAGCAAAAGGTTACGGGTCTGAATTTGTCAGTGGTGGACTGGAAAATCTGATACAGTGAACAGGAGCCACTTCAGCCACAGCTGGAATACAATAGTTCTTATGTTCCTGCTGAGTGGAGTGGAGGGGAATTAGGGAATTGCCCCTCCACTCCTCTTTCTCTCCTCGTTCATAAAACTGGGACGGGATAGTTTCTGGATGCAGCAAATCTTTGCATTTAAAGATTCATTTATCCCATAAGAGCTTCTGTTATCATTTTCTTTTTGCTTTCATATGGTTTCTTGCTCCATTATTTTCCTTCAGTATTCTTTTTATTTCTTTGCAGAATCGCCACAGAAGTGACAGGAAGGTGAACAACCGTAAGGTGAATGTGCTTATCAATGGAAAGTGAGTGGCTGTCATATTTATGTTTTAGTCTTACTTGTTACCTGCACACCTTTTCCATACAATTATTTTACATTTTTCCCCCCAGTTTTGAAGAAAAAAAAAACCCTGTAAGGTGCATTTACCTATACGGTGATTGGCTCTTTTAAAGGTGCCCTAGAATTAAAAATTTAATTTACCTTGGCATAGTTGAATAACAAGAGTTCAGCACATGGAAATGACATACAGTGAGTCTCAAACACCATTGTTTCCTCCTTCTTATATAAATCTCATTTGTTTAAAAGACCTCCGAAGAACAGGCGAATCTCAACATAACACCGACTGTTACGTAACAGTCGGGATCGTTAATATGTATGAGCCCAATATTTGCATATGCCAGCCCATGATCCCAACATTATGAAAGGCATTAGACAAGGGCAGAACGTCTGGATCTGCACAGCTGAATCATCAGACTAGGTAAGCAAGCAAGGAAAACAGCGAAAAATGGCAGATGGAGCAATAATAACTGACATGATCCATGATAACATGATATTTTTAGTGACATTTGTAAACTGTCTTTCTAAATGTTTCGTTACAATGTTGCTAATGTACTGTTAAATGTGGTTAAAGTTACCATCGTTTATTACTGTATTCACGGAGACAAGAGTCGTCGTTATTTTCATTATTAAACACTTGCAGTCTGTATAATTCATAAACACAACTTCATTCTTTATAAATCTCTCCAACAGTGTAGCATTAGCCGTTAGCCACCGAGCACAGCCTCAAACTCATTCAAAATCAAATGTAAACACCCAAATAAATACTATACTCACATAATCCGACGCATGCATTCAGTATGCATGACGAACACTTTGTAAAGATCCATTTTGAGGGTTATATTAGCTGTGTAAACTTTGTTTATGCTGTGATAGAGTCGAGCGCTCGGGAGGGGGCGGAGACCGCGCAATTTAAAGGGGCCGCAACCTGAAATCGGCTGGTTTCTAATTATGCCCCAAAATAGGCAGTTAAAAAAATTAATTAAAAAAAAATCTATGGGGTATTTTGAGCTGAAACTTCAGACACATTCAGGGGACACCTTAGACTTATATTACATCTTTAAAAAAAAAAAGTTCTAGGGCACCTTTAAAATAAAGGCAGGACTTCTATTCTTACAGTCACTCTACTGAGTGGTCATTTTTTTTTGTTTTCTATAAATGGTACGTCTACTTCTCATACTATCTCTGGTTTAATCTGGAATCTTTTGAAACAAATACATCAATCACAACAGGACGCAGCTGTACACACATAGAAAGGTTCTTCCTGTTGTTTTGACCTGTGTTCATGTATTTTGATGACACACACACTGAGTAATTACTAGAATGATGCCTTATATACTGTGTTGTCAGTTTTTAAGCTAGGGTTCTGGTTGTCCCTCATCATATTTAAAGAGTGTCATAATCAAGCAATCAAGAATGTGCATGCATAATTTATGTTGAGTTAAATAGAAACGAATGATGCACATACCCTTAGTGTTGCAACTTGTTGTAATCAGAAGAATGATGTGTTTTATATGCTAGACGTCATGCTTTTTTTCCCCCTCCTTCTTTTTCATAATAGACTGATAAGTGAGAAATGGATGAATGTGCAAGTGGGAGACATCATAAAGTTGGAAAACAACCAGTTTGTCACAGTAATACATTTAAAGATTTACATTTATATTACATTTACATGTAATGAAACTTTAATTTAAACTTTAAATCTTTAAGTAAAGATTCAGGATGAGATGTAAATTAATATTGAATTAAAATTACCTTATCTCTCTGCATCCTCATCACAGGCAGATTTGCTCCTGTTGTCTAGCAGCGAACCGCTCAACTTGATCTATATTGAGACTGCAGAGTTGGATGGGTGAGTAACAGAATAAGAAACAACAGAGGGATTGTTGTTGTGGTTTTCATATTTGAAGCTATATTGAATACATTTGTGTTTTCTTTTATGAAGCTGAAATTAGAAGTACACAAGTACACGATGGATTCTTTGTTTTTACTGTTGAAGTACTAGACGCCTGATTTTCTTTGTCGATTTTCTTTGTCATTTCTCCACACAGAGAAACCAACCTGAAGGTTAAACAGGCTCTGACTGTAACAGGAGACATGGGGGACAATTTAGAGGCTTTGGCTGCATTCAATGGTGAGGAAAAATAGAGAAAGCAAAAAGAATTTCTTGCTTGCTCTAGTTAATGTACCACTTTAAAATCTAAACAAAAATTTGGCAAAAAGTTGGCACAGAAGCGCTTCTGAAGTGGCATTTAGGTGTCTTTACACCAACTGTTTAATGCCGCTTAGAGGTGGCATAAATTAATTTATACCGCAGTGTTTTTTGCTTCTAGATGCTGAGGAGGGTCATGGCAGGCATGGTTTAGTAGCTTTGCATCATAATACTGAATTTTGAGCAGGCACAGACCAGACTCATCACGATGCCTTAATTTCGATAATAACGTTGAAATTATATCCTGAGCAAATGCCGATAAACCCACATTCCTCCATGATCATACTCCTTCCATTCATGTAGAGCCAAATGAGGAGGGGCATATCAGAAATCTAACCAGTCAGAGCTGTACAGGGCATGTAAACAGTCACTGACCCCGCCCACTCTGATCATTCTTCCAGCATCTCTCCTTCATACAGTGAATCCTCATTTTGTTTTGTTAGCTGAAATAAAAAGCACAAATTGCAATTGATATGTCAGCTCTTTTTCTAGACAATGTGATGAAATAAGCAAATTTACCAAAGACCAGATTTTCTGAACTGTGCTATTCAAGAAAAAGTTAACTTCAATGAAACACAACCAAGAAGTCTTCTCAACTTCCAAGTCTCTGAGAAATAATATTTTCGTCTGATCTTCTCTGTGCTTTCTTCAGGGGAGGTGTGCTGTGAGCCTCCCAACAACCGTCTGGATCGATTTACAGGCACACTGACATTCGGCATGCAGAAATACTCTCTGGACAACGAGCGAGTCCTGCTCAGGGGCTGCACTCTTAGAAACACAGACTGGTGCTTTGGCCTGGTGCTGTTTGCAGGTAATAAATTCCGATAGAAGTGTGGTGTGTATTCTGGAGCTGTCTGGTGTCGCAGTACAATTCTTCTTTATTACTACAGAGAATGTGTGATGTATGTTTTTAAGGAGGGAAAATAGTTTGCCAGTTCATAGACTAAACAGACTAGACAAAAACGACCCTTAAATAAATAATCATACTGGATTTATGATTGGATTCATTATAGTAGATTGCAGTCCTAAAGGAAAAGTGTGGTGGTTCATTTACAATATCTTATTTTTTCAGGCCCAGAGACCAAGTTGATGCAAAACTGTGGGAAAAGCACCTTTAAGAGGACAAGCATTGATCGACTCATGAATGTACTGGTGCTCTTTGTAAGTTAAATGTCTAATCTGCAGCTCTCTTTCACATGAAGATTTGCTTCACCTTTATTTCTTTAATTTTCTATAGATTCTGTATATTATGTATGTTTCATCTGGAGTAATGGCTGCTGAAAATTCAGCTTTGCCATCACAGGAATAAATAATATTTTAAAATATAATCAAACAGTAGTGTATATAGACAATAGAAAGTAACAGAACAAAGATAGAATGAATAAACAATAAAATATTTATTTAAAAAATTAAAGTCTATATTTGCTCATAATATTGCATGCAGTTGGTTATTGATGGTTAAGGAGAAGGTTGGTAACAGTTAACCTGTTGTGTTTTCTTTGTAGATTTTTGGTCTTCTGGCTCTGATGTGTATTATTCTGGCTGTCGGAAATGGGATTTGGGAAAACCATGCAGGGTCAAAGTTCAATGCCTTTCTTCCTCGGGAAGAGAACATAGCTTTTTCAGCGTTCCTCACTTTCTGGTCCTACATTATAATCCTCAACACTGTGGTGCCCATCTCACTTTATGTTAGGTAGTGTGTGTTCATGTATACTTGTTTGTGTGCTATAAGAAATAACAATTCAAACTATTTAAGGCCACATAAAAAACATTTTTTTTTACATTTAACATTTGGACATAAGTCATGTCACCTTTTATTTATATAGCTCTTTACACAATACAGATTTTTTCAAAGCAGCTTTGCAGTAATAAACAGGAAAATAATGACTCAATTATGCAAATAGAATTGAAATCTGCTGTGAAGCAGCTCTAAAAAGACAATGGTAAACAATATTCAGTTGAAATCAGTTCATTGTTGATTAATTTCAGTTCAGTAACTGTGTAAAGTACATCAATTATGAAATGAGTTCAATTCAGCAAAGTTTATGACTTGGGACTGTAGTACTCGTAAAATGAAGCCTGTTGGCTCTAGCTCTTCTGTCTTTTTTCAATTAAACTTTTGTCAGTTTGTCAATTCAAATTGCCATGCTGATGCAACAATTTTGCACTAATTTAGAAAAGAATGTCCTTTTCATTCTCTGTGTTTACATTGCAGTATGGAGGTGATTCGGTTAGGCAACAGTTACTACATCAACTGGGACAGGAACATGTATCATGCTCGAAGTGGCACGCCAGCTGAGGCTCGAACCACAACACTCAACGAAGAGCTCGGTCAGATCAAATACATCTTCTCAGACAAAACCGGCACGCTCACCCAGAATATCATGACCTTCAACAAATGCTCCATCAACGGGAAATCTTATGGTCAGGACCATCTCACATGCATGAGTTGTTTATTATATTTATAGGCCTATATTATTTCAGCAGATTGCCAATGCAGTCATCCTGAGACATAAAACTCCCCTGTTGTGATCAAACAGACAGATACTGTTTGAACTTAAAAATGTGTTTTCTCTGCCCTACAGGAGATGTTATTGATCACTATAGCGGACAGAGGCTGGAGATCACAGAGGTAAGAAGCAAAGTCTCAAACAAACACAAGGATTTTTAACAAGTCTGCTGGGTTAATGAGTTCCAGTTTTATAATAGGAAATGACACCAGTGGATTTTTCCTTTAACCGGCTTGCGGACCCAAAGTTCCTCTTTTATGATCACAGTCTGGTAGAGGCTGTAAAGCTGGAGCTTCCAGAAGTTCATGCTTTCTTCAGATTACTAGCTCTCTGTCACACTGTTATGGCAGAAGAGAAAAAGGAGGGTAAGTGATTGTGCATAACATGCCTTTCCTTTCAACATACTGTATGTGTACGGTAAACATGAAGTGCATTTTCTCCCTTCTGTTTTGCTCTGTAGGTGATCTGGTGTACCAGGCCCAGTCTCCTGACGAGGGCGCTCTGGTCACAGCCGCGCGTAATTTCGGCTTTGTGTTCCGCTCGCGCAGCCCTGAGACCGTGACCATAGAGGAGATGGGAATTCAGAGGAGCTATGAGCTGCTAGCCATCCTTGACTTTAACAACGTGCGAAAAAGGATGTCTGTGATTGGTATGCACACTGGCATTGGCTGGCACCAATTAAGTGATAAAGAAGAATTTCTTCTCACATAGTTTGTGGTTTCCTTTCAGTTCGTAATCCGGAGGGCAAACTCTCCCTGTACTGTAAAGGAGCAGACACCATCATATATGAGAGACTACATCCCTCCTGCAGCAAACTGATGGAGGTCACCACAGAACACCTCAATGTGAGTCAACACCAGAGGGCGCTAGTGAGAATACAAAAAGATTGCAAAACAAATATTTGTTTGTCTTTCTCACATTATCTCACACACTTTAGACAATACAGCTCTATTCCAAAACCTTGTAAGCTGCCTTGGCTTTCTGTCTAGATGAGCAGTAAACCATTCCCTAACTTAAACAGAACCTTATAAGCATGTGAACTCCATAAAAAGCTCTGCAGATTTCCTCACAAACGGATTTCTCGTCATTCACAGTTGCATATGTTATACATCTTACCCATTAACTTTATATTTGATGGTGAGTGAATCTTTTTCTCTCTAACTCTGTAGGAGTTTGCAGGAGAGGGGTTGAGGACTCTTGTTCTAGCATATAAGGATTTGGATGAGGAATATTTTTCAGAGTGGAAACAGCGCCACCATGAGTCCAGTGTGGCACTGGAGGACCGGGAAGAGAATCTGGACAAACTATATGAGGAGATAGAGAAAGATATGATGGTATACACACTATACTAAATATATCCAGCACCATACTGTTGTGTATATATATATCAAAATATCAAGTGACTAGCTTATCATATAAATTATTAAAATATGTGATAACTAATTAAAATAATTAAAAAAAACTTATGTGACATGAGGTATTTTCAGTATTTTTTTATCCCAATAATAAAAAAGCACAATATTTTTCTTAGATTACTTTGCTAATACTTTCTTTTTAATCATATAAATTGCACTAAATGTAAACATTATGTCATTTGCCTGAACCTGCTTTTGGTCTGTGCTCACATAATATGCATGGTAGCCATTTGGTTTTGTTTACCAGCACCATTTGAGGTTATAGTTTGATGCTCTGTTTAATTCACCCTCAATATTAGCTATTTTTTAGAATGTGAGGCTAAAGTGCTTGTCATCTCTTCTTCATCTTGTCCTTTTTGTGTAGTTAATTGGGGCCACTGCCATAGAAGATAAGCTTCAGGATGGAGTTGCTCAGACCATTGAACAGCTGGCCAAAGCAGAAATCAAAATCTGGGTGCTCACTGGGGACAAGCAAGGTGCTTCATCATTTAATTCAGCCATTTCTTTCTGCTATTTGTGTACCCTTTTCATATCCCCAGTGTTATTTGGAAAATTGGAATTTACTGACATTAAAGTAAACCCAAGTCTTTTACTGTACTTTCATGAACACAATCTCTTCCCGAAGACTTAAACACAAACTTCTATGTTTTGCATTATGAAAGTGCAATGATTTAATTATGTAATGTAATGAGGTCAGTGCTTGTGCCATTTATAATCATTATGTAATGTAATGATTACCCACCATGTGTGTGCTCCTGTGTTCATGTTTGGCAGGATTGTTAATTAAGTTCCTTTAATGATATATTACCAAAAGGCTCTCTGAAAACTTTAATAAAACAGTTTACTGTACTATCTGTCTTTCTCTAACAGAAACCGCTGAGAACATCGGCTACTCATGTAACCTGCTGAGGGAGGAGATGAACGACGTGTTTATTGTTGCATCTAACTCACCCGAGGAGGTCAGACAGGAGCTGAGGTAATCTACTCCATGCAGATGACATCATATGTATCATGTACTGAAACACATGGGCGAAGGCAACATTCCTCATTTGGGTGGGCCTCCAAAAAAGGGTGTTCTAGGGAAATTTAAAGGTGCCCTAGAATTAAAAATTTAATTTACTTTGGTGTAGTTGAATATCAAGAGTTCAGATGATCAGTGAGTCTCAAACACCATTGTTTCCTCCTCCTTATGTAAATCTCATTTGTTTAAAAGACCTCCGAAGGACATGCGAATCTCAACATAACACCGACTGTTACGTAACAGTTGGGATCATTAATATGTACGCCCCCAATATTTGCATATGCCAGCTCATGTTCAAGGCATCAGACAAGGGCAGAACGTCTGGATCTGTGCACAGCTGAATCATCAGACTAGGTAAGCAAGCAAGAACAATAGCGAAAAATGGCAGATGGAGCAATAATAACTGACATGATCCATGATATCATGATATTTTTAGTGATATCTATAAACTGCCTTTCTAAATGTTTCGTTAGCATGTTGCTAATGTACTGTTAAATGTGGTTAAAGTTACCATCATTTCTTACTGTATTCACGGAGACAAGAGCCGTCATTATTTTCATTTTTTAAACACTTGCAGTCTGTATAATTCATAAACACAACTTCATTCTTTATAAATCTCTCCAACAGTGTGTAATGTTAGCTTTAGCCACGGAGCATAGCCTCAAACTCATTCAGAATCAAATGTAAACATCCAAATAAATACCATATTTTTGAGATTATACATGCTGCATGATGAACACTTTGTAAAGATCCATTTTGAGGCTTGTATTAGCTGTGTGAACTTTGTTTATGCTGTTTAAGGCAAGCGTGAGCTCCAGGGAGGGGGGAGCATGAGAATTTAAAGGGGCCGCAGCCTGAATAGGCGCATATTTAATGATGCCCCAAAAAAAATGAATAAATTGATGAGGTATTTTGAGCTGAAACTTCACAGACACATTCAGGGGACACCTTAGACTTATATTACATCTTTTAAAAAGACGTTCTATGGCACCTTTAAATTATCTAAATGTAGCTTGTGAAAGCAATTTTTGCATGATTCTTTTTCCTCCTTTTGTTTTTAAATATTTTTTTGTTTTTTAACATTGTTGTTCTCATAGTTATATTTATATTGTCTCTCTTTTGAAAAGGGATGCCCGACTAAAGATGTGTCCTGATACTGAACAAGATAAATTTCTTATTCCTGAGATTATCCTGGGTAATACACCTAAAGTAGTTCAGGATGAAAAAGTAAATGGAGAGTACGGACTGGTGATAAATGGACACAGTCTGGTGAGAAATACTGTCTCTTTCTCTTCTCTACACATCGGTCTAATGTCTTAATGTGATGCTGCTCTTGGTACTAATATGGGCGTGACTGCCCAGAGTGAAACCATCTCATTTCCTGTATTTATGTATATGAATGTTACAACAAAATATCTGAGTAACTTTTTCAGCTTTGTTTAGTAGTTACTAAACAAATGTTTTCCCATTTATTGACTGACACCTCTCCTAACATGACTGTAGTTCACTTCTAAATGTTAGCAGACATTTACTCATCTCACTTGCACAAAAACAGATTCAGTATTCCTCAAAATGAATAAAAACTCTGAAATGCAATCTCAGAATATTACTCAATCTTGCATTACTTTATACTTTATTTAAAGGTGCAATGTGTAAAATTTGGGAGGATCTATTGACAGAAATGCAATATAATATACATAACTTTGTTTTCAGCAGTACATAAAGAGCGTACATAATGAACTGTTATGTTTTTATTACCTTAGAATGAGCCATTTCTATCTCATACACTGTGGGTCCCCCCTCCATGTCAAGTCCCCATATAGCCATTATGCACCGGCATGTTTCTACAGTAGCCCTAAACGGACAAAAAATCTACCGAGCACGTTTAGTCACTATGTTGTTGTTTTTCTAAATCGTTCGTGTTTTTAGAGGCAGCTTACTTCGTCACTACGTTGAATACACACAAAGTAGTTGTAGTAGTCGTGGTTTATTAGAAGCAGAGACCGTTCTTTGTTAGAAGTAAGAAGAAACCTCATTGCTTCACACAGGCTACTCTCTGCTCTCTCAGACGATAACATGTCGGCCAGACGGCCACTGTAGCTTCTCCAAAAGGGAGGGGTGTGTGCCATTAGTTGCAGTTCGCAACCTCACCGCTAGATGCTGCTAAAATTTACTGCACCTTTATTTAATCTTACTTTATTAGCCTGTTGACCTTTTGATGATCCAGTTCAACCATACCATTAAGCAAAAATGACTTTAGTTAAACAACACATTTGTGTTTAATTTTTTGTTTGTTTTATTCAGTCTGAAAGAAAGTAAAGCAAAAGTAACGTAATGCATTACTTTCCATAAAAAGTATGAAATTAGTTATCTTTTTTGTGAGTAATATAATATTGTAACATTACTTTTTAAAGTGACTTTCCCCGACATTGTGTTACTGTGTAACACTGTAATGTAGTTGTCTGGGATCTTTGTGTTTGTAGGCGTATGCTCTGGAGAGCAACGTGGAGCTGGAGTTTTTGCGGACGGCGTGTATGTGCAAGACGGTCATCTGCTGTCGGGTGACTCCTCTGCAGAAAGCTCAGGTGGTGGAGCTCGTCAAGAAATATAAGAAAGCGGTCACTCTAGCCATAGGAGATGGAGCCAATGATGTTAGCATGATTAAAGGTGAATTCAGCATTGCAGCAATATGGATGTATGATAAAACAAACATTCTTAAAAAACTTCTTTGTGTTGTTTTATTATACAAAATGGAATTTTAGACAGAATGTGAAAATAATTTAAATGTTTCTGTGAGTATTAAATCAGAATTAAAGTTTGTAAGATTTAATCCTTGTCAGTAGCATTGTATTATTTTTATACTATTAGTATTTATTAATATTTTTAGAATTTTTTTATTATTTTTAGTGTTTATTTTAATGTTAGTTTGTTTTTGTAATTTGTATTAGTTTCTTAATATGTATTTTTATATATATATTTTTTTTATTTGAGTTTTAGATTTAGCAGTTTTGGCACTTCAGTTTAGTTCAGTTATTCAGTTATTTTCAGTTATTTTCGTTTATTTTATTCATTTAAGTTTTCATTCTTATATTTACTTTTTTTTTTATTTCAGCTTTCAATTACAGAAAACGATTTTTAATAGTTTAACAACACTGTAGCATTGAGATCTGTATGCTAGTGTACTACTAAAAGTACTTCAGCAGATATTATTTATTTATATATTTATTATGTGCCCAAAAAATTTTCTCTAGAAGAAGTTTATGTAAATTATATGCCTCCAGCAAGTAGTAGTAAATAATGGTTAATGATTTTTCAGCTGGTTGCAAAAGATAGCTATTTATTGTATGTTTAAGCTTTATTTTTAATTTAATTATATTTGTATTAATCATATTGTCTTTATCCTCTCTCTCTGCAGCGGCTCATATCGGTGTGGGTATCAGCGGTCAGGAGGGGATGCAGGCAGTGCTGTCTAGTGACTTTTCTTTTGCTCAGTTCCGTTTCCTGCAACGCCTCCTGCTGGTACATGGGCGCTGGTCATACCTGCGCATGTGCAAGTTCCTGCGTTACTTCTTCTATAAGAACTTCACCTTTACCTTTGTGCACTTCTGGTACGCATTTTTTTGCGGATTTTCTGCTCAGGTGAGCCAATCACAACAGAGCTGAAAACAGTTCATCTTTCTGTGCAATTTCCCTCGCAAAAACTTCGATTAATATAAAAATATATAAATCTTTCTTGATTCTTGCATCTCTTTCTAGACAGTATATGATGAAGGCTTCATCACTTTGTATAATTTGGTTTACACTGCCCTGCCTGTTCTGGGAATGAGTCTGTTTGACCAGGTAGGATATGTGTGTGTGCGTGTGTGTGTGTGTGTGTGTGTGTGTGTGTGAGTTTGTTTATATTACATTGTGGGGACCAAATGTCCCCACGATGTAATATAAACCTGAGTTCACCTACATCATGGGGACCAGCCACCGGTCCCTACAATGTAAATTAATTAATAAAAATACTAAATGATGTTTTTGTGAAAAAATAAAGGTGTGTTTCCTGTGATGGTTAGGATTAGGGTTAGGGGTAGTGTAGGGGGATAGAAAGTATAGAAAGTACGGTTTGTACAGTATAAAATGCATTGCGGCCTATGGAAAGTCCCCGCAATTCACAAAAACAAACGTGTGTGTGTGTGTGTTATATGCATAAGAATGGTCCTTCATTAATCAAAACTGGGTTATATCAGTCTTTTCAAGTCACATTTATTTATACACAGCTTTATTTAATATCAAAGCAGCTTTAAAAACAATAGTAAAAGGTCATTATTCAGTTGAAATCAGTTCAGTATTGATTCAGTTCGGTTCAATAACTGTGTAAAGTACAGTCATTATGAAATGAGTTCAATTCAGCTATAAAGCAGTTCATTCATCCAGCTAATTTCTCATCCAATAGTGTCAGTGCAGTCAAATCGGTAATATTGCTGAATATTGAGTGTCATGTAAATGTATTAAACTTGATTCCATAACCAATTTTAAACCAAGCTGTTTTATATGGCTGGTGTATATCTGTATTAATCAAAATTTGGGTCATGGAAAATGCACCATAAATAGACCATTTATTTATTTGTCTGTGTATGTCCAAACAAATGCAATTCTGATTGATATTGCATTCAGACAGTTGTGAAGGAACATATTTTTAGAGCAAGGAGTGGACTTTTTTCATATTAACCTTCAATATGTCACTTCGCCATGCTCTTGTGTGTTATTATTGCTAGAAATGGACTGGTTTATTACAATGAAATATTACTTAATATTGTTTTTTATGTTTCTTCAGGATGTGAATGCTGGCTGGAGTCTCGAGTTCCCTCAGCTGTATGTGCCAGGGCAGTTGAGCCAGTACTTCAGTAAACGTGCTTTCATGATGTGTGCACTTCACAGCTGTTACAGCTCTCTGGTGCTGTTTTTTGTGCCTTACGCCGCTGTATATGACACAGTGAGAGATGACGGACGAGATGGTGCAGACTATCAGTCGTTCGCTCTGATTACTCAAACCTGCCTCACTGTCACTGTTTGTGTACAGGTCAGTTTAACCTTGCATTGCATGTGTGTGTTTTCACTAGTCTTCACTAATTTCAACTCATTTCTGCTCTATTTTCCCTATAGTTGGGGCTGGACCTCTCATATTGGACTGTTGTTAACCATCTCTTCGTTTGGGGAAGTTTAGGAATGTTCTTTTTCTTGACATTTGCCATGTATACCGATGGACTTTACCGGTTACGTCCATCTTCTTTTGCATTTGTAGGTAAGAAGGATCAACTCCATACAATTTTTATTTTTGACTCATCATTGGGTTCAGAGAGTCAAAAATAAGTACGGTCTCAGACAGGTTTGTTGAGTAGTTTGCCAGGTCTACTTGGGTAAATGGAAACCCTACTTAAAGATGTTGTTCCACATTATTAAACAAGTCACAGTTCTCATGCAATATGGAGAGGAAGAAAGATGATCACCATGAAATGGTGCAATGTTGTGCAAAAGGCATAAACAACTAATATTGTGTGAAACTGAATGGAGATTATTGAACTCTCATAAGATTTGTGAGTAATTTACAGCACAAGAGAAATGTTTCTCTTTGTGAGGTTTGGTTTGGAGTGGCTGAAATGCAACTTTACGCACAACTGCCAGCCTGCATGAAGAGCTTCTTGAGACTCCAGAAGCACCAGCAGCTTCAAATACCTGTTTGCTGCTCAACACTGGCTTTTTTTTAATAGCTGCCCTTTTAATACAATTAATTTTTTTGACAAAAACTTACTAAGCCTTTATCTGACTGAGTTATCTTGTGCTGTAAATTACTCACAAATCGTATGATAGTTCGATAATCTCCATTCAGTTTCACAAAATATTAGTTGTTTTCATGCCTTTTGCACAACATTGAACCATTTCATGCTTTTCATCTTCAGTAAGATCTTTCTTCCTCCCCATATTGCCTGTGACTTGCTTAATAATGTGGAACATCTTTAAGTATGTTTCCATTTACCCAAGTAGACCTGGCAAACTACTCAAACCTGTCTGAGATTGATACCAGTTATCTAAAAAGATATGGAAAATAAAACCAACAAACAAACATGGTTATATGGTTATTTTTGCATTTTTACACATATATATATATATACACATATACATACAGTCAAACCAAAAATTATTCAGACACTTTTTACTAGTGGGTGCAGGACACTAATAGATCATTTATGTAAGTGAGGATCGCAAAATAAAGTAAAATGTGACATATTATACCCAAAAATTCTTCATACAGTGGACTACCAGTACACTTTGACCTGACCATGTTTTGCTTAAGTGTTATCTGACATAATTAAGATTTTTTTTTTTCTGACACAGTTTAACTCTGAGATCTTGTCATATTTTATTACCTTTTTATATATATATATATATATATATGTATATATTAGCTTACATCTGTGAAATAAATTGCACAAAGTCATTACTAGATTTAGCTATTTGTACTATTACTATTTAGTTTTTCTTTGACTATACTAACTATATACTATATTTTGAAATGTGTTGAAATATTACATGCTGTTTTGCATACTAATTTCTATTCAGTAGTGTGAATAGAGTGCATACTATGTGTTTGTTGTGTTTTACAGGAACTGCCCAGAATTGTCTCAACCAGTCCAACGTGTGGCTGACTGTTGCATTGACAGCTCTACTGTGTGTGTTGCCTGTGTTTGCTTATCGGTTCCTCTACACCCAGATCTCTCCTACAATCAATGACAAGGTATAGAGTTACTTCACTCTACATCACATTATTGATCTTCATTATACTGTAACACACACTTCTGTTTACTTACAGAATTACATTTTTACTCCATGAACTATTTGTATGTATAATTCACTTTTCAGCTCACTTTTCACTCAATTTGCACATTGGCATATTCTGAATATTCAGTGACTGACTATGTTTGCATGCACATCAAATTCCATTTAAGTTCTATATTCAGGTTTCATCCATATTCCAAATACGATATTTTAAATGTACAGACATCATAATATGCCTGTATACATGTTTGTTGTAAGTTTGCTGGTCTACAAATGCATGTTTCCTTTCCCGCTGTTATTTCTTGAGATATTCAAGATGCTGCCATACAGTATGCTCTCTTATTAGTTTTATCACTACTTGTTACATGATAATTTAATCAGGACTAACAATTCTTAGCTTCAAAAGTGCCTGATAAAACCACAAAATGGTCATTCTCTCTCTAGAAATGCATTGGTTTTTCATTTATATCTTAATGTTGCAAGATAAAATGTATTTTTTTTTTTCATTTTGTTCTGCAGATAAAAAATGTGAAACTGCACTTTTTTTAATTCAGAATAGTGAATTTCTGCAGAATGCAGTGATTGTCTCTCAAGGAATGATGCATTCGGATTGCAGTGTGTACATGACTCAGTACTTGACTCAGCACTAACTGTAATTTTGCCAAATTCTGTTTAATACTGGAGTATTGCCGTGCATGTAAATGTAGTCATTGTGAGTAGCTGAATGAAAGAGGAAGACAGAATGAGAGGAATTATGCAATATGCAAATTATAGAGTAAATTGTGGTAGTATAATGAGTAAAAGAGTATAAAAAAGTGTCTCAGTGTTTGATGAAATGGATGGACAAACAATGAACAAATGAATATTTCCCTCTTGGTTGTTAAATACAGGTGAGGTATAAGGTGTGTAAGATGAAGGAGCCTGCTCCTCGCCCACGACGCGCCAGGCTCACCCGCAGGAGCACGCGTCGATCTGGTTACGCCTTCTCTCACGCCCAAGGTTATGGTGACCTCGTGACCTCTCGCAGATTCCTGCGGCGACCTGCACCCGCTCGCTCCACGGGCTTCACTCCTACAGGACGCTCTCCAGGGTTTAAGCCCACAGGTCGGTCTGCGGGGTACAGCCCGGTCGGCCGAGAACAGAACCCAAAACAGAAAGTAGAACCCACGTCACTGCAGATGTTCCGTGCTGTTAAAGACTCTTCCTTTTGAGGGTGCAGCTTTTCATTCAGAGCTAGAACCAAAACCTTAAACACCGTTTACAGGGTTTGAACTCTTGAGGACCATTTTACAGCTGCTGTTTTATGTTGATATGTATAGCAGTATATACACACACTAAGAACAATGATTCCTAAATGTACGAAATCTTGTGTAAGAGACACACTTGTCACTCAAAATGCATTTGTGGTTTACAGAAAGTGAATTACCCATCATGCTGAAGGACAGCAAGTACTGTCATCACTACTATGGGAATGACATACATACTGGACTGTAAGAGAACAGAAAACAATGAAAGCACACCAGTCAAGGAAGTCAAAAAGGAGATTGCTCAATTCAAAATACTGTTTCCTGTTCTTTTCTTCCTCCAGGTACTATGTCCACTACTGCCGTTTGACATCCTGAGATCAATATACACCACACCAAACATTTTATAATAATTTCATAACTTAAAGGGGTTATATCATATTTTATCCTTTTATTTCCTGAGGTCCATTTATAATGTTTATCAAAAAATATTTACACCCAAACTGTCATAATTTAGATTTTCATGACCATTTTCCTCCCTCTCTCTGGCTCTTATTTTGCTTCTGTACCTTTAAGAGCTCTGTAATAAGGGCCGCCTTAGCATGTGAAATGAGTAACAATGCTGAAATCCGGCCATCAAATAGTTAAGACTGGACTGACGTGATCAAGGACCTTGTTAAAAATAAATGTCAGCCGCTCTTTACTAATTTTGGCAAACGTTGGAAGTCGATGCAGAGTCACACATGCTATGGTAACCCACAGCCAGAAAAAGCACCACATCTCAAAGGCTTAACACATCTTTCAATCTTAACCAACTTATTATCAGCTAAAATAAACATATCTTATTCTTCTGGTGTTTAGGAATAGTAGTATCCCACTTCCTCCTCATTATTTCACTGTGACTAGGCAGTCCAAGCTGCTAAATAGGCATTTATTGTTGGTAAATATTGGGGGGTTTTGTGTATTTATCACTTTGACATTATAAAAAAACAAGAGGTTTTTTTTTTTTTTTTTTTTTTTTTTTTTGAGAAGGACAGGAGTTTTGACTTCTGAAAGTATGTTTACAACATTTCAAAAGATCAAGGAACATTTTTTTCATGTTATAACTTTTACTCAGAGCTGAAAAGAAAACACAATTCATAGTATTAAATACCTATAGAGTGCCTTGCATATGACTTTGACTTAAAAAACAAAAACATTGTTAGCACAAGGAATCTACTTTTTAATTACAGTTCGTTCATATGGTTTGGGAACACTGCACAATTATTTTTTTATAAATGTATTTTCAATACAGGAAACTTCAGAATTCAGCTTTATTCTGTATACTAATATATATATATATATATATATATATATATATATATATATATATATATATATATATATATGTATATATATGTATATATATATATATATATATATATATATATATATATATATATATATATATATATATATATATATGTCATATCCATAATCAGATTGTACTGTACTATGCAAACCCTTCTGTAAAAGCAACAAAATATTTTATACAAATAAAATGCATTTTTACACTTCTTTTTTCAATATTGTTTAAAAGTGTAAGTTTGACCAAGGTCTGTTCAATTATACACAGATGTTAAAAGTTCGCCCCAAAATTAATATTCTGCCATTTATTATTCACCCTAATGGCATTCCAACCCAAAAGTTTTTAAAGTAATATTCTGGCCACTCTGCAATATAATGAAGTGAATGAGAACTGAGGCTGTGAGTATAGATGCCTCTCGCAGTTCAAAGAAATAGGGCTGGGCAACCAACTCAAGCTCCTCTTCTCTTATATCGAAATCCTTCAATATTTCTTTTTAAAAATTCTCATTTTAGACTTCTAATTTGTGACTGGTGTTTTCTTTTGCTCTCTCCTCTGTGTTTCCGCATTCATCAATAAGTCATGCATCGGGTCAGAGGTCACTCTTCCATCAGAATTAGATGTGCGTATGGCTGTTGCCAGAAGTTAGTTATTATAGTTTATAAAGTTTTACATATGGATATTTTTATTACAAAAATGCATTGCTTAACTTCAGAAGGCCTTTATTAACCCCCTGGAGCTGTGTGGATTACTTTTATGATGGATGGATCATGGATGCACTTTTTTGGGCTTCAAAATATTGAGCCCGATTCACTACCATTATAAAGTTTGGATGAGCCAGGATATTTTTTTAATATAACTCCAATTGTGTTCGTCAGAAAGAAGATAATCATATACACCTTGCTTGAGGGTGAGTAAATCATGGGATAGTTTTCATTTTTTGGGTGAACTATCCCTTTAACTACTGCGACCACTTTCTGTTCCACATAAGAAAGTCAGTCTTACGGATGTGGAACAACATAATGGTGAGTAAATAAATAATGGCAGGATATTGATTTTTGGGGTGAACTATCCCTTTAATTCCTTTAATTTTTAATATTTGTTTTAGTTATACTGTATCCCTCCTTGTTACTAAACACTTTTAACCTGAAAGCATTATCATATTAAAGATAGACTGATTAAAAACACAAGAGCCAAAAAGTATTTGGACACTTCATACAACACCTTCAATGCAATAGTGCCATTACATTTGATCACAATATATATATGAAAACAGCTGGCTTTTATTTTAAAGAAAAATATAAATAACTTAAGACAGCAAAATGTATAAGGTATAATTTTCATTATATAATATACTGCCTGGCCCCCCAAAAAAGTCGCTGTTTGCATTTTAATATGCAAATACTTAAGAATCTATGGATGGATCATTATTACAGTGATTATTAGGTTTCTAGCATGTTATATGTTTGGCGACGGTTCTTTTAACCCTTAAAGATGGAGTGTGTAGATTTATTTCTTAAACAACCATGTAGGAAGACACATCATGGCCATATTCCAGGGTGACAATGTCAAGATTCATCAGGATTAAAATTGTGAAAGAATGGTTCAGAGAGCATGAAGAATCTTTTTCACACATGAATTGTCACCTCTGAGTCCAGACCTTAAATTCATTGAAAGTCTTTGGGATGTGCTGGAGGAGACTTTACAGAGTGCTCACCTCTTGCATTGTCAATACAAGATCATCAAAAAATGATGCACATCTTGATGGAAATAACATCACAACATTTATTTTCATTGAGAGGTGCATCATTTTTTGGTCAAGATCTTGTATTGGCAATGCAAGAGGTGAGCACTCTGTAAAGTCTCCTCCAGCACATCCCAAAAACTTACACTGAGGTTAAGGTCAATGTCAATTCATGTGTGAAAATGATTCCTCATGCTCCCTCCCAACAATTCTTTCACAATTTGAGCCTGATGAATCTTGTCATCCTGGAATATGGCCATGATACATCTTAATACATGGTTGTTTAAGAAATAAAGCGACACACTCCATCTTTAAGGGTTAAAAGTACTGTTGCCAAACATGTAACATGCTAGAAAATAATAATAACTGTAATAATTTTCTATCCAGAGATGCTAGAAAAACAATAATCACTGTAATAATGATCCATCCATAGACTCTTAAGTATTTGCGTATTAAAATCCAAACAGCCACTTTGTTTTGTTTGTTTTTTTTTTGTTTTGTTTTTTTGTTTTTGGGCCAGGCAGTGTATGTATATATTATTCAAAAATATATTTAAACAAATATTTAAAAAAAAAAAAAAAAGTTGAATGTTTATTTTATTTATTTATTTACAAAAATATATTTGGACCCGAACTGTACATCTGTGGTTTATGACTAAAAATGACTTTTGGACTACTTGGTTAAAAGTAATGTGAAGTTAGTTCTGAGAAGAAGTCTTGTATCATTTACCAATTTAGCAAGCAGATGCCTACAGTATATTCATCTATATGACATTAATACTTGGCTATTAGTGTGCCCTAAATGTATAACTTTTTGGAACAACTGTTTCCCCCAACTATAGCTAAAATTAGTTGGGCCCCCCAGACAGATGGTCCCTTAAACCATTCATGAGACAGGCCAGCTATTTAACTCGCAGTCCTGAGAGAGTGAAGGCAGGCATTCTTCGACTGAACAATGAGAAATGCATCTCTAGTAATGACTAGAGAGTAGGCTGGACAAAGAGCTGCCTGCAGGGGACCAGCAGTCCAACACCCCACCCACTCTTACGCTGTCAAGCCACAGTATCCACCGCCGGTCAACTGGACCAAATAGATGTGATTTGTAACCTTCTATCACCTTAAAAATGACCAAAAGTCAGCATTGTAAGAGGGCGCACAGTTAGTGTGAGCGCGAGGGAGGGCGCGCTTCATCCTGACGTAGCGCCGCTCGCTCCAGCCCTGCGCCGCTGTTGCGCTCAATATCTTCACCACGAAATCAAACCAAACGTGGCGATCGTTCACCGTGATTTGACATCGTGATCTCTGGGAATCAAGGAGATGACATTCATCGTCAACGTGAGTATAAATGTGGATTGCTTTTATTATTTGAAGGGTAAACACGGTGTGGTGAAAGCTAACGGTACTGCCCGCTGGCAAATGTTACATCACTGCTGCTGATTCACATTTAACCGAGACCGTGCTTTTATTACTTATTAAGACTGAACTAACACAACATTAATGAGTGTTGTTATTTGAATTATTTCAATGTGGTAAGATACATACGTTGTAGATGTGTGCGCGTGCACCGTTACCTCAGCTCATATACGCCCGTTTCTACTCGCGCATCGTCGTTGTTAACATTAAAGGTCTGTATCATGAGGTTTTACGGTCTTGAAGGTGGTTTTCTACGTGTTTAGAATAATGAATTTCCGGAATAATGGCCCAAAAGAGGCACATATAAACAAGCGGTCATGGACACGGTAGGTTTCTTGTTTTGATGCTGATTTGACATCATTTATTTATGTTTCCTCTTGGCCTTCATTATGATGGTGCATTGGATTTTTTTAAAAGAAAGAACATACACGTGTTAAAATCACTAAATAGGCCAGCAGATACAGGGCGTGCTGCTGTTATGTCAAGTATCATGCCATAGTGATTCGCTGTGCGCGCGTGAGGCCTGTGTTTGCGCATATCGATCACAGCAGCGCCAGCGGTTTGTGAACAAACACCAGTCACATCACCACATTAAAACCTCTGGCTTCTCAAATTATATTAAAAATCATATTATGGGAGGGGGAAAAATCGATTTTAGCGAACGAACACAAAATAAGCCGCATAAAACGTTAGGCCTGTTAATGTACACGTACAGTATGTGTGTTTGTTAGGTGATGCTTCAGTGTGGACCTTATGTTGATTTTAAGGAAAATTCTATAAAAATAGCCTAATTCTGGAATAAATTAAAATACATTTAAGCTTTTTATATTTAGTAGCTTTGTTATGTGTCATTATGTATATATTGTATAGTCACAAGGCAAAATCAATGACATAATCTAGAAGTGTGCCATTAAATTCCAGGAATTATTATTTTTTTTTTTAATACATTATGGTCAAACAATCCATTTTTTATTATATAGGCCTACTTCGTTTATGGTTCATTTACTTTTAGCTTACTTGTGCAAGGTTTATCTTTCTCAAAAAAATACATAAATATAAATAAAATAGGAATACAAGATCTTGACCAAAAATTGATGCACCTCTTGATGGAAATAACATCACAATATTTATTTCCATCGAGAGGCGCATCGTTTTTTGGTCAAGATCTTGTATTGGCAATGCAAGAGGTGAGCACTCTATAAAGTCTCCTCCAGCACATCCCAAAAACTTACAATGAAGTTATGGTCAATGTCAAATCATGTGTGAAAATGATTCTTCTTGCTCCCTCCCAACAATTCTTTCACAATTTGAGCCTGATGAATCTTGACATTGTCATCCTGGAATATGGCTATGATGTGTCTTCCTCCATGGTTGTTTAAGAAATGAAAAGCTACACACTCCATCATAAATATAAATAAAATGCACCATTACTTATACCAAATACAAATCCAATTGAATTTTTGATAATATAAGAACTTTATTATTATGTTCTTAATGTTGCAATACAGATGAAACAGTCTGAAAAAGTTACTTTTTTTTCCAAGATTTATAGTTGTCAAAAGTGTCACTAATTGAAAAATCAGCCACTACTGGCATTGTCCGCAACTTATTTTGTTCATATACACAGGCCTTCTTGATAATTTACAACAAATATTGAACTTGTAACATTTTGGATCATGATTTATTTTGTGTTACATAAAGGACACAGGCTGAAATCTGTTTATTCCTGCCTTTGAAAGAACTTTCTAGTCTGATTCCATTTAACAAAAGCAGCTTGTATTCAAGAGATGACTGGGAGATGTTGTCATTTAAATTTGAAGCTTAAATTGTGAGGGGGTCAAATCTGACCATGATTATGTAGTAAAACTATAGTATTTTTGTTTTGCATACAATGTTTTGTAACAAATACCATGGTTTAATTTATTGAAATCATAGTTATATATGTAATTAATAAGGATGTTTTGGGTAATGTTTTGATTGAATAATTATAGAAGGGCTATAATGGTGTCTGCAGTCTGCTTTTCCTTATTTTTGCAGGAGCTAGATGTTTACTTTCATCATGTTTACTTTCTACAGCCATGCTATATGAAGTTACACATAACTGAAAGAAGTAAATCTTTTATCTCTAGCATTTTCTGACTTTTTTAAGATTTCCAGGCTGCTGCTGCTGCTTCTTTTTATAGCTTCAAGTTTCCTAAATGACTGTATGAAAATATTTCTTTTTTAAAGTCTTAAAATTACTATATTTTTGTCACCACAATAATTCAAATCACTTTTGCTATATTCAGTTAATCTTCTACTGTAAAAAAAGAAAAAAGAAAGAAAAGCATAAATAATAAATATATATATATATATATATAAATATAAATATATATATATATATATATATATATGTATATATATGTATATATGTATATATATGTATATATGTATATATATATATATATATAAATATAAATATATATATATATATATATATATATGTATATATATGTATATGTATATATATGTATATATATGTATATGTATATATATGTATATGTATATGTATATATATATGTATATATATATGTATATGTATATATATGTATATGTATATATATGTATATGTATATATATATATATTATATATATATATATATATATATATATATATATATATATATATATATAATATAAAACAATCTGCACTTCAATACCAAAATAAGTTCTCAGTTGCTTCAAACAAAGCCTGTTTTAATGTTTTTTTTTTTACTTGAACATGTCTGTGTTTGTGTGTGTGAGAGGCATGGCGTCTTGTTGCCATCTGTCTGCAGCTGTCTGTCTGATCTTGTAGTTAAACGGCCAGTCTGTGGAATGTAGTAGCTGTCATGGCCTGTAGTTATGTAACATTGAGATATGAGAGAGAGAGAGTTTCTGCCCCCTTAACCAGCCTCTCTATCCCTTTTTCGTTTTATTTACTACAGCAGTAGATTTGAAAGTTGATGTAGCTTGACTGGTGCTGATAATTTCAACCAAAAATCTCCCCAGGTCAATCTAACAGTCTATTTGTTTCTTCCTACAGTATGTCTTAGTAGTGTGTGACTGATTTGAAGAAGTCAGGCTAAACTGAGTCATGAATTGCTGGAAATAGCTGTCTCAGTCTGTGTGAACTAATTTCAGGTCTAAGATACGTTTCAGTGTTTCTCCTGCAATGTCAAGCTGAAAGTGGAACTTATCTGCATCCTGTTTTCCTTCAACATAGTTTGTTGAGACCCTAGAACTTAGGGAACTTAAAGGGATAGTTCACCCAAAAATGAAAATTTGATGTTTATCTGCTTACCCCCAGGGCATCCAAGATGTAGGTGACTTTGTTTCTTCAGTAGAACACAAATGATGACTTTTAACTCCAACCGTTGCCGTCTGTCAGTCGTATAATGCGTGTCAATGGGAACACAATTTATAAGAGTCAAAAAACATGCACAGACAAATCCAAATTAAACCCTGCGGCTCGTGATGGCACAATGATGTCCTAAGACATGAAACAGTCGGTTTGTGCTAGAAAACAAACAGTATTTAAAAAATTTTTACCTCTAAAATACCACTATGTCCAACTGCCCTCCACATCCGGTGTGTGAGGTCTGAACGCACTCTGACAAGGGAAGTGATGCCTCACTAACAGGATGTGCAGGGCAGTTGGACATAGTGGTATTTTGGATGCCCTGGGGGTAAGCAGATAAACATCAATTTTACATTTTTGGGTGAACTATCCCTTTAACACTGAGCATTTTTGTCTTCATTAATCTTCATAAAGTTGCATAAAAATGGAAGTAGCATCAGATCTTTTCTTTCTTTTGTGACATACACCCAAGTGTAAGAACGGGTGGAGTTTAAGTGGACTAAATGATTGGAGAAGTCTGTCATTGATTTTTGTGTGCTTGTTTACAAAAACAGTTATTGGCAATATATTAAATATACCTACAAGAACAGCCTCAGGAAAAATGTAATTACTAAATGTTACAATAATGGTTTTAATGCACAATTTCAAGCTAAGTTTTGTAGAAAATGAAGGAAAGTAGATAAAAATCATTTAAGGCATAAAAACACATGTATATGAGCAACAAATCTAAAATTTGGTGACACAACTGGCCCAGTAGACCCAAGACTTCTGTCAGCCAAAGCTCTCTCATATACCCCCTTTCCACCAGCACAAACCGGGTGCTAGTTCGGAGTTGGTTCAACTGAGGAGCCTTCTAAGAACCGCTTTGCCTTTCCACGCGCTTGAGAGCAGCACAGAGCCAGGTTTTACGTCACTGAATACGTCTCATGATAGGCTTGTTCGAGATGCATCGACGCTGTGCAGACCGATCGGCGAATGACATCAAAGTACCGCGAGAGCGATTGGAGACCAGACGATTCCTTATGCTTTTGAATCGCTCTCGCAGTACTTTGATGTCATACACCGATCGGTCAGCGCAGTGTGGATGTTTCTCGAACAAGCCTATAGAGTGCCCCAGGGATGACGTGTTTTTGTAGGCCAACCCGGAAGTTAGCGGTGCGCGGGTTCCCTCGGTTGAAAGCCTATGCATTTTTCCCATAGACTTTTGGAAAATCGCAGAAAAAAAGCTCTGTGTTTAACAAAGGGTTATGACACTTACACGTTTTGTCTATAAAGATCATTTTTACAAGTGAACACAACATTTATAGATTTTGAAGCCTAAATAAAGTCGTCAGATATAAAGGGCTACCAGTAGGCTATAAACGGACTACAGCACACCACTGTCGCGGATCAACGTCGTCACCACCAAGCTTCTTCAAACTGTATTTAAAAAAACAACTTTATTTACAAACATGCTCGCTGATTATGATATGCGCTGTGTATGAATACTTATCCACTTTTTCATGAGAAATGCTGTCCAAATGTCCTGTTTTTAATGATGACATCTAAAGTCCCCGCCAAAGGAAGTAGTCCCTTTTAGCAATTTGTTAGCAACCACCAATTTGAAGACACAGTAAAAGTTTTTAAAAATCACAAGTGGGTTATAACTGGTGTGTTTTATGTCATAGATCAAAACGGAAAAGTATTTAGAGGCTTTGTTAACCACAGACCTTATTTCAGGCGATTTAGCAAAAACCCATTAAAAAAACCCATAGACTTGACGCCGTTGGAATCGGAAGTCCAAAAATGCTAACTCGCTTCCGGGTTTTGCCTACGAAAATGCGTCATCCCTGAGGCACTCTATTTCACAGCAAAGCTAGCGCTGCAGCGCTAAACACAAACACACCAAGCTTGTTTGAGATGCATCGGCTTCTCGCAAAGCGATCGGCGCATGACATCAAAGCTCCGCGAGAACGATCCAAAAGCACAAGGAGTCGTATGCTCTACAAACGCTCCCGCGGACCTGTGGCACCCGCCAAATTAGTCTGCGCAGCTCCGATGCATCTCGAACAATTGATCTATCAACAATCGTGGATGTTTCACTACTGGCTCATGGCTTTGTGAACTTACATCAGCATCCAAACACGGCTCGCCGTAATTTGTATATAGGCGGAGATTACAATTAAGCTGTTATTAGCTCGATTAGCTGCTATTTCAAAAATGTTGGTCACGGTAACTCCGCCCCCAGACGCAAGCTGTTCTTACTTCTAGCCCAGCAATGTTTTGGTGCTACCTTCGAACCACTTTTCCTGGTTCGGAGTTGGTGCTTTGTGTGTCGAAAGAAAAAGAACTGATTTGAAACTAGACTCTGGCTCCGAACCAGCACTCAAACTGCTTTGGTGGAAAAGGGGTAATATTGGCCCTGGGCCATCCTTATTGTTGATGCTACTATATATAAAATGAATGCTAATAATCTATCATTATAATACTTGCATGTCCAAGTTTAGGCAATTAAAAAAAAAAAATTTATTTCTTTTTTTTTCCTGGAATTTAATGGCACACTTCTAGATTATGCCATTGATTTTGCCTTGTGAATATACAATGGGATCTATCACCAACACTCTGACACACACTCATTGAGGCTTTCAGATGATTTAATATGCTCTCTTACTTCACACAGATGATTTTAGGTCATTTTCAAGCTTTGCACGCCCTATTACTTTTTGCTACTTTTTTCCCCACCAAAAGGTCGCTGACCCACAGACATTTCCTCCTTCAAGATTTCCGCCTGTCTAAAATGAGGTCAATGTCCACAGCTCACCCCTCCCTTCCTTTCTCTAGTGAATTCAGCACCATTTGTACACCAGAAAAATATACTGAATATCAGGTTGAACAAAATAAGTACCAGGGTGAGAGCTGTGGTTTTTATTGGTTAGCACATATGTGCCGTTGTGCTTGTACGGGTGACAGGAGTTCAGCTTGTGTCATTTCCTGAATCTCACATTTCCTGTCCTATTTCTTCTATCCCCAAAAATATAAAAAGATCACTGTTAGAACCGAAAGTGAGATACTGTAGTTTATGTAGACTTCATCATCTCCATTACAAGTAAAGCTCTTATTATCTATGAATAATTTACAGTGTGTTGTAAGGAGGTCAACACTATGTTTTCACTTGAAAATGATTTTTTATAGTCGCAGTGTAGAATGGTTCTCTTAACTATTCACCTCAGTTTTACTGTAAATGGTGTTTAAGAATAAGTTTAAGAATATTTGTGTTAGTATAATGCATTTACCTTATATTACATATCAGTTAAAATTAAATAAATTATGTATTTATTTCCTTGTGTTTTTATATATATATATATATATATATATATATATATATATATATATATATTATTATTTTTTTTTTTTTTTTTGGAAAATATGATTACACAATGAGATGCCAAACTAAAATGCTTTGTCCTCTAATGTCATACAAGAAAAGAGTTTGAAACTGAATCCTGTCTTGTTTTTTTCCCAGATGTTTTCCTTCCGCCAAGAGATCCTCTTCAACCTTTTCTTTAATGTTCCTCACTCTCCAAAACCACGAATTGGCATTGGACGTGTAAACTAAAGTCCGTTTGAAAACCACCTTTTGCAAATATCCCAAAAAATTTGTCCTCACCCACACTAGGAGAAGATGGACAGTCCACCGAAGCTAGCCGGGGAGACTCTTATTGTCCACCACATTCCGCTGGTTCACTGCCAGGTTTCGAGCTCACGACAGTGCTGTGGTAGTCCTTTGAAAAAGAACAGTAATCCCTTCAGCTGCCCAGAGAACCTGGGATTGATTCGGACAACCTCCCTACCTGAGAGAGACATTCTTCAGCGGGAGGCCTTGGTGTACAGCAGCCTCATACAGACATCGAGCTGCAGCCTTAGCTCTAGTGACACTTTTGGGGATGGAGGAATGAGAGGAGTAGAGAAACGAGGAAGAGGAGGGAGAGAAGGGAGTATGGCAAGCGACACTTCCTCTTTCACCTCAAGCAATTCCGAAGATCAGGCTCAAGGCTTGCCAATGAAGATACGTGAACGGCCAAACTCGAGACGTAACCCCTTTCTGCTCAACACTGAAGATGAAGATGATGAGGATGAAGACAATCTGAATGGATATTTGGAAGACTCCTCTTTTCACCTGCATGGAAATTTGCATGAAATCTCAAATTCAGTGCTTGCAAATGGAGACTTGCCACCTTTCCATCTACATGACCTTGGGTTCACCGCTGAACCTTTTCTCTTGCATGGGTCTACAGAAAAACAGTGGTGTTCTACAAATGGGCCTAGTGGGGAAGCAGAGAGCAGAGACCATACAATAGGTGGGACTTTTGATTTGTCTACTCACATGGAGGGCCTGAACTTGCTGAGATTAGATAGCCAGCGGCGCCACGGAAGCAGTGGTTCCACCCTTTCAATGGACTGTGGTGATCAAGAATGGGGTGAGGATGATGATTATGAAGATCAGTCCATGCAGGGCGGTAGAGGAAGCTCAGAGTGTTCCAGTCTGGCAGCACCGCACTGCTCCTGTTGCAACCTTTCTCAGCCATACCCTGAACATTTTCAGGAATCATTTTCTGAGTGTCACCAGGGCTATGGTAGTGATTCTTCCTGCAATAGCTCGGATGGAGTGCTGGTTAACTTCAGCACGATTTACAACAAAATGAACAATGTTGTCCCAGCCAAGCCATTGCTCAATATCAATAGTTCTGATGAGCAGTCCTGCGGCTCATCTGTGTCTGAGCTCATTGGAATGTGCGGGACAGAATGTAGCAGTGGACGTGGAGCTTTCTACCTGGACTTACACACTTCGCCAATCGAACCCCCTCAGCATCCTTCAGCCACTCAAGAACATGCAAACTCTTCCTCTGTATCTCAGCCACAAGGTGCCACTATTGAAGTAGATGCCAATTGTAACTCATACCACAACCTCCTTGGAAGTGAGGGACTGTCCTCTGATGAAACCTCTGCCAATGACCTCACTTCGTGTCTTCAAAGCCAAGCTCGCTTGGTCGTAGCAACGCAGAATTACTACAAGCTTGTGACGTGTGACCTTTCTTCCCAGTCCTCTCCCAGTCCGGTGGGATCATCGGTCACAAGCTGCTCAGATGAGCACAGCAAAGGAAGTCCCACTCAGCCAACAGAGTACTACCTATTTCAACAAATGAAAGAGGATGAAGAAGAGGAATATGCAGAACTGGTATATTATTTATTTTATTTGTTGTTGACTTGTATTTAACATTTCGTGCCATGCCTCATTCTGTACTCCTTAGCAATATTACACTACCTTGCATGTTGTATCTTCTTATTTTGTTTCTAGTTACTTCCTTCCTTTACATTCTATTTCTTTTCTTTTACCAGAATGAAGAAAAGGATCCAACTGAAATTGACTCTACCCATGAGAATGTAATTGAGGGGCAGGTGTATATCAACATCTCCCCACCTTTGACAGCCTGCAACTCAGTTGGTGCTTCGGGGAGTGGTCGACCTCGTTCCCGCAGCTACGATCGTAACCTGGACAAGTCTCCATCTCCTCGTCTTGGATCCTTGGAACGCATGCTCAGCTGCCCTGTTCGGCTCAGTGAGAGTGCAGCTCCAAGCCCACCACCTCCACCACGTGTCACTTCTTTTGCGGAAATAGCAAGAAATAAGAGGAGAACTGGAGGGTCACCTTCACAAAGGGGTGGCATAGAGGCCACGTCCACACACTCTCACTCTTCTGGAGAGTTCTCGCCCATCCTGGAAGGCCTTCCGCAGGGTCAGAGCCACAGTTTGCCACCACTCACTCGATGCCATAGTCAGGGGAGCTGTGAACAGACTCGAACCAAAGCAGAAGGTAAGAGGAAGTTTTCCACAATATCTTCTAAAAAAAGAGGATTTTGTGTTGTTTTGTGGATTAACTTGTTTGTAGTTACACTATAGGTTCTTGGTTGATTTTGGGACTCTTCTTGACTATTTGTTGCTTGGGTAACGAGTAGCGACATAACTGTGAACAATTCTCTAGCATTTTAGACCTAGCTAGTAAACATTGTGTATTCTTAGTAGAGTTGTTCCGATACCCCTTTTACATTCCCACTACCGATTCCGATACCTGAGCTCAGGGTATCTGTTGATACCAAGTACTGATCCGATACCAGGGTGCAGAGCTCTGAACCGGCTCAAGGAACGAAAACGAAAACCGGAAACGAATGAAATTTTGACCGGAACATAACCAGAAAAGGAAACTGAATCATATTTAATCGTTTTGAACAGAAACGCTCATTTGAAATGGCCATTAACCGGTTAATAATGTTATTTTTCCGTTCTATTTAATATTTTGCTTTGGCAGTCAACCAATCACGAATTCAAATAGTACAGCCTATGCCAATGTGACACTGATGCATCCAACGTGAGTGAAATGCCAGCACTGACGCTCTAAAGTGAGATGCCTGCGCTGACGCGCTCAGGCTCAGCTGTCATGTCATCATAGGTTAGGTAAGTTAAAATGGCAAAGCCCTGGCATTAGTTTTTCCGATGATATATGTCACCATTAGGCCTACATTTAAGTTAACATGAATGTCAAGTAGGCTAATATGCAGTTTGTTGTGCGTTTTGAAACCAGCGAAAATTACAGGATATGTAGAACATGAGGTCTCATGCGCGCACACAAATTCTTGCATTGCTTACTTGATATTGCAGCTCAGCTGTTAAATATTAAAATAAAATACAATCAACCAAATATATAAAACTTTACACTGCTCAATTCAATTCTGTAATGCAATCTGCCGTCCTGTGACCACAGCCTGACTGTGCTGTTATGTGAAGAATGATGTCGATAATGCGAGTGAAGTACAAAGCTTACATAATAAATAGTCTAATAGTTTAGCATTCATCTTGAAAATGGAAACAGTGCCGAATGATAAAGGTATGCTTCAGATTCACTTTAAATTAATTCGTTTATCATCTTATTTAGTTTTATTTCTAATAAATAACCCTGTTTTTCACTTCTTCGCTGCTCTAAACAGTGGTTGCTTATGGCAACACAGCACATCTTCCTGTGTTTGCATTCTGAGAAGAATTGATTTCCGATTTGCTGCGTTAAGCAAATATAGCGGGCACAACTAGATATTGTTTAAGAAAATGGTATCGGATCGGTACATGAGTTGAATTACTCGCTGATACCGATGCTAGAATTTATTCTGGTATCGGTGGTATTTCCGATACTAGTATCGGAATCGGAACAACCCTAATTCTTAGTGATTGCCCTTAGCACAATTTTTTGCTTTATTGTCCAAGCCAATTTGGTTAGCATCTGCTAAAAACATAAATGTAAATGTACCACTGTTTCCTCTTGGGCAAGTTGCTAGACTGATGTTAAGAAGGGGTTTTTAGCACTTTGATCTGTAGTTACTAGGTTGTTCTGGGTGGTTGGTAAAGTATTACTAGGAAGTTCTTGATGGTTCCTTACTGTCCCAAGTCAAAATAGCCTACCCAAAGTTTCTGATATTCTGGTCTTCTAGATACTATGTTACTTTGGACCCAAAATGTAAATTCAGTAATCGTTTACTCCTCATGTCATTCCAAAGCCATATGACTTTCCTCCATGTAATACAAAAATATCTCCAGAATCTCTTTCTGTGGAGGAATGAATGTCATGTGGGTTTGGAACAACATAAGGGAAAATTAAATATGATTGTGTTTGGGTAAAAAAAAAAAAAAAAATTATGTATGTATTGTATAGGCTTTAAGCTATTTTATAGTCTGCCAAGTGAAATTCAAGTCTGATATCTTAGGAAAGTAATAGTAATAGCTTAGTAAAGTAACTATCTTCTTCAAACTGCATTATTTGAGGAATTAATGTCTGTAGCACAAGCAGTGCAAGAGTTGAGAGTTGTTTAATAATTAGGTTAAAGGGTTTGAAAAAGTAAGAGAAATAGGCAGTGTCTGATAACAGACAGGTTAGCTTGTGTTGTGTTACTGCAGTGGATGTTAATTCTCCTTAATGCTCTGCTGCCCCTGCTGGCTGTGACTGAGTACAGCAGTGTACTAAGAGCTCTGACATATGAGTATTCAGGCACGTGGAGCCAACAGCTTGCGCAATAGCCGAGTGACGTTTCACACACACTCTGTGCCTGTCAGAGCACACACAAACACACATACCCAGAGGTGTACACAGAGGAGCTTCATAAACAGGCTGTTTTGGACATAATATCCTGGTTGTTTTTGTATCTCAGTTGGTCATTAAGTTTTTGGAGCAGTGTTTTAAGGTATGTGTTTAACAGAGTTGGATTTTTTTATATATGCATGGTTATGTTTCAGTTTCATAATAAGACTCTGTTGACTTCTTTGCTATTGCTATTGCTACTGCTGGGTTTTATTCCAGCTGTTTTAAAATGCTGTGTCACTGCCATAGCCACTCTGGTTTAAATTCAGGTCAGATAATTTGCTTCATATTGTAATTATATGTATCTATGACAGTTAATTTAATTTATAATGATATATAAAGCTTTAGATATGGTTAATGTCTGCATTTCTGTCTTGAATGCTACTCTGCCATAGATTCTGATGTTTTGTTCTTAATCTTCATATCTATTTTCTCTCCAACTCTCTGCTCCATCTCTTGTCTTTCTACCCCTAGGTGGCCTGTCTAGCTCCACAGACTCCTCTCCGGTTGTAATTCGCTATAGCAAAGATCAACGTCCAACCTCATTGCCTATTCAGCCCTTCACTTTCCAGCACCAGTTCGGAAAACCCCAGGCAAAGCCTATCCTTCCACTTCTGGACGGATACATCAGTCATATGCAGGCTCGAGGGGCTACAGTGCCTGAGGGTGGTGAAGATGAGTCGGAAGAAGACCACAGGCCATCTCATGACACCTCCACTGCACCTACAACAGTGCGGCCTTCCCCACTGGGCAGCTACTCCCCAGTTCGCATTCAAGGTGCACCCACCTCTTCTGGAACCTGCTCGACATGCACTCCAACCCCAGGTGGTCCAAGGCCGCCACGTTCCCTCTCTTGCCCCATCTCTGCGGGTCTTCTGCCCCAGCATACCCCACCTGGAGTGGCCATATGCACAGAGACTCCTAAACTCGCTCCCTTACCTCCTACACCGCCTCCACCTCCGCTGATGAAGCAGAGTCCTCTGATGCCTGCGTTGCCCACTAGAAGTCACTGTTTCCACCGTGGCAATTTGCCGACGCTTCCCAGCTCTGGTCTCAGTCCTCTTGGACAGCTGGAGCCAGCGCCGCAGGAAGAGCCAGTGAAAGTTTTACCGGTGTGTGTGACACAGCGACAGCCAAATGGTAGGTTCAGAGCAAAAATGAGTGAATTCAGACAGTTCTAGACACTACTGTGTGTTGTATGACTTTATAATTGAAACTCATGTTATGAAACTCAAATTATTATTTTTTTGCTTTCATAAACATGAATATGGTTTGCTTCGAGTTTTATAAAAATCTTTTTTTTTGCATCTGAACTCAGTCGGTTAGGCCAAAAGAATCATATATTTGACTATCTGAACAAGCCTTAGCTTCCATACTTAGACCTTGGCTTTTCTTTCCTTTAACTGCTGTTAACTACTTCTCTTTTCTATCTCTCCTGTTTCCACTTCTGCCCATGTTTTGCATTTCATCACTTTGGTATTTCAACAATTTCATCTTACCCTTCTTTCCCTTTTGCTACTTTTCCCTGTGTATGTATGTCCATCCATCTTACTTCCCATTCACCAATACTTTTTTCTTTCTCTTCATATTCCATCCATCCTTTGCCCCCCTTTTCCTTCCATTTTGCCTTCCAGTGCACCACCTCTCCCCACAGGCACTCAAATGGAGAGAGTACAGGCGCAAGAACCCTCTGGGTGTGGAGCGCAGTAAAGACGGCCATCATTCTTTCTCTTGTGCTTTGGAAACCAAGAGAACTGGAACTCGTGTCATGCGACGCAATGTGTTTGATTTCCCTCCAACCAATCAACCGCTCAGCTTCGGTAGACTGAATGGTGCTGAACCAATTTCTGTCACCCAATGGGAGTTTAGGGGGAGGAGCTGGAAAGGAGGCTGGGGTGGAGGTTATTTTGTCTGTAGTTAGCGAGCACTTAAGTTTGACAGTGACATTATCTTTTGTCTGTTTTATACAGTACACTATCTGTTTGTTGTATGTTTACATTTATCTAACTGATACTGTTCTTGTTCACAGGGCAGTCATTGAGGCAACTGCCTCAGTGCTACAGCGACTTCCTGCCTGATTATTTCTCTCAGACAGAGCGCCCCCCAGAGGAGTTCTGCTTATCTCCTGATGCCAATACTGATGAATCCATCTCTATAGACCTGTTGCAGAAGAGAGGTGTGTGATTTTGTTTCTGTGTAGTAACACTAACAGTGGCACATAATTTTTGCATTTTAAACATTGTCCAGATTGACCTTTATCTCATTATAATATATATAATAAGCAATATAATAACCCCAGCAAGCACATCTTTAAAGCTTGATGTGGTTAACATGAACCTTATCGTTGTGGTGAACCATTAGCTCGTAAACATAGTACATGGATCACTCTTGCATATGAATCTGCAGTGAATGTTAAGTGTGTCCTAGTGAGTAAAATGCAGAAGCGATCTAAGTCTCCTGATATTAGTGCTACTGGGTCTTCCTGTCAATCAAACATGGCCCATTTGCTTTCCTCTCATCTCACAGATTGACAGGTCCCATCAATGAGACCCTCTGAACTGCATAAGCGCATAACAGACTGTGTTTATGTGTACATGCTGTTTGTTGGGGTTTAGTTTGACTAGATCAATTAAATAATAGAATATATGTCCTTTTCTACTAGGTTTGGTGAAGGCCATAAACATAGCAGTGGATCTAATAGTTGCTCATTTTGGCACCAGTCGGGATGCAGGAGTTAAGGTACAACATTACATTTGAAATAACACTGTTAAACTCAATATACTTGAGTTCAAATGTCTCACTAAAGGTATTAAAAGCATTGACAGTACCCTCTGGTGCACTTTCGCTCTCTCTTACAGGCCAAATTGGGTAATAGCTCTGTTAGTCCGAATGTGGGTCATCTTATTCTAAAGTACCTGTGTCCTGCCATTCGTGAGATACTGCATGATGGACTGAAAGCGTATGTACTGGACCTGATCATTGGACAACGCAAAAACCAGCCCTGGAGTGTGGTCGAGGCCTCCACGCAACTCGGTATGAGAGGAATGGTGATGATTTAAGATTATTATGTGAATGAGGATGAAGAAAATAATTTATGTTTATCCTTTCTGTCCTAGGTCCTTCTACACGAGTTTTGCACAGTCTATTTTCTAAAGTCAGTCAGTATTCTGAGCTGACCAATCACAGTATGAGACTCAATGCCTTCATCTTTGGCCTGCTAAAGTAAGCCTCTTTCATGTTTCGCTCTCTTTTCATCTCCCTGCTTTCCCTTTCACTCTTTCTAATCATCTTTTCGTCTTCACACTGCCTATGAAAGCACATTTTTTACCTTTCATCATTTTTACTTGTTAAAGCATGAACACGAAATCCTAACGGATTTCTTAATTAATTTTCTTAATAAACTTTCCTTTTTTGTGTGATTCGTTGAATTCCTGTCAAGGTTTTCTTGTTGAATATAACTTTTCAATTGGAAATGTGTCACATTATGGAAGCAAGATGCATTGCGAATGCTGACTTTAAAATGGATCATTGGTTTCATCTGTGCTATTTGATCCTTTTTTAAACATGAATATTCTGAGAGCACCGTTTGAGAGCATACAGTAAGTTTCTTTTAGCAGTCAACACTCCACGTTTTTTGAATATCATTGCGCCTGCTGCAGCCATGAAACGGCAGCAAAGTTCCTTGATTATTACGCCGGAAAGAGAGTATAGTTCCTAGCCATATCGGCCTAGAAAATCACAACTTTTTATTTTCCGTCGGTCTTAGTACACGATTTAACTACAGAAGAGTCAAGTTTTAAATAGGAAAAATATGAAAACTCTTTGGTCATTTTTAAGCGCGATGCTAATGGTCTAATCAGATTCAATGAACTATGCTAAGCTATGCTAAAAGTGGTACCGCCAGACCCGGAGACCGGCTGAATGGATTCGAAAGCGGTAAAACTCAACTGTTTAACTCTAGGGGAGTTGGAAAATGAGCCTATTTTCAAAAAAAGTGGATTGTTCCTTTAACAGTCTTTACATTCAGTACTGGCCCTTTTAATACATTTTGCTACTTACGTTCAGAACAGTCTTTGCATTAAAAGTATGCTTATGATGTCTTAAAATGCTGTCTTGGTAGGCATCTAACTAGGTTTTGGAGCAGATCGACAGTGTATAATTTTTATCAGCACTGTAAAAAGCCAGGCCTCAGAAACTGAAATCATGCTGTCTAAAGCTCTGCAGTGTGATTCAAGAAGTCTTTAGAAGTCTTCAAAGGCTTCATTTTTGCTTTGATGGGTCTTGACATAGTCATCTTAGCTCCTGTGCAAACTTTCTTCTTTCCACTCCCATTAAAATTACATTCAGACACACGGCGCTTTGATCATTGGTTTCAATTATGCATTCTGCAGCATGCTGATCTCTCTCTCTCACTCTGTCTGTCTCACTCTGTGATGTGGTCACTCTGCTTCTTAAGATCAATACAGTGTACAGTAACCACGTTCAAGGGTCCTTGTTGTTGAACTTTTATATTTCACTTGTTTAAAACAGATTTGTCTAGTCCAGGGGTCTTCAACAGGGGGTCAGCAACCCCTAGGAGGTCTACAGCACTACTGCATGGCAATTTTTTTTTTTGATAAACATATTTTTTTTACATAAACTGTTTATAGCTAGTCATCATGACTCACTGCCTTCATGTGTAATTTTGAATGTTAGTAGATCTTAATAAAACATTATACAGTGGTCTAATACTTTCATTTGTAATATCTGATAAACACATTTGTGTTACATTATATGCCACATAACAAATTTACAATAAAGCTCATCCTCATATATAAACACACACACACACACACACACACACACACACACACACACACACACACACACACATGTATGTATACATTTTATCATCCTGACAAAAAAAAAACAAAACAAAAAAAAGTATCACAGTTTCCACAAAAATAATAAAGGGTTAGTTCACCCAAAAATGAAAATTCTGTCATTAATTACTCACCCTCACGTCGTTCCACACCCGTAAGACCTTCGTTCATCTTCGGAACACAAATTAAGATATTTTTGATGAAATCCGAGAGTATCTGGATCCACACATAGGCAGCAATGTCATTGCACTGTTTGACGTTCAGATAGGTAGTTAAAAACATGGTTAAAATAGTCAACGTGACTACAATTTGAACCGTTGTCATACTTAGTGAACTCAGTGCAGGCTTCCTTGTTTATGTCCGAATGCCGGCTCATTATTGGCTGGAACCTGTGTCAGCATCACATGCATGCGTTGTGCTGCTGACGTGTTCAGCTACGGCCAATACTGAGTTGGCATTCAGATGTAAACAAGGAAGCCTGCACTGAGTTCACTACGTATGACAACGGTTCAAATTGTTGAATAAAGTCATTATTTTTTTATTTTTTTTTTATACAAAAAGTATTCTCGTCCTTTCATAACATTAAGGTTGAACCACTGTAGTCACGTTGACTATTTTAACCATGTTTTTAACTACCTTTCTGGATGTCAAAAGGTGCAATGATGTTGCTGCCTATGTGTGGATCAGATACTCTCGGATTTCATCAAAAATATCTTAATTTGTGTTCCGAAAATGAATAAGGTTCTTACGGGTGTGGAACAACATGAGGGTGAGTAATTAATGACAGAAATTTAATCAATTTTGGGTGAACTAACCCTTTAAGCAGCATAATTGTTTTCACCTGTGATAATAATAAATGTTACTTAAATACCAAATTAGCATATTTTAATAATTTCAGAAAGATCTTGAGACAATAAAGACTTGAGTAATTCAGAGGAATATTTCACAGGAGTAAAGTACATTGTAAAATGTATTAAAATGGAAAACAGTTATTATAAATTGTAACTTTTTCATAATATTTGAGATTTTACTGTATTTTTTATCAATTAAATACAGCCTTGGTGTGCATAAGAGAGTTCTTTCAAAAACATTAAAAATTGTATCAACCCCTAATATAATGGAAAAGATATATAAAAAGATGATATATATTTTTTATAATAAAATTTGTATTAAAATGCAAGTAAAATTAAAAATACAAGATTAAAATAGTATTTATTAGAGTATTAAATTATTTGAATATATTAATATAGTATTATATGCATGTTATCATATGCTGGACTTACAAATACAGTACACCACTCAGTTTTGCAAAATTTGTAACGGTGTCCCTGCTCTCTGCTCTATGTCCAAGGTTGAAGACCCCTGAACTGGTATAAGTGTATTATTTTCTGTTATTATGCAGTAATGTTCCAGGATTGAATTTTAGCTCACTACTAACTGTTTTTCAGCTTGCGATCTTTGGAATTCTGGTTCAATCACATTTATACACATGAAGGTAAGAAAATACTTTCTGTCTTGTTTAAGAGTAGTTGGCTTGTTCATAGAAATGGTGATGTAGAGCCAAGATTTGTAGGTTTCAAATACTGTATTGCCAGCATAATTCTAATATTTAGTGGGTTTTTTTTTGTGTCTGTCTGTCTTTTCTCTCTCTGACATGGTTCCTCAGATATCATAGCAGCACACTACCACCCATGGGGTTTCCTACCCCTGTCTCAAGGGGCGTGCCAGCCACTGTTCGAAGAGTTACTGCTGCTGCTTCAGCCGCTGTCACTGTTGCCCTTTGACCTTGACCTGCTATTTGAGCCACACCAGCTACAGAAAGGGGAAGAACACCTGAGACGCAAAGAACAGCTGTGCTCTGCACGCCAAGGCCTTGACCAATCAGATCGCTCCACCTTCCAGCTAATGCGAGGCTGTGGAATGTTGGAGTCTGGTGCACAGGAAGTGGGAATGCTGCCTCAGAGAGAAAAATTCATGCTGAGAGATGAGGACAGCCGGTTTAAGATGGAGGGAGTGACATTAAAAATGAAACGAGATGGGCGGAAGAGTGCAGGAGCAGAGCGTGAATCACGGAATAAGGAGGCTGGAGTTGGCAAAGAGTGTTTGCGGAAGATTGACGCAGGCCAGATAGAGGGCGGTGGGTGGTGTGCTGGCAGGATGAAGGGAGTTGGAGAAGATTGTGAGAAGGAGAAAAGGAGAGAAAGAGAAGGAGATGGAGCCAAACAGAGAAACCGACAAGCTGGCTGGTGGTATCAGCTGATGCAAAGTTCACAGGTTTACATCGACAACTCTGCCGAGGGCTCAAAATTTGTGAAGTGGGAGAAGAGGAGGAAAGAAGGCATTGAAAGTTATCGGCAAAGCCATCCACCTCCTAGAGAAGGTGTCGTCGAGGGGGCTGAAGCCATTCAACAGATGGATGAACAGGTGGAACATAGTCGGACCAGCAGTAGCAATAATAAAAGTGTTGGCAATGGGGTCCTCCACCAATCAGCATTGTCAGAACCCACCAAAACTGCAAAGGGGAAGCCATCGTGGATGGGAAGTCCACCGGAATCAGTGCTCACTGATCTGAAGAAGAGTAAGGAGAAGCAGCTAGAATGTCAGGATGCCTATGAAGGGGTTCAGGCCCAAGCAGGAGCAGGGGAGGTGCTCCGCTGGGGGCGGCTGTTTGGAGCTGGAAACTCAAGCAAGATCGAGAAAAGTGAACAGAAATCAGTCAGGAAACAAAGGTGAGTGGGCAAGCATCTGTTGGAGAGTAATCAGTTAGCATGTTTTCATCAGTCAAGGCCTGATATACATATATAGTTGGTCCATAATTGGGTTTCATTTCCTTCAACTTCACCAAGCTTCATTAATTTTTTTTTTGCCAAACTTCAATGGCTTTATTTTAACAATGATTTGGTTTTACACATAGCTGCTAACATCAATTTTTACAAAGGTATTTTTAATATAAACTTACAGCTAACTTTTCTACCTTTTCTACCTATATTTTCTCAGATTGCCGTCTGGCTGGTTGAGTCTTGACCGTTCTGTTTTGGATTTGGTGGCTCAGTCTGTTGGAGTGGGGAAAAAAGCAGAGCAACAATCTCTCACGTCTCAAAGCCAAGAATCCCACCTTGGCCCAACTGAACAAGCACAAATACAGAAACCCCCAACACGAGAGAGACAAGCCCCTCGGTAATGTTGTTAGACAATACATAACTAAATTTGTGTTTCAAAAGGAAACCAGTGCTTGGCATGGCAGCTACATACGTTTTTAATAAGCTTAGGTTTTAGGCTTTGATTTAGGCTGCCTAAATGAATTCCACAAATATTGTCATGACGCTCAGTACACGTCTTGTTTTCAGTCATCTGTACACAGGAATCAATGCCTCTTGATTCTGATTCTTGATTCAAAAAACGCTGTATTATGCCACCAGGCCAGTAGTTGGCGATGTCACTTTGTAAAGAAACACTATGCACCTATAGACTGAACATATAAGATAAGTGTGTGATGTCACCGTTTTCACAAATTCGCATTTTTGTTGTTTACATAAAGAAGATAATGGTATAGTTTTAAAAAATTAACTTTGAAACCCATTTTTAAAAGTTGCATTTTCAAGCCCCCACAACGCCATTGTTGTGTAAATGAACTGCCAAAACGCATAAAAAGTGTGTCGTTTTTAGTTGAAAAGTCTGTCAAAAAAAAAAAAAAAAATAGAATGTTTGATAAATATTAAAGGTTAGTTCACCTAAAAATTAAATTTCTGTAATTTATTGCTCACCCTCATGTCGTTTCAAACCTGTAAGACATTTGTTCATCTTCAGAACACAAATTAAGATATTTTTGATTTCATTTTTTGGTGAACCTTTAAGTGCTGCCTTGAAAAGCACTGTAATTGTCTAAGCACATTTAAAGGCACAATATGTAAGATTTTTTTCAATTAAAATATAAAAAAAACCCCACTAGAATAGTGTTATTTATTTTGTTGACTTGTGTACGTACATTATCCCAAATGTTTCCAAGAATGTTTAAATCCAGAGAAATAAGCAATTTTTAACCAGGACAGGAACGTGTCCGACTATCCGTGCGTCATACCGATCAGTGACGTCATACCCGTGTTACCCTCGATTTCGGGTTTTATTTTTTAGAAAACCAAAGATGCTTTAATATTTATTACACGTTTTATTAGACAAGGGAACAACTGTTTGGTCACATTTATAGACAGAAAACGAAATATTGTTATATAACTCAACACAGTCTTGTTTAAATCTAGTTTTCCTGATTTTCTGCAAGTGCTATGCTTTTACCATGTCTTAGAGAAAAACACAATTTTGTCAAATAGCTAACATACTGTAGCATAATAAGATGCATTTTTATTTTTAGTAATAGTAATACAGCATTCTCCATCATACAATATGTTTGTATTTAATTGCATGCCATTTATCAGCACAAGCCACCCAGCATTTATTAATATGATATTCTAAAATCGGTCTAGCTTACTGCAGTGTGCAACAAGTGTCTCACAGCAGCAGCTGAGCGAATGCACAGAGTAACGTTATAACTTAATTTTAAACACTCTCAAATGTATCTAATATGATAAGCGGAAGCAGCGACTGTGCCATAATAAAAGTTCCATTGCTCTCGAGACATGTCGCTCCAGTGTCCTCATTCAGCTCCCACAGCACTTGGCCCCACTCTGCTTCATACTACAGTAACGTTAATAATCTCATCCATGGACATGATTTCTGCCTGAGTCCCATCCCAATTCTTTTCCACTGGCTGTGAGGTGAAGACAACAACTCCCAAGTTCTACCAAGAACTCTTCGTCATCAAGCTACATCTTTGTTTTGAATAGGCGACCTCTAGTGGTGAAAATTCTACATACTGTGCCTTTGATGTAATTATTTGAAAATGAAAACACATTACTGCTATACCTGATTAATTCTACATTTTCTTGATTTTCTCTCTCCATCTCTCTCTCTTTCCATTTGTTATATATGTTTCCCCATTTTCCCTCTCTTCACCCCTCTGTTTTCCATCTCTTTCAGTGAAGTGAAGGCGTTATGTCATCATATTGCCACAGAGCCAGGCCAGCTCAGTTTCCACAAAGGTGATGTGCTGCAGGTGCTCAGCAGGGCAGACTCTGATTGGCTGCTGTGTGCTCTGGGGGACAGCCAGGGCCTTGTTCCCATCATATACGTCACACTGATTGAGGACAGTCAGGAGCGCTGAAACTCAAAGGCTCTGAAAGAGATGGGAGTGAGATGCGATTGGGGACAAAGAGGAGGGTCACTGCTTTTCTGAATATAAAAGCTGCTGCACAAGAGATGAGTCTTGACGGATTCATTTTGTGCTTGCATGTGTATGTAAACACCAATACACCAATACACACATACAAACATCACACTTTGCTGTTGTGAAAGCACCCTCTTTGTTTCAGTGAACAGCAATGAGCCAACCAGTGATTAGAAAGTGTAGATCTAGTTTCTGAGTAGTGAAATTGTTTGCAATGAGCCATCAGGTTTTGCAACATAGCTTGTAATCATAAATGTCAATAGCCTTTTAAAAGAACTAAAAAACCAAATGAAGTTGTTAGATGACACTACTGGCGCATTTGCCTTGTCTTTATTAAATACTGTATGATTTTATGTAATCTAGATGTTAACCAATTCATGTGTTGCAACCGACAGTGCGTGCACGTTCCTTTCAGAGGCCGTGCGTAACCTGGAGGTCATTCGTGAACATCCCGTTCCTACTCCCAAACCAATCGTGCAAATAACTGTATGAAGCTGAATAGTACTTCACTGAATAAGGGACATCTCGGGTTTTACGGCAAGTCTACAGGAGTTAAAGCTCAATAGAATTGAAAAAGATAAAACATTTCCAAGCCTTATATGACAAGGGAAATTAGCCTGTCCAAAGGCCTTTTTTTCTCCAACCTGTGCTGCTTTGACAGATAAATAGATGGGCTAATGCTATCACCACGATCTCTAACCATTATTCATTTCAAGCTTTTTTTACCAACAAGAGATAATTTACAGCAAGATTGTTTGCATGTAATGGATTGCACCACAAATGTTTTGCTTTTCTGATACTTAACTGATTTGAAGAGTTGAAATAAGCTCCATCTTTGAACTTAAATGTACTATATTCCTTCCTATAACAACCTTTTGCACAATCTGCAGGAGAAACAGAGGGAGGACATGTCTAATGTTTGCGTACTTTAGACTTTTGGTTGTTTCGTTTTGGTCTAAGGAGTGTTTGAATTCTTTTGGCCTATATTTATTAAGATAGATCAGTCTGTAGAAGATGTACAGATGGATGTAAAGATAGAATGGGATGGATTTATAGAGTTTTATTTATGTAGTTGAATAAATGGCAAGAAAAAAAAAAAGGTTTAATGGGGTTTAGTGGCAAATCCCTTCCCCCTTAAATATACTAAATTCATGAGATGATTTCCTCCAGCTATCAATATGATCTTGCTTGCAAATACTTTATTCTGCTTTTTGCAGTAGAGGACAAAAAGGGAAATTTGAACAAGGATGGTGAAATACCACATAAAATATTGCAGTGTGGTACCATATTGTGCATTAAGTTATGGCTATTTGATGTGCTAAATTTAACTCAAGGTGAGGCCTTATGGAAGGGAATGTGTAGTATGTATTATTTTATTATAGCATTAAATTATTTCAGGACTTGAGGATGATCAGCAATTTTATTTAAAATTATCTCGGGCCCTGTATGACACTTGATATGCTTTTGCTTAAAGTAATATATAAAATCATATTTTGATTTGATTTTTTCAAATTGCTTTATTGAGACATCAATAGATGATTGTCAGAGTATGTTTTTGTTAAAACAGTTTTATGATTATTTTCTGTTTATAAAATGCATTAGTCATTATTTTATGTATTTCTAATTGTACATATGTTGCATTCTCATATCCTCGAAAGGAAAATGACTTGTTATTAACAGCTTTTAATGCTAACAGTTAATAACGAAAACCATTCAAATGTATATTATATTGATATGGGATGTTATGAGTAGAAGAAAATGCTCTCACACAAAAAGCTGCGCAATCTAGATTTTAGTGCTGCTGCTTTAGGTCTATCTTGGTCACTTAAAGGTTTGTCTGCTGGTCTTCCAAATACGCTTGGCTTTTCACTGAATCCCACCTGGAAAATATCAGGGAGAGAGAGAGTGAGAGAGAGAGAGAGTGTGAGATTGTGAGAGAAATAGCTGTCCAGTGCCTTTTTGAACCAATGTGTCTGCTAGTGAGATTCGAGAGTGTCTCCTCACAAGTGGTGGGTGCCATTTTCTTCTGTATGAGGTGGGAGTTAAAAGAAACTGGCATCTGTTTTGGATATAGCCTGTTGTTACTTTTCCCTTGCAGACTGATAGAGAATAAACACCAGTGAAAGAGAGGAAGGCTTAGTTGGGAGTTTGATGCATGTTTGTGCAATATTCTTTCTCTCTCTGTCCCTCTCTCAATCTGCTTTGATCATCCCAATATTTCTGGCCTGTATATACTGTATGATACCTGTAGCTCACCTGACTCTCCTGTTGTGCCCCTATAACATTACCATCATGTATGAATATCAATAACAAAGTGCTCATGTGAACACCGATGCAGAGCCTCCTGTCCTTTTTTTCTCATTTAAGTGTTTGAGATGTACTGTCTTAATGAGAACAATCTTTTGATGATAATGGCTCATTCATTTTAACAACTGATTTGCATTTTTTAAGATCCATGCACCACTTGAATCATACACTGACATTTCACTGATAAATATTTGTTTATTTATTGTTAATTAATTAATAGTTTTGAAGCAAGTAGTCTATATAATGTTTTTTAGGGACAATTCTCCACTTAAACATGGATCAGTGTTTCACACTATGCTTCACCCTTGGTTAAGTCATTTTTAACCTTGGGTTAAGCATAGGCCAGTATATGGTAATATATCTTAATAATAAAATAGTTCAATAATAGTTTTGGTTCATTATTTGAACATGGGTACAATGATCTAGTGTTTTCAGTGACCACTGTAAAAAAAAAAAAAAATGTCAATGATGACCTGTTATTTTAACAATGATAATATTTTACAATTTATGCACCTCTAAATGCTATTATGATATTTGAGGGGGAAAAAAGAAAACCTTTTCAGGAAGAATTTTTGTACTATGATTGCAAAAAATTAAAAGATGACATATCTATGAAATACAATTTTGTATACAATATACAAAATGTATTAATATGTTAAATATATAGACTGTAAAAGGTTAAATGTCATCAAAATACACAGGAGAAAAAAAAGTGATTTTCAGGAAGACATATCAACCAATCCTCTACAGCATGGAAAACGTCACACGATGACGACACACGCATCAACATGGACGAATGAAGAGCATCAAAACAAACTCAAACAACCATACACAAGGTATGGAAAAACAAACATATATATATATATATATATATATATATATATATATATATATATATATATATATATATATATGTAGTAGTAAGGCAAACGATGCATTCGACTACAGTGTGTTGATGTTGAGTAGGCAGGAGCCAGTGAACAATGTGAGTACAGGAGCTTGATAAAGTGCAAAAACTTCACGTGTGTTGTCAAATAACGCTACAGTATTTTGTTGGAACAATGTGACAACACTTCGTGGAGACTCTTTTGCAGGTACGTTAAAGCTGTAATTTTTGCAGGCAAATTGTGTAAGCTTTGTTTTTCCAGATAAAGTCCCTCCCATTTTGAACCATGTTGTTTATATTGCCCTGCGGAGACCGCTTTATGACTCCTACTATGGGTGAGGCTTAACATAATGAATATTAAGCAGGCTACGTGGTAGTCGCCCAGTAGAACGTAACATCTTTTTAATATTGATAAGCCAGGCCGACAACGTGACCTGATTAATATTTATAAAGGTCTCATTACACAGCAGACAAGGCTGCCCTGTGCCTCCTCAATTCTGTGTAGACCTTTTTTTTACAGTCTGTGGTAAAAACATAATGCTGCATAAAAGCCAGACCAAACTATGCCTGCTCTGAGTACCTAGTGTCAAAGTACACCGTTGAAATTGCTGTGTAAAGCATTTATGCCACCTCTGTGCAGCATTGTCTAAGACACCTAAATGCCACTTCAGAAGCAGGACGAGGACGGTTGACAGCACCACTGTGTCAGTAGTCAAAGCTGTTTTAAGACGAACACCTATTAAAATAGTTCTTGCAGAAACACTGACTGTATTTTAATATATATATATATATTTAAGTTTCATTGGTTTGCCTAGACTCTAATGCAGTAGGCTGTAGAAATCACTTGTGGTTAAGGTTCACGGTATGGTTTTTGTTGTTGTTGTTGTGCCCAATGTGCCCGTACACTGAGACGTAACGTTACTCGGTTACAAATCGCACGTGTTCTGACTTTTGATGTTGTTGTTACTATATTAATATGTTGTTTGTGAGAACTACCATTCCCTCCCCCCTCATTTCTTACCATCATGGCTGAACTTTCCCCTAGATCCCTCTCACACAGGGTCCAGTCTGTTAAATGGCAGTGTGGTGGCTGTCAGCTGGGCAGTTGTAAAGAGAAGAGCACCGAGTACTATGTGTACACATTCCAGTAGCAGAGAAGGCCCGGACACTGACTGTCTGCTTCAAAGGTTTGAGCTTGACTTTTCTTGAAAATCCTGACAGTTTTCTAAATCTTTAATGCCGTATCTACAACTTTTATTTCATAATTGGTTTAGAATTTATTGCTGAATATGTTAATTATTAACTGTAGGCTTTGCATGTCATGTGGCTACATTTTTTTAAATGCATGGGATTCTGTTTACATTTGTGATCTTGTGTGTAGACATAGTGGAGAGTGTTTGAAACGGTTGCTCTGTGCACTTAATCAGTGCTATTTTAGTGCCATTAGTAGCCTATGTTATTGTAGTATTTAATATTTTGAATTAGCTTTTAGTTTTATATTTTCAGTTTTCATTTTAATTCTAGTTTACATTTTAGTAATTTTATGTGTTTTTTTCAGTTTTAGATTATTTTTTTTTAGCACTCCAACTTAAATTAATTTTATTTCGGTTAAATGCTTAATTTTGTTTCATGTAAAAATGACAATGCTCTTATTTAAGCTATCTATCTTTAGAAATTCAATACAACCTATGAGTGATTCACCTTAGCTTTTAATATCATACAAGAGAAGCAGAGTGTTTTGGTTGCATCATAATATTGCAAACTCATGCCATCTAGTGTTGTGCACACTTTTGATAACCTAATTGTGGCATGATTTTTCTTTATTGTTTTACAGTTAAACACTTACAAAACTCAAGACAAAAATAAAAGGGACCATCATCTCATCCTACAAGTAGGGTCGATATTTATATCCAACCACTATAATGGGCTGTCAACTCTTACTCTTATTGTCCATTTGAATGCATCATCAACGTCCATGGGGTAAGAAAGATGCCATCACAAACACCCACCACAAACTGTTCAGGGGAACAGTCTCCTTCAATGGACCCTGAATCAGCAAGCACCTCAACGGGAAATAAGAAAATTCCTGCGTCAACTACCAATGATCCCACTGACCATTTAGAAGTCATAGAAGAAGCCGTTTCCAACACATTTACCATGGAAAGCAGTAAATCCGACAGGCCTAGGTTTGGTGCCGGTGTTCAGGCTAAAGAGAAACTGAAGTTTATTCTAGGAGCTTCTGAGGATAATTCCTCAGATGATGAGCCTTTGGTTATGGGCCAAGCCACCAAACCTCATCCCGAAAGCACAGAGACACCTAACACAGTACCTACCATGTCATCAGAAGTGCTGTCACCCCCGATTCCATCAACCTGTTTGAGGTGAGCTTCTTTTGTTGTTGTTTAAGTGTGTACATGACTGGTGTTTTAAGCTGCAGGTGTGCTGTTGACATGACATTTAGGTTTTGAAAGAAATATTTGTCTGTACAGGTTCTTGAAGACTAGTACAAACGTTCCCTTTTGGGCCTCAATATGGCCCACTATCTTGTTTTATTAGTTACCTTTGCTGTCTAGTCTTTAGACTTGCTCTTTAATATCGGTAGGGGACACTGTGCACCACATAAAAGAGTGCAATGTCAAACAGGACCTGAAGTACAGCCATATGGTCATTCTCAGCACACTCTGTGATCACGTGACTTTCTCGTGCTTGTCACCTGTTAAAGTGACATGCCGCACATTTCAGTACTATTAATGGAAGCAATGCTCCCGATGTTGACTTTCAAAGTCATTCTCATTGCGTTTCAGTGTAAAAAACAGAGTCAAAATACCCTAGACATATATATTTAAGGGTGAGTTGGGTCAAGATGTTTTGATGTGGTCTCCGGCTATTTGTGTGTAACCCGAGGGACGTTGTTTTCCTCTTCAACAAGTCGCCTACTTGACATAGGCTCAATTGGCTAGACTCACACAGAACCAATGGATAAAGGTTGATAATCTAGAGCAGGACAAGCGTATTTTGTTTTTCTCACAATGGAAGTGAAACTTCAAAGGCCAAAAGGTAAGGTCATTCTTTTGGTGACATTTGTCTACACAGATCTATTCTTTTGGTGACGTTTGTTGAGTATGTTCAGCAATTTATTGCAGTGTGCTGTTGCACAAATCTTTGCACATATATTAGGTTATATGACTTTCAGAAGCTTGTTGTAGTTTAACTGAGATTTTGCAAGAAGTTTTACTCTTTTGCAGTTAATTTTCTGGAGAGAAACTAAAAAACAATGACTGTCCATACTAGGTTTATAGCTTGTTTTTCTTAAACAAGTGGTGGTTAATAGAGGTCTTCATTGACATGGGGGAGGGGACATGAGAAGGAAAGAGCAGAAGAGGAAAAGGGAGGGAACATAAAACGTGTTAGTTGTTGTTTTTCTTCATCTGCATTATCATCTGATACTTCGCCATGGACGGAGAAGCAGGGCAAACACTCAACTGGTTTCAGTGCCTCAAGAGGTTGGTACCAGACCAAACATGCACTTTGTTCTCTAGAACCTCCCTTTTGTAAGTGGACAGTATGTTCTTGGCAAGGGTAGGCAGTATGTACTATAGAAAGGGGTGTAGTTTCTGTTGTTGTTCCTAGCAGTGTAGCATAACAAAGCAGCGTGTGAGTTTCTCTCAAGTGCACATGAGTGTTAGAATAGAGTTTTGGAGTGCATTTCAGCAAAATCCTGCACAACTCAAAACAGACTGTTCGAACTGTGCATGAATTGTTACGCAATGTAACCGGATGATGTTAGCAATGTGAGTTCTTATAATCTCTGGGAGCGGAGAATAAATGAAAACTGGAGAGATAACAGCAATGTTTGAAAGGTTCTCCCGTTGTCACATCCAGTTCTTCAGATTACAGTAAAAGCAAATGCATTTGCTCATCGTTTGTGGGCAGTTTAGACGCTGGATAATTGAAAACAGACATGAAGTCTCAGAACTAACTAGTGGTAACACTTTATTTTAGGGTCTTTTAACTAATTTGCTTATTAGCTTTCATATTATAGAATATTGGCTGTTTATTAGTACTTAGTAAGCACATATTAATGCCTTATTCTACATGAATTTATTCTACAATCCTAATCCTACCCAATACCTAAACTTAACAACTACCTTACTAACTACTAATAATAAGCAGTATATTAGGAGTTTATTGAGCAAAAAGTCATGGTTAATAGTGAATATGTGTTCCCCCGTGTTACCAACGTAACATAGTCGTCAAGACTAGGATAGTAATTCTTCAGATTTTTTTTGTAAATACTCTGCACAAAATGAGGCAGTTAGAAAAAAATTTTCTTTTTTTTTTTTTTTTTTTTACTAAGTATGTAGTTTTAAATAAATACGTTTTTTGACCACTCATGAAGACTGTATCAATCATAAACCATTTAAAATCAAAAAAGATGCCAGGGCTGCACAATATCTATGTACAGTTTTGATTATCTGCCAATATTAGAGATTCACACTAGCACTTTTGTTGGGTTCGATTGATGTTAGAGTTCATTTGGATGATGTGAACGCTGTCTTCCGAACTCGGGTACTCGCCCACGAACCATACCCGAGTCCGCTTGTTTATCTTTGCTGTCATTTAACACTCAAAGTTAATCTTTAAAAACAATAATTTACTAACAAATGCAAATGAAAAATGTAATCGCAAATGAATATCCAGTTTTCAGTATATACATATATATTCATTATATACATTATATATTGTATAGTGTTTTTATTTTGAGAAAATATTATAGAGTTTTAATAATTATAGGCCAAATAAAAATAAATATCATCTTACTGATATTGGTCTGAATAGTAATATTGGTGCCTCTCTAAATGCTGCATAGGGTAACATGCCTTATTTTGAGTTTCTTATAAAGAATGACTTTTTTTAAGTGACACAAACCTAAAAAAACACAGTCAGCATAACAGAGTTTTGTTTCCACTGATGACTGCAAAAAAAAAATGAAGTGTGATCCTGCAGGTGATCAGCAATTCTTTGCTTAGTTTAATCTGTCACCATGGTATATGGTAAATACAGTGTTATACTGTAAGTTGCATGCATCATTTGGTTCAAAACATGGGTCTGTGGCTTGAAGTGTGAAGTTAGCTGTAGTTCAGGGGTTAGAACTTCAGGGTTAGTCAGTACTGTCTGTAGCCTTTATGATAACACATTAAGCTGTGATTGGCTGATTTGCTCGTGCGAGCATTTATATTATAGCACACTTTGACAGAGGTGGAGAGTACAGAGGCCAGAAAGAAACTGTTTACATGGACGGATCAAGTTGACTTTGAGAAATCATGCTGATTTGATGGATTCTTACCTCGTATGTTTGTTTTTTAAAAATAGTTTATCATTTAATATGCTTGTATTGGCTTAAATGGTACTTGTTGGTGTTTCTCACTGAGGCTTATGTAAAATGTTTTTGTTTCAGCAGTTCCACACGTTACATTCATGTAGACTTTACATTATTAGCTATTGGGTCCTTAACCAGGTTTCCTTCTGAGATTTCTTGTACATGTTCAGATAATTATAATGATATTTTTTTGTCTGTAGGCCTAGCATGTCAGGCCCCCATCTGCTGAAAAAGGGCAAAGAACACAGGAAAATGGACGTGCATAGAGATTTCACCGTTGCCTCCCCAGCTGAGTTTGTCACTCGCTTTGGAGGAAACCGCATTATAGACAAGGTGAGAGACATGCATTTGTTGCATTGTTGTATTCCTTTTTACATAACTGTAAAAAAAGGATTTAAATGTAATATGTATGTTCATGTAATTATCTCTCTCATTAGGTGCTGATTGCTAATAATGGCATTGCTGCAGTTAAATGTATGCGTTCAATTCGGCGCTGGTCGTATGAAATGTTCCGTAATGAGAGAACCATTCGCTTTGTGGTGATGGTCACACCTGAAGACTTGAAAGCCAATGCAGGTTTACAGAAGAGATTTTTTTTTCCTTCATTAAAGTTATATTATATTATCTTTTTTTTAATTTTTATAAATCTTTGGTACTGTGCATTCATTTTCATTTGGATTTAATGAAAAAACTATGTCTAAAGTTAATTGTGCTTATCTCCAGAATACATTAAAATGGCTGATCACTATGTGCCAGTCCCTGGGGGCCCAAATAACAACAACTATGCCAATGTTGAGATGATCGTGGATATTGCCAAAAGAATTCCAGTGCAGGTACGGCCCCACTAATATCTGTCTTAGTATTAGATGTGTATTTTCCATCATTACTGATGATCATTATGGATTTTGTCTTCTTATAAGGCCGTTTGGGCTGGATGGGGCCATGCTTCTGAGAACCCCAAACTACCAGAGCTCCTCCACAAATCAGGGATATGTTTCTTAGGTATTTTTTTCTCATAATCATCTATAACCTGTTTAGCCAGCTTAGCCTTGCTAGTTGAAAACAAAGGATGTTGATACGGTTGTCTTTTTCAGGCCCTTCTAGTAAAGCCATGTGGGCATTAGGAGATAAGGTTGCATCTTCCATTGTAGCTCAGAGCGCAGACATCCCCACACTGCCCTGGAGTGGAACAGGTGAGAGATCCAGTGCATGTCATGACCTGTTGCTCGAGCTCTCTTTATCTATGTCTTTATCTCTCCTTCTTTGTCTTTTATCAGGTCTGAGGGTTGAGTGGGCAGAAGAAGATCAGAGACATGGTCGTGTGATCAGTGTTCCTCCTGAACTTTATGTGCATGGTTGCGTTAAAGATGTGGATGAAGGACTAGCGGTGCGTTTTTGCTACAGAATTTAGACTTTAACATTTGACTTCCTTTATCCTGCTAATACTGTGTTTTCTTGTGGTTAGAGTGCAGAAAAGATTGGCTACCCTGTGGTAATCAAAGCATCAGAAGGAGGCGGAGGGAAAGGCATCCGAAAAGTGGACAGTTCCGAAGACTTTCCCAGCTTTTTCAGACAGGTACATACTGCTGTGTTTTTACTTTGAAATACGCTTGTTTTATTTTGATAGAACTTCATTATTCTGTGTAGTGACATGTTTGGATTCAATGCATGGTGTCTCTGTTGTTTGTTCTTCGCTACAGGTGCAGACTGAAGTGCCAGGTTCACCTATTTTTATCATGCAACTAGCCGAACATGCGCGCCACCTGGAGGTGCAGATCCTGGCTGATCAGTATGGTAATGCCATCTCTCTGTTCGGCAGAGACTGTTCCATCCAGCGCCGCCACCAGAAGATCATAGAAGAAGCTCCTGCTACCATTGCCTCCACCACCACTTTTGAGCACATGGAGCGGGTGAGGCAAAAATCTGTGAAAATTTTCTGGCCATGTTGCATTTGGGGTTGTGTGGCTAAGACTAAGGTCTTGTAACATGGAGGAATGAAAATCACCGGGTATGGTTCTTACTTAGACTGGATCGTAAAGTCCACACTAGAGCCTAGTTTTTAACTAACTCTGATATTAATTTGGTTGCACCATTTGTCCTTAAAGCACAATGTAACTAATAGGTTGTAAGTTCTAATGTGCAGTCACATAATTTGACATTTACCCTCAATGATCCAATGGCAGCCTTCTAGTTTGTCAGCAAAAGTTGTTAAAATGCTTTAAATTTCAGAATTGTTACTTTTTTGCCTCATGTAAATAACAGTAAAAATAATAACTTAATAATGAAAAACATAATAGGCGTTCTAATATGCAAATAACATTCAGAAATAACATTCAATAAATAAATACTGATACAAAAACATAGGAAATGACATTTATTATGATTGATTTTATTTCACAACACAGAGGGATGCATGCAGAGGTGCACTGTTTAGATCTGGTTCGCATTGAAGGGCCACAAGATTTATTTACCAAATGTTCTCTGTCTTGATATGTAAGCAAGTGTAAATTTCAACATCATCATGGACTGAAGTCTGCTAGGTAAAACAGTATGCTGTTTTATTCCAATAGTTACTCATGGTCAGGGACTTCCCTAAATATTTAGTTTATATGTAGAGTTACATTTCAACTAAGCAACACAAAAATATTTCGTTTATGCCACAGCTAGGCAAAGTTTTAACTTCTGCTCATCTGATTCAACTGGCCCCTGACACTTTAATAAGTGTTTGCAATATGACTAAAATTAATTATTTGTCCTTATTAAAATAAGGTTTTTAAGTTTATTACAAACATTTATTCATCACATGCCAAACAAAACTGGTAGTTAAAAATGTCTTAAATGTTGACATTACTGTGTTTGATAAAGAAAATGCCAATGCGAAATACAGCGAACAATAAGTACAATATATACAAACATCAGCTGACAAATTTGTCCTAAAATGCTCTAGTCTTTCTTTTTACATTCTCGTGCACTCCAGTATTAATGAAAGGTCGTGATATTTTTGCGCATATGATTAATTAATCCTCATTTGGTTTTGGGAACTGTACCATAATGCTATTCATATTGGCATGCACAATTAATTTTCTTCTCTGCGTGTCAGTATGCAGTGCGTCTGGCTAAAATGGTGGGCTATGTGAGTGCTGGTACAGTCGAGTATCTGTTTTCCGAAGATGGAAGTTTCCACTTCCTGGAGCTGAATCCACGGTTACAGGTGGAACACCCCTGCACTGAGATGATTGCTGATGTCAACCTTCCTGCTGCACAGCTACAGGTAAAGCAAAATACTGCTGTCAGGAAGTAACAGAACTCAAAAGTGCTGTGTGTATGATATAGTCACCCCCTCCAATAGTGCTGTTTGTTTGTTTAATGAAGTTTTGAGGTTCTCGCTGCAAAGTATCAGGAACAAATCATATTTCGCTAAAATTATTCATACTTTGTTGTTAATATATCTATAATTCTCAAATGCTGATCATGAATTTTTGGTGCCCTCTCTCTGTAGATAGCGATGGGGATCCCTCTTTACAGAATTAAGGATATCCGTTTGCTGTATGGTGAAGCTCCGTGGGGAGACACACCTATCAACTTTGAATCTCCCGAATGCATCCCCTGTCCACGGGGACATGTCATAGCTGCACGCATCACCAGTGAGAACCCAGATGAGGTGAGAAATTAGTTCAGGTTTATGTTAAAAAGCTTGATTCAACATTCTGTACAATATTGTTTTAAAGTTTGGGGTGAAGATTTTTTTTAAATGAATACTTTTATTCAGCAAGGATACATTAAATTGATCGTAAGTAACAGTATAAAGATATTTATGATGTATATGAATGCTGTACTGTCAACTTTCTATTCATCAAAGAATCCTGAAAAAAATTTTAGTATTTCGACAAAAATATTAAGCAACACAACTGTTTTCAAAATTGATAATAAAAAGAATTGTTTTTTGAGCAGCAAATCAGCATTTTAGAATGATTTCTGAAGACTGGAGTAATGGCTGCTGAAAATTCAGCATTTTAAACTGCAATAATATTTTACAGTATTACTATTGTTACTGTGTTTTTGATCATATTAATTGAGCTTCAGTGCTATGTTGAGCTTAAGAGAGTTTTTCACTAGTGTTAAATCTTACCGACCCCAAGCTTTTAAAAAGTATTGTATATGCATAATCATGAGTATATTTTCTAAAATTGTCTAATAATGCCAAATTTACTAGACTTCTTTTCTGAATTAATTCATTGGTGTTATTTTTGTTATCCCTGCTTAATTATCTACTTTGATGTTTTTAAAACCTTTTAGAGCATTGAATACTACTTTAGCAGTTTATTTCTTCATACATTTTTTATTTTTTGTCTTCATATAAGGGCTTTAAACCAAGTTCAGGCACCGTTCAGGAGCTGAACTTCCGCAGCAGTAAGAACGTGTGGGGTTACTTCAGTGTTGGAGCAACTGGAGGTTTACATGAGTTTGCAGACTCTCAGTTTGGACATTGTTTCTCCTGGGGCGAGAACCGAGAAGAGGCCATCTCGTGAGTCCATTGAGATCAGCAGTCTTTTCTTTTTTTGCTCTTTAGAAAAAAATTAGACAGAGCTCTCTTTTTGTGCTGAATAATTAAGTTTTTGTTCCTGTGGCCTGCAGGAACATGGTGGTAGCCATGAAGGAGCTGTCAATCAGAGGAGATTTTAGGACCACAGTTGAATACCTCATTAAACTACTGGAGACAGAGAGTTTCAGGAACAATGACATTGATACTGGCTGGCTGGACCACCTAATTGCAGAAAAAGTGCAGGTAGGACCCAAATCTGGGAAGAGTATTCTCCCAAATCAGGACAAAGTGTCTCTAGGAACTCAGTTCTGATTTCTGCCAATGTAAAAAGAAAGTTGAAGTCGCTTAAGGTAAAGTGACATTTGTTTTATGTTGCTTTATTGTATGTTTCTCTTAGGCGGAGAGGCCAGACACCACGTTAGGGGTGGTATGTGGAGCTCTACATGTTGCTGATGCAAGTTTTAGAAAGAGCATGTCTGACTTCCTGCATTCACTGGAGAGGTATCTCCACTGCTCAGGCACTCCAGCATCTAAGGCATTGAAAACCTAAAGATACCACTATACTATTCTGTGTTTTAATGCATTTCTTGATTTTTTTTTTTAGGGGCCAGGTGTTGCCTGCTGCTAGTTTGGTCAACACATTCAATGCTGATCTGATTTATGATGGAGTCAAATACTGCCTGAAGGTAACATAAAACACACGTTATGAACTACGTTTGATCATCTTTTGATTTATGATTAACAAATGTGAATGTGTGTGCTTATTACGTCTGGGGTACAGGTGGCAAGGCAGTCACCCACCACGTATGTTATCATAATGAATGATTCCGATATTGAAGTTGACGTCCATAGACTCAGTGATGGTGGTCTACTACTTTCCTATGGTGGAAGCAGCTATACAACCTACATGAAGGAGGAGATAGACAGGTTTGAGAAGCAGACATTTTGTTTTGTAAACTACAGTGTACTTACTTATGTACCCACTGACGTTTATTTGGACTTTGTCATATGATGTTCAGCTATCGCATCACAGTGGGTAACAAAACGTGTGTGTTTGAGAAGGAGCGAGATCCAACAGTACTCAGGTCACCCTCTGCTGGAAAGCTGTTGCAGTATGTGGTCTCTGATGGTTCTCATGTTTTGGCCTCCCAGCCTTATGCTGAAATTGAGGTAAAGATAAGGCTAAGTATTTTACATTTCTAGGCAGCAGTTTCTACAGAATGCACTTTATCATATACTGGAAATTACATTATGTGGGACTTTTACTTTTAACTGACTTATTAGAGTGGTTGTTTGATTTTGTCTCTGTTTTACAGGTTATGAAGATGGTGATGACCCTGCATGTCCAGCATTCCGGTTGCATTCACTTTTTAAAAAGACAAGGAACTGTATTAGAGCCTGGCTGTGTAGTGGCGCGAATGGACCTGGATGACCCCAGCTGTATTCATCCGGTGATTTATCTTTAAGCTTCTCACAAGATGAAGCACATGATGAAATCCACTTACTGTTTTGTTAGCACCTTGGGCAAATGTTAAAAAAATGATAGTTGTCCCATTTGGTTGGATGGCCTAAAGATGTATTGGGGAGTTTGACTACACTTAAAATGTATGAATATGATTGCTTTATAAAAGAAAATATTGGCAATTATTGTAAAGAAAGTAATAGCTGAAGCGCACTTTTCAAACAAAACACGTTACAACAAATGTGTTTGTGTTTGATATCTAATGCAGTGACATTAATGCTTTTTGAATATATTTCATGCAAGTTTTAGTGTCCAAATACTTTTTGGGGCTGCAGTTTTTGCTTCTTTACTGGTGTCATTTTTAGACTAACACACATCTGCAATGAGAAGTATTAATTCCTGGTCTCCTCCCTCAGGTAAAGCCGAACACTGAGGCATTACCATCCCAGGAGCCTTTGCCCATTGTAGGGGAGAGGCTTCATCAAGTGTTCCACAATGTTCTGGAGAACCTCGTGAAGATAATGGATGGATACTGTCTGCCGGAGCCATACTTCAGTCAAAAAGTGAGAACACTGATCCAATGATCAGATTCAAAGCAGCATGAAAACATTGTGCACACTAGTCTGTTAACTATCCATATGTCTTTACAGCTGAAGAAGTGGGTCGACACGCTGATGAAGACACTTCGGGACCCGTCTCTGCCTCTTCTTGAACTGCAGGAGATTATGACCAGCGTGGCAGGGCGTTTACCAGTTACTGTGGAGAAAGCAATTCGAAAGGTCATGGCACAGTATGCCAGTAACATTACCTCTGTGCTCTGTCAGTTCCCCAGCCAAAGGGTGAGTGATGAAATAAATATTCTTATCTGAAACATAGATTGTGCTCATATCTCTAGACAGTATTACATATAGTCAAGTGTAATAGTCTTTATCAATACTTGAAACCTTCAAATATATATTTAGGAACCATTGTCACTAATTGGGACTATCTTTCAGTGATAAAATGTACCAAATTCTATTACGAGATATATTTACTTTGTAAAGATATTGTAATAAATGAAAGTTCTGGGGGCAACTTTCAATTTTTATTCAGTTTTTAAATCAACACCTTTCCAGATAGCAAATATACTTGACAGCCATGCTGCTACACTTCAGAGGAAAGCAGACCGAGAGATTTTCTTCATGAACACTCAAAGCATTGTGCAACTAGTGCAAAGGTGAGAAATGCCCGATGACTCACTAATAGATCCTACCTTTGCTGTTATCGATAAGATAACAAAAGACTGCTCTATTAGCCAGAAAATGTCAATATGCACCTGTTTTTTTTTTTCTTTTATTTGTTAATCATTTTTAGGTACCGTAGTGGAGTTAGAGGCTATATGAAATCAGTTGTGCTGGATCTGTTGAGGCGGTACATTCAGGTGGAGATGCAATTTCAGCAAGGTAAATGTCCAACTGTAACCTCGATAATACCGTCACAGCAGAGCTAACAGAAATTGATTTCACAAGATTTACTTTTTTTTCTTTTTCTTTTTCTTTTTTTTTTTCTTGAGACTCTATCTGGAAAAATAATGACAAAAGGTAGATAGAGTGCAGAAACAATATGGTACATTTTAATAAGACATAATTCTCTCACCCTCCCTGACAGCTCACTATGACAAATGTGTCATCAATCTCAGAGAGCAGTATAAGCCTGACATGACTCCAGTACTGGAGTCCATCTTCTCCCACGCTCAGGTCTCCCAGAAGAACATCCTAGTCACCATGCTCATAGTAAGATCCTTTATGAACTACTTAACAGTGCTTATTTATTTCATTAAGATGTGGCATTGCCAGTTGATTCCCTTCAGTTGTTATGAAAATAGGAACAGGAAGTATAAGTGTGTCATCTAAGGAGTAACATGACTCAATTCCGTAGTTAGGTTTAATGGACACATTGTGTTCTCATTTACAGTAATTTAAAAAGCAACACCTTTTTTCAGGACCAGCTGTGTGGACGCGACCCCATGCTGGCTGATGAGCTCATGGTCATTCTTAATGAGCTTACACAACTCAGTAAAACGGAAAACTCTAAAGTGGCACTTCGGGCCAGACAGGTATGCACTGAACATAAGTGGCTGTGATCTTTGACCTCTGTTGAACTCCTGCACATATGTGTTAATGCTGGTTCTGTTCAAAATGGCATATTACCATACTAATAATACTATTTAAGCAGTATGTACACTACTGTTTAATACATTCAATACATTTTTCTCAAGGAAATTAATAGTTTTATACAGCAAGTTCAAAGGTTTGGGGTCAGTATAATTATTTTAAAGGAAATTAATAGTTTTATTCATCAAGAATGCATTTGATTGATCAAAAGTGACAGTAAAAATCCCTTATATATATATATATATATATATATATATATATATATATATATATATATATATATAATATGGCACAGTACACTAACCATAACAACTCTACATCTCTCTTCAGGTGTTGATTGCCTCTCATTTGCCCTCATATGAACTCAGACATAACCAGGTGGAATCCATCTTTTTGTCAGCTATTGATATGTATGGGCATCAGTTCTGTCCCGAGAACCTCAAGGTAAAGCAGCAGTGATTCTGTTATCCTAACCATTTTAACACTTTCATCTTTTTGATGTTCTAACAAAGGCATAACAAGTCAAAAATTCTGCACCTGCAGAAACTCATCCTTTCTGAGACCTCCATCTTTGACGTCTTGCCCAGTTTCTTCTACCACAACAACCGTGTGGTTTGCATGGCTGCCTTAGAGGTCAGTAAAGCTTGTCTTGTTCTCCCCAAATTGTTTAGTGATATGTGGTCAGGACTTTTCCATGAACTTTCTCTGGAATTTCTCAGGTATACGTACGGAGGGGATATATTGCTTATGAGCTAAACAGCCTTCAGCATCATCAACTGCAGGATGGAACATGTGCAGTAGACTTCCAGTTCATGTTACCATCATCCCACCCAAACAGGTATAGCAGCAGATCTTCATATCCTGAATGGGGTTTATAATTATGTTCCAAATGCTGAAATATCCAATATTTTCCCCATGAATTCAGAGTCAATGGGAGTCTTGTGGCCAACTTTTTTCAAATATTGAAGTTTTGGTATGACCTTCATGAATGGTAGTTCATTGCTGTGGTGCTTAACAGACAACACTGTTTGTGTAATAGATAACAAGAAATTTTAACCTGTATATACAATCCACCTATATTTCCTAGACTGGATATTTCTATAAGATAATTTTTTATTTTGACATTGTTTTCTTTCTTCTGAAAGAGATCCTAACGCCTCAGCGAGCCAGTCCATGCCCAAGCCCACGTAATATGCTCTATATTTATTAGCATCTCCCTAATGAAGTAATATGTAACAGATCCAGTCGTACACACCTAACTTCCCCCCTTTGGGCTAAAGCCTGGTTTGGGTTCTTTTTACTAAGCTATATTGGGAGATAATATTGAACACAGCACTGGGGCAATCAGGTTTCACACCATTTTTTACACTGGGGTGGTTTTAGATTGATCAACTTGCTTTGAAAGAAAAATGTACAAGTGATTAGATTGCAATTATTTTTTACACATTATTGAAGGCTTTATTTAAAGTAGCTACTGAATTATTTAACATCTTTGAAATATGTCGACAAAAAGTCAAAATTGATACTTTCTTACTACACATTCATGGTCTCATTGTCAATGACTGATCAAAAGACTAAAGTAATGTATATTAATCAAAATATAATAATAATAAATATCACAATGGAAGTTAAATGAGTAATTTTTACTTTTTATTTTAATAGTAAAGCTTCAAATATAAAATATTCACAAAATATTTTTAAAAATATTTACAGTTGTATGTAAGTCAAAGCAGATTGGTCAATCACACTGAATCAAATTAACTGGGTTTTCTGTATACGAATAGTATATTAAAGGATTAGTTCACTTTCAAATGAAAATTAGCCCAAGCTTTACTCACCCTCAAGCCATCCTAGGTGTTATATGAAATTTTTCTTTCTGATAAACACTCTCTGAGATATTTTTATAAATATCCTGACGCATTTGAGCTTTATAATAGCAGTGAACGGGACCCATGTGTATGAGCTTCTGAAAGTGCTTCTATCCACATTCATCCATCATAAACATGTACTCCACACAGAAATTATTTAACAAGTTATAAAGTAAAATATCTAGCTTCTGCCACACTGCCTTCTGTATTCAATGTACGAAGAAAGTGTAGAACTCTTGCAGTTCAAACAGTTTACGCTACATCCTACACCTTCCCTATAAAACTTACGGAAAAAGGGTTTAGGGTGAGTAAAGTTTAGGGTAAATTTTCATTAAAGTGAACTAATCCTTAAGGATTGTAGCTTTAAGTGTTTTGTCATTGAATGAAAAGTGATTTCCTTACTGTTACTTTGGTGGCTAATCTGTTTTCATAGAGTTTTTTTCCACTCTAATGGAAAAATATTTCTACTAAGAATGTGTTTTTAACAAAATCACGATAGAAAGACATCCAAAGTTAAAGGGTGGCGATCCCATGCTAACACTCACCTGCTCTCATTTCAGAGGGAGCAGTCCTACTTTGAACAGGTAGAGTACAGCTCCTGCCTGCAACCAGTCAGCCTTGTGTGTGCATTACCACATAGTATGTCTGCAGCAATGCATGCTAGATACATTTACAATATTTAATGACTTGAAGAAATTTGGCCTCAAAGGGACAGTCTTTTTAATTGTGTTATCTGGATTTAATGGTTCACATAATTTGTCAATTTGTTGGGTAATTCGACAAGCCTAAATTGGCCTAAATGTGATTCCAATCAACACAGTCTAAAAATGTGGACTGTGTTTACCAATTCATTCCTGACACTTTGCTGGTTTAATTTAGATGAGCCACATAATCCGATTTCAATCAGACTAAGAATATAGAAGATTGCTTAGTATTTTTTGTATTGAAAATTTTGCTTTTTCCTTCAGCACAAGCAGTGCCATTGGTTTATGCTTGTGTCCATAATTGGCACCCTTAATTCTCTTTTTTTGCCTGTTTGCACTCTCACTCACACACACACACACACACAAAACATACACACTCCATCCTCTCCCCTTCTCAGATTATCTGTTCCTGTGAATGATTCGGGAGAGTTTCAAACAATGCGTCGTCAAGGCAGTGAGCTCTTCCTGGAGGGGGCGCTGTCGCCCCCGTGTCAGAGGATGGGAGCCATGGTCGCCTTCCATAGTTTTGACCACTTCAAAAGGTGCTTATAAATAGAGTGTTTGATTAACAAAACGGGAGATTCAATCTCATCTGTGATTTGATTGTATTGTAGGTGTTTTGATGAAGTGATCTTTCGCTTTGCGGATCCGCTGTGTGAGAGTTCTCTGTTCTCTGATGGCTGTTCCACCTTCTGTGATGGGGAGAGCTGCAAGGTTAGGAGAAACAGACAAGAAAAATTCACCTAAAAAATAAAAATTGTCATCATTTACTTACCCACCTGTACGAGTTGCGTTCTTTTGTGAAACAATTTTTGGTGAACTATTTATTTGTGTATATATGTGTGTGTGTATATATATATATATCTCTTTCAGAACATGAAGGAAAACCCCATACACATCATAAATGTGTCTATCAAACAAGCAGACACTGAAGAGGATGATGCTTTAGTATCAGCTTTCACTGCCTTTGCTCATTCTAAAGTAAGTATTTTAAAGATCGTTGAGATTTTAGCTGTGTGAGCTGGTCATTGACTTGTCTCTTTGTGTTTATTTCAGAAAGCTCTGCTCTATGAATATGGAATCAGAAGAGTGACATTTTTAGTTGCACAAAAGGTAAATGCTCATATACAATTGCAATTGCCTAAATATATAGTCAATTGGGATTGAAAGCGATTGAAATTGTAAATGCCTTTCTTCCCCCTCAGCGGGAGTTCCCAAAGTACTTCACGTTTAGGGCCAGAGATGAAGTAAGTGATTCATCTGTTGATTTGAACATTTAAAAATGTACATTATAGATTAACAGCTGAACATTTTCCTCTTTCTCTCTAGTTCCATGAAGACAGAATCTACCGTAACCTGGAGCCTGCTCTGGCCTTCCAGCTTGAGCTGAATCGTATGCGAAACTTTGATCTTACAGCCGTTCCCTGTGCCCATCACAGGATGCAACTGTACTTGGGTGCAGCTCGCGTGGAAGAGGGGGCAGAAGTCACAGATTATCGCTTCTTTATCAGAGCCATCATTCGCCATTCTGACCTCATCACAAAGGTAACCAATATTCCCAATAGACAGTATTGAATCTTATGTCCTACTTTAATAGAAGTTAAGATATATGTAAAACCTTTGAGGAACTTCACAGACATTTAGTAGATTAGAGAAAGGCAAGGTCTCATTGCACTTACTTTTTATAACTGTGTTTAAACCACAGAATGTGAATGTGGTCTAAATATTTAGATTTGTTTATTTGCCAAACATTTTTATCCAAAGCAGTTTACAGTGCATTCAATTTGTACATGTTATCAGTATGTTTATCACTCTGTTCCCTGAGTATCAAACCTACAATCTTGAAATTGCTAGCACGTTTTACAGTTACACGGCAAGCTGCAGAGACAATTTTCCAGTCGGGGAAATAAATTGGATGGGTAGCTTATCTGTTTTTTAGTTAGTATGTGATTACATTAGCATAACTCGACCATAAATGCATGCTTGATTAACCTTTGGTGTGAATCATAAAATAATGTCTGAACAGAACCATATTACACATACTAGTGCAAAAATACACTACTGTTCAAGAGTACATTTTACTGTTCAAAAGTTTTAAGATTTAAAAAAAGATTTTGACAGAATTCTCTAATGCTCACTAAGGCTGCTTTTATTTGATCAAAAATACAGCAAAAACAATAATATTGGGAAATATTATTACAATTTAAAATAATGGTTTTCTGTTTGAATATAATTTACAATGTAATTTATTCCTGTGATGCAAAACTGAATTTTCAGCAGCTGTTACTCCAGTCTTCAGTGTCACATGATCCTTCAGAAAACATTCTAAAATGCTCATTTTGTTGCTTAACAGACATTTCTTGTTATCTTTTTTGGGGAAAATGTAATGCATTTTATTTTTCAGGATTCTTTTATGAATAGAAAGTTCAAAAGACATTTACAATGTAAATGTCTGTATTGTCACTTTTGATCAATTTAATGCGTAAAAGTATTATAAAAAACTTTTATGAAAATCATACTGTCCCCAAACCTTTTTAACAGTAGTGTATATATTGATGTACGTTGTCTAAAATTGCTTCCAAACTGGCAATAGACCGTGATAATACTAATGCATAGATCTTAAATGTAAAACTTGAAATCCAAAGTTCTTATTTCATATAATAACAAAATATGAAATATGACATGCCAAGTGTAGGTTGTTGATCGGTATTTTTAGGGTATTTTTATGTATGGCCTACTAGGGATGTAACGATAGCCTTATGTCATGATTTGATACATATTGCGATATTGAACTCCTGATATGATATTATTGCGATATCTTAAGACATATGGTAAAAGGTTAACAAAAATTTGGTTTTACATTTGGGGTGGAAATGAATAGGCTGTGACTTGGTGCTGGTAACCCAATGCACAGGACAATGGTGACACAAGAATACAAATATTCATGATTCTGAAGCTGAAAATACAGAAAATACAAATATGCTTGCACTCTCTCATTGACTAAAAATATTTAAAATAATCTAGGCCACTTTTTACTGGTTATATAAGACATTTGGCATTATCTTCATCATTCTATATAGTAGTTCAATGTAGAACTGACATTAAAACTCTATAAACTTGAATTTTTTCCTCACTCAGTAATTTTCATTTTGGGTGAACTATACACAATACATATTGTCACTATCCACGATACATATTGTTGCATTTTTGTATTGTGATATATTGTGACATGATATATTGTTACACCCCTATGGACTACATAAACAGTTTTTTTTTTCACTCTTTCTGCAGGAGGCCTCATTTGAGTACCTGCAGAATGAGGGAGAGAGGCTGTTGCTGGAGGCGATGGATGAGCTGGAGGTGGCCTTCAGTAACACACCCACCCGTACTGACTGCAATCACATCTTCCTCAATTTTGTACCCACTGTTATTATGGACCCTTCAAAGGTTAGATTCAAAAACATAACCACTACAATTGCTCCTGAGCTGAGTTGCTGAGTTGTCTTCTTTTCCTACAGATAGAGGAGTCTGTCCGTTCCATGGTTATGCGGTACGGTAGTCGTTTGTGGAAGTTGCGTGTTCTCCAGGCTGAGCTGAAGATCAACATCCGCCTCACCACCACCGGAGATGTCATTCCCATCCGCCTCTTCCTTACCAATGAGTCCGGCTACTATCTGGACATCAGCCTATACAAGGAGGTCACTGACCTCACCACTGGACAGGTACAACCTACATTCACTGTAGTTCCTAATTAAAGTGCCATTGTTAGGATTATGATTATACCAGATTACACATTTGCATAACACAAAGTGTTTAAGGAAGAATGAATATGTGAAGGATTTAGACTACCATCGAAATGTTTGGGTTCAGTGTTTTTTTTTTTTTTTTTTTTTTTTTTTTTTAAAGGGTTAGTTCACCCAAAAATGAAAATAATGTCATTTATTACTCACCCTCATGCCGTTTCACACCTGTAAGGCCTTCGTTAATCTTCGGAACATAAATTAAGATATTTTTGTTGAAATCCGATGGCTCATTGAGGCCTGCATAGCCAGCACTGACATTTCTTCTCTCAAGATCCATTAATGTACTAAAAACATATTTAAAACCGTTCATGTGAGTACAGTGGTTCAATATTAATATTATAAAGTGACAAGAATATTTTTGGTGCGCCAAATAAACAAAATAATGACTTGTATAGTACTGGCCGATTTCAAAACACTGCTTCAGGAAGCTTTGGAGCGTTATGAATCAACATATCAAATCAGTGGTTCGGAGCGCCAAAGTCGCGTGATTTCAGCAGTTTAGCGGTTTGGCATGCAATCCGAATCATGATTCGATACAAAAGATTCATGACACTCCGAACCTTCCTGAAGCATTGTTTTGAAATCGGCCATCACTAAACAAGTCGTTATTTAGTTTTTTTGACGCAACAAAAATATTCTCGTCACTTTATATTATTAATATTGAACCACTGTACTCACATGAACTGATTTTAAATATGTTTTTAATACATTAATGGATCTTGAGAGAGGAAATGTCATTGCTGGCTATGCAGGCCTCAATGAGCCATCGGATTTCAACTAAAATATCTTAATTTGTGTTCTGAAGATTAACGAAGGTCTTACGGGTGTGGAACGGCATGAGGGTGAGTAATAAATGACAGAATTTTCATTTTTGGGTGAACTAACCCTTTAAGAAATTAAACGTTTTATTCATCAAGGATTAAATGGATCAAAATTGACAGTATAATTAATGTATAATGTTACAAAAGATTTCGACTTCAAAATAAATGGTTTTGATGAAGTTTCTATTTGTCAAAAAATCTTGAAAAGATAAATGTATCACAGTTTCCACATAAATATTAAGCAAAACAACTGTATACTGTATATTTCAACATAATAACGATATGAAGGAGAAGGAAATAAGCATATTTTTGAAGTCTCATAAGTACATAAGTACAAAATGTTCCACAGCACAATGTCCAGAGTTTAGAGGAAAATCAGCTCAGACACAACAGCAGCTGCTTAATAGATCTGTTTATCAATATGCTTTGTACTCTGTATTGTTTTCTCAGCTGCCCATTTTCTTCTCGTCAACATCATTTTCTTTTGAGAGTGCAAGACTAATAAACCACAACACAGGGTCATTAGGTCTAGGTATAAGGCAGCTTACAGAAACAATGGCAAATTCAAAGCCATGCATATGCTTTGATCTCTATATGTCTGTGTTCTAAAATACATCACATTTTCTCTTGTCAACTGAAACTGATTCACTACTGACTGCCACATTAGCTAGACCATCCTAAAAAATTGTTTATTTTGTGTAATATCTGCAAAAAGTAGATAGAAGCTGTACTTGCATGACTGTAAATTAAGAAATTACAAAAACTGTTTCTCTGTCCTCTGAACTAAACTTTGAGGTTAAACAATTCTAGAAGATTAGAACACATTACTACAGACTTTTCTTTTTCATTATAGTAGATTTCTTTGTTAGTATTTGCTTTGTAACAGTACAACAGTGGTCCCATTGTCCACAACAATCTGAATGATATGACTTTTCCAGTTGACGTGATTTATTGAATAAGGATTCAGGATAAGGATTTTAAAAATATTTTGTTCTCATGATTTCTACCTGATTAAGTATTTTACAGCTTGGCATAACTATAAAAATGAATATTCATAAAATGTATAAAAATATCCATGGAGTTATAGGATTTAATACATTTTTCAGGTCTTTTTCAGGGGATTAAAATAAAATGAATTAATCTTAATACATAAAATCATTTTTAATTGTTTTGGCTTATTTTAATGCTTGTTTGATTCATTTTAAGTCATCTTGAGGCCCCTTGGTTAAAAACCACTGCACAATGACAGAAGGGTCTGGGTACCTAGTTGTCACAGCTAGAAAAGAGGGTTTTGAGGTTAATGTCATCCAAGATGCCTGAGCTGTCTTTTTATTACAGTTTACTGTTATTTCACATGACAAAATTAAAAAAAATTCTCTGTTTTATTGTGTCACAGTGTTTGCATGTATTCATGTTCTCCAGATAATGTTCCAGTCATACGGAGACAAACAAGGTCCACTGCACGGCATGCTAATCAACGTACCATATGTCACAAAAGATTTGCTGCAGGCTAAACGCTTCCAAGCTCAAAGCCTTGGCACCACGTACGTCTATGACTTCCCTGAGATGTTCAGACAGGTGCGCTGATTCAGTTAAGATTAAACCAGTTCTCACTGTGATTTTTTTTATGGGACATGTTGTTGGCATGACATTACCCCATTATTCTTTTTTCTCTTGTCAGGCTTTGTTTAAGCTTTGGGGACCAGGAGACAGCTACCCTAAAGACGTGTTGATGTGTAATGAACTGGTCGTGGATTCTCAGGGGAGACTTGTGCAGATGAACAGACTACCAGGAGACAATGAGGTGCATCAAAGAATTCTTACCATTTTCCTTAAGAAATTTTCTCTAAGCCAAGGCATTATGTACACTGTTACTGCAATCCTCAAGCAGAAGGTGAGGGTGACCTGTGATTTAGCCTGGAATCATAAATCACACCATGTTTGTTGATTTAGCCAGAGGAGAACTGGCCTTGTTTCTGTCACCTGATGGAATTTTGGTTCATTTCCAGTATTGCCTTTGGCTTGCTTAGTTGAGGTTTAAAAGACTGCTCAATAGACTATTCAGCAATATTATACATTTATTAAACTAAACTGAATCAGCACTGAACTGACTTGAGCTGAATAATAACACTATATTGTTCTGTAGAGCTGCTTTATAGTCAAATTGATTTTACTTCATAACTAATGAACTTTGCAACATTCATATTGTTATTGAACTAAATTGAATTAATATTGAACTAAATTAAGCTGAATACAACATTAATTCTGTTATTGTCTTGTTTATTACCGTGAAGCTGCTTAGAAGCAATCTAATCTGTATTGAATAAAGCACTATATAAATAAATTTGACTTGACTTATACAGTAATAATTCTCTATGGACCATTTAGGAACACTATTCATCAATTAGACCTAGGGAACATGCTTACGTTTCCATAATTTGGCTTGTAAAAAAAAAAAAAAAAAAAAAATGTAAATGGAAATTCATTTATTAATTTAAATCAACATCAAAGTAAAAGCATTTGTTTGTCCTCCCTTTCTAGGTTGGCATGGTGGCTTTCCGGATGAAGATGAAGACTCCAGAATACCCAGAGGGCCGAGATATCATTGTGATCTGTAATGATATTACCTATATGATTGGCTCTTTTGGGCCCCAAGAGGATCAGCTCTTTTTACGGGCATCTGAGTTAGCCAGAGCAGAGGGGATTCCACGCATCTACATCTCTGCCAATAGTGGAGCTCGTATTGGCCTGGCAGAGGAGATCCGCCACATGTTTCAGGTGGCTTGGATCGACCCTGATGACCCTTATAAGGTGACTGAATGCATCTAAAGGGTTACGGTGTAAAATCAAACCACTGGTTTTCATTTTACAAATCTTGTTTTATGCATTTGTGCTTTGTTTTTCCAGCTTTTGTTTAAAGACAATTCCTCTGTTTTGCCCCTGCAGGGTTTTAAGTATCTGTATCTGACTCCTCAGGACTACACTCGCATCAGTGCCTCTAATTCTGTCCACTGTCACCATGTAGAGGAGGGAGGCGAGTCCAGGTAAGCCTACTGGTTTATGCACAGAAAGACCTATACCAAAAAAAACTCTCTCTTCGGCTCTTATGTGTTCAAATAATGTCTCAGGTACATCATCACAGACATCATAGGGAAGGAAGAGGGTCTTGGAGTGGAGAATCTGAGGGGTTCAGGCACCATAGCTGGGGAAACTTCTCAGGCTTATAAGGAAGTCATCACCATCAGCATGGTGAGACTTAACATCTACTCATAATTATCATAAGACATTTTACAGTATGCCAGGAATGAAACACCAATGTTTATTGTTGTTGGTGCAATATATCATTTTGGATCTATGGTTTGGACATCTAGTAACCATTTAAGTGTTAATTTTTCCTATAGGTCACATGTCGTGCCATAGGAATTGGTGCATATCTGGTACGTCTAGGACAAAGAGTAATTCAAGTGGAAAACTCCCATATCATCCTGACTGGGGCTGGGGCACTAAACAAGGTGTGGAATTTCACATCTGCAGTCACACCTCACACTCTACAGTGTCATATTTATGTGGGCTATGTTTCCTTTATTCTTAAGGATTGATGAAGCCACTTCAGTGATTTAAGTCTTAAATTCTTTAATTCTGAATGCATTTTTCTGTAGGTGCTGGGTCGTGAAGTCTACACCTCCAATAACCAGCTGGGAGGGGTTCAGATCATGCACAACAATGGAGTGACGCACACAATTGTGCCAGATGACTTTGAAGGGGTGCTCACTATACTACAGTGGCTATCATACATGCCAAAGGTAGACTGTTCTTAAACATGTCCAGGTCATATTTATTCCCAAAATAAAAAAGAAAAAGATTATAATTCACAATAATAAGCAAATGAAGCTTATTTGACATTTTTTTAATAACATTCAGGCATTTATCCCCCAAGTTCTCGTTACTGTAATTTGTAATTGTAACTGAAATTCGAATTTAAGTTTGTTAGTTTGTGATTATCATTATTCAAAATGATGATTTTTATATTCATAAAGTATTGAATGTCATTGTGCCAGTTTTTTTTTTTTTTTTTTTTTTTCAAATTAAATCAGCATAAATGGGCACAAAATCTACCATAATATACACTGCCATTCAAAAGTCAAATATTTAGCAAGGATGGCAAAGATTTATTTTGCCATCACAGGAATAAATTGCATTTTAAAATATATTAAAATAGAAAACGTTTTTTTAATTGTAAAAATATTTCACAATATTAATGTTTTACTGTATTTTTGATCAAATCTATTTAATTTTAATGGTAGAAATGTTACAGTGTCACAAAAATGGCTTTTTGTGACTTTTTATGCCAATAAATAAATCTATATAATATATATGTTTAGAATTTAAAGTGAAAAATGACCCAGTTATGATCTTGACAGCTATAAGTAGTTTAGGTTTGATTAGTCCAAAAGACAAAAGGGCAGAGAATATATTTTGTATTGACTGTCATAGCATGTTTTTTGTTAGATTTATTAACCTCAAGCTCTACTGGTGTTTGCTGTTATAATTTAGAGCAATCGAAGTCCGGTCCCTATCATGCCTCCTACTGATCCAGTGGAGAGAGAGATCGATTTTGTTCCCACAAAAGCTCCCTATGACCCTCGTTGGCTGCTTTGTGGACGACCCCATCCCAGTAAGAATCAAGTTATCCACACAAACGGTTACATACATTTCAACACATACTCTGGACCTGTCTGCATGGGAGCTCGGGTTGATACTTCAAACTCAGCCTTTCTTTCTTTGGAATTTGTGTTGATAGCTGTGAAAGGAGCATGGCAGAGTGGATTTTTCGACCATGGTACGTTTATGGAGGTGATGGCTACCTGGGCACAGACAGTGGTGGTAGGCCGAGCCAGGTAAGAACCAGAACATCAAGCGAAGATGTCAAATGTCAAACAAACAAACAAACATTTGATGTAACTGAATATTCTGAGCTGAGCGAGACTGTGAATGTCATACAGGCTTGGTGGGATTCCTCTTGGGGTCATTGCCGTGGAGACCCGCACAGTTGAGGTTGCCATTCCAGCAGATCCAGCCAACTTGGACTCAGAGGCCAAGGTAAGAGTCCTAACTGATGTTTTAGGCCCAGACTGTGACATCTCTCTGGAATTTTTGCAAAGCACTGATTGTGTTTGCTTTTAGTATGTCTCATTCATTGTTTTCAGTATTGACATAAAGTGTTCTTTCTGTCCCAGATCCTTCAGCAGGCCGGTCAAGTGTGGTTCCCAGATTCTGCGTATAAAACTGCACAGGCTATTGAGGATTTCAACAGGGAGAAACTTCCACTTATGGTGTTTGCCAACTGGAGAGGCTTCTCTGGAGGCATGAAAGGTATATACTGTAGCTGGTTTTCATGTTTTAGTTTGCATTTTAATGTGCATGACCATTCACGAGTTTGAGGTCAGTAAGATTTTTTTGTTTTTGAAAGAAATACAGCAAGGATGCCTTAAATTGATCAAAAGTGACATTGATGGATCAAAAGACTTTTAAATTGTTACAAAAAAATCTATTAAAATTTCTATTCATCAGAGAATCCTGAAAATAAAAATGTTTCTTGAGTACCAAATCAGCATTAGAATAAAGTATCATGTGAATTGTATTAATATTGCACAATAGTACAATTTTTACTGTATTTTTGATCAAATAAATGCTTCCTTGGTGAGCATAAGAGACTTCTTTAAAAAATTTGAACATTATTGATTGCTCTGTATGTCAGATATGTATGACCAGGTGCTTAAGTTTGGTTCTTACATCGTGGATGCCCTGCGAGAGTTCAGCCAGCCTGTACTGGTCTACATCCCTCCTCATGCTGAGCTGAGAGGAGGATCATGGGTCGTTATCGACCCCACTATAAACCTTCAACACATGGAGCTCTATGCAGATCGAGAGAGCAGGTGAGCATGTCAATACAGCTTCCCTTAAGCACTCTAAAGTCTTTCTGCCCACTGATCTCATTTGATTCCTGTCTCCTCTCCAGAGGGGGTGTTCTGGAGGCCGAGGGAACTGTGGAGATAAAGTTCAGAAAGAAAGACCTGCTAAAGACAATGCGAAGGACTGATTCTGTGTATTCTAACCTGGCTGAGCAGCTAGGTACAGCAATTAATCACACACGTTTTCTCGATGGCTCTGGGAATATCTACTTTCTGTGACACACGGTTTACTGTTGTACTCCACGTAGGCAAGGCGGAGTTATCAAGCCAGGAGCATAAAGACCTGGAGGCCAAACTGAAGTCTAGAGAGGAGTTCCTTCTTCCCATCTACCACCAGGTGGCAGTGCAGTTTGTGGACCTTCATGACACTCCTGGAAGGATGCAGGAAAAGGGTGTCATCATGGTATAAACATAAGAAAGGCAAATATTAGGCACTTAAGGCTCCATATGTCACTGTACACCCTTTTATGAAGACATTTTTTCCCCATAGCTTCGGATCATATCAAAGACACATGCAAGAAATATAGTGGCCATTCTGCTTTTTGACAATAACCAAACCCAATGTTTTCAGGACATCCTGGACTGGAAAAACGCTAGGTCATTCTTTTACTGGCGTTTGCGGCGACTGCTGTTGGAAGAGGTGGTGAAGGGGGAGATCATACAGGCCAACCAAGACCTGAGCAATGGACACGTACAGTCCATGTTGCGCCGCTGGTTTGTGGAGACAGAGGGGGCTGTAAAAGTAAGTAAACTTAAAGGGTACATAACACACAGAGTTTCAGCCAATCTCATGTTAATCTTGAGTACCTATAGAGTAGTATAGCATCCTTCATATCTCCAAAAAGTCTTAAGTTTATTCAGATTTATAAAAGAAAGATATGCTGTATTGAGTCTTTCCGAAAACAGCCGAGCTCCCAGAGGCGTGCCGTGGGAAAAGCTAAAGAGTGACGAGCATGCGCAGCTTCAATGGTCAGCTTAACAAATGTATTTAAACACACACAATACACCATTGCATTATCCCTGGATAACTTTTGATTCATTATACGTGCATGTTGTTTAAATTATATGCACTTACGCGCCAATTGCCAACAAAACAGACATTTGAAGCAGTTTTACTCACCACCGGCAGTTCAGACTCATGACTGGGATCTTTTATCGCTGTGACCGCTCCATCTTTCGGTTTCAAACGATCTGTAAATCCAGCATAGAACTGGGCCTTGTTTATAAAACCATAAGCGCCGATCCTGAGGGCTTAGGCAGCCACGAAAAAAACACAAGCTATTCTCCATTCATTTTAACCAATAAAAAAGTGATTGCAACTTTCAGACATGACTTTATCCTTATTTTGATAGTTAACTGAAGGCGGTTTCTTTGGTTATTTTAATGACATATGTCAAGAGCGCATCAATGTAATGCGTGAGCACAAATCTCTCAGCTCCACTTAATGCCGGGTTCTTTGGGAAGCAAGGTTATCGTTCCCTCAAAAATAAAAACTCACTTCTTTTGTGACATTGTTGATTCATGGTCTAAAAACAAAGTGATAAATTCTTTCTCGAGCAAGTCTTGTGCAGCATTGCCGATAGCTTCCGTAACCCGAACGAACCACGCTGATGGGCGTGCTCTTGCTCTCACCCTCTGGTTGATGTGCGCATAAGCTCTTCCAGGAGAAGTGCCAATATAAGGAATTTCACCCTTTAATTACGTAATGCAGGGCCATACTCGAAAAAAACTGTCAGAAACATGTAGGAAATCTGAAAGAGTATATTTGGCACAGAAATACTCCGTCATACGTCTAACTCGTTTTTTGAAACTTTGGCCATGTTTATCATGAGAATCCAACTCTTTAACAGTGTAAATAATTCAGAATGCATGAAATAGCATTAGAGACACCCCCCCCCCCCCCTTTAATGGAAGATTTTTTTTTCTGTTTTCTCTCTCTCTCTCTCAAAACCCAGTGGTTGGGTTAAGTGTTTGCCCAACGTGCTGGGTAGTTTTATTTAACGCAACTGTTGTATAAAAATTACTGTATTGCTTGCTTAAAATGAACCCAAAATATGCTGTAAATTAACATTTATTAATATGTTTAATAAATGAGCATTTATTAATAAGATAATGAATAATAAACAATAAACATTTATTAAATTGCTTATTAATAAATGTACACCTTTTGATTATTATTGTTGCCTCTAGGAATTATGTGTCTGGTTTTTAATTTCTCACCTATTTTGGATTCATTTTAAGTCAGCCATATAGTCATTTTTAATCAGTAGTTGGGTTAAATAAAACTACCCAGCAGGTTGGGCAAACATTTAACCCAACCACTGGGTTAAAACAACCCAATTGCTGGGTTTGTCTATTTTCAACCCAACTTGGGTTGTTTTTAACCAAACATTTTTTAGAGTGTAGTAATGTTGCCTTGAAATAAAATAAGTTGAAGTTGAAAAATTAGTTAAATTACTAAAACTGAAATAAAAATGAAAGTAACAAAAACTGATGAAAATGATAAAAACAAATAACAAAATTGCTAAAAGTTTCCCTAAAATTAAAAATATTAATAATAATTCAAAATATTAATAAATACTATAATAATACTAAAATAACACTGGTGGACAGTATAGTCAAGAGTTGCTAACTCTTATAATGCATCATTATCTAAACTACTAAAATTTGCAAACTTGATCATGAAAAAGTTGATATGTGTCTCATGTGAGGTAAATGTTTGACAATGGGATCTTTTAGGCATATCTATGGGACAATAACAAAGTGGTGGTAGAGTGGCTGGAAAACCATCTGTCACAGCAGGATGGAACACGTTCTGTCATCAGAGAGAACACCAAATACTTAAAGAGGGACTATGCTCTCAAACACATCCGCAGGTAATTTTCTCCCACTTCAATTAGTCATTGAATTGCATTTTCTCATAGATGTATTAGCATACAGTACTGTTCAAAAGTTTAAGACTTGGAAAGAAGTCTCTTATGTTCACCAATGCAATATTTACTTCAGATATACAGGGAAAACTGTAATATTGTGAAATATTATTGCAATTTAAAATATCTGTTCTCTATTTTAATATATTTTAAAATGTAATTTATTTCTGTGATAGCAAAGCTGAATTACTCCAGTCTTTCTTCAGTATCATATTTTCCTATGTCATTCTAATGTGCTGATTTGGTGATCAAGAAACATTTCTTTTTATTATAAATGTTGAAAACAGTTGTGCTTCATAACAATTTTGGGGAAAACTGAGATTTTTTTCAGTATTCTTTGATGAATACAATGATGAAAAGAAGAGCTTTTATTTAAAATTGAATTTTTTATATATATTAAAAAAGAAAGCTGGCAATGTAAAAGTCTTTATTGTTGCTTTTGCTCAAACTTTTGAATGGTAATATTGTTTTCCTCCAGCAATCAGAAAAAAAGTTCCCAAAGAAGCCAAAGTATCAAGTTTTGCATTCAGCTCCATTCTGGGTTTTTATTTCTCTAATCTGATATGATTACAAAATTTAGCAAACCAGTACTAACTGTTGTAAAGTAACAGTTGAACTCCAAGTCAAATTTACCACTAACACAGTGACCAAATAATTGCCAATCAGTCAGAGCAGTTGTAACAGCAAACCTTTTTTAAATCAAAGTACCCGTAAAGCAATTTTCTCATGGACTTTTTCTGCACTATATGTTTAGCTTAGTCCAAGACAACCCAGAGGTGACTATGGACTGCATCATCCACATGGCACAGAACATCACTCCCTCACAGAGAGCCAAAGTCTGCCACCTGCTGGCAACCATGGACAACACCACCACCAGCTGATCACATACATCTACACATAGAAAGGACATGTCTTTTGAGAGTGTTGTATGATTAAATAATAATGCTTACAAACAAACAAAAAAAGAGTTTTTGGATCAAATCATTGGTCAGTAGCTTTAAACGCACAATTTCAAATGTCCAGCAATTACATAGTCCATTACTCAGTTACTTTTTGTGTGTGGCTCACATTGATCATGTTAGGAGAAACCAGTATATAGTATTTATATATTCACGTTTGTGCCTTTGTGTCAGTTTTTTAGGGGTAATTAACATATGAATGTACAATAAGCAGAAAAGACTGAAAATTACATTATTTCATAGAATATCCAATGTTTTGAGCGCACATTCATGCTGTATGCCAGTTCCTCAGGAATGTATGAAACAATTATTAAGCATAAAAAAAAGTATTAAATCTCTATTATAAGAGTAAAGTAACAGTATTATAGATATACTAAAAACTGAATCACTGTGTAAATACCAGGGTAATTCTTCATAATAACTTTTATTTCTAATAACATACAGTTGTTATCAGCAAACATGGCTATACAATATATACTGTAGTGCTTAGTGAATTGTTAATGTACATTCAAATTGTTAGAAATGTCATTAAACTTCGATTCATATTGAATGTACATTAATCTGCTAAGTGTTATATGTGAGAACATATTAATGAAAGTTATTATAAAGCATTATCAATATAAGTGCCACTTTATAATTTAATGGCTTGAATTTTGGTTGTCTGTATAGTTTATTTAACGTGACTGCAGGTTATTCTTCTGTTCATATGAACGCAGGTGCAGGTTGTATGAATGGATAAATATGTGTACCTTGTAGTGCTGTACTGTGCTCAACTGATTATTCTGATTAAAGAAATCTTCTTGATCAGATTTGTTGCCTTTAATTGATTTTGTGTGCTTTTAAAACACAAGTCAGATTAAGACGAGTCTAAACTCTAAGTGCCTGACTGTCTTTGTTGACTGTATATCAGAATGTTTTTAAATGAAATAATTATGCATTAAATATTGTATGTTTTCATCTTGGAGTTGTGGTCATTTTTTCAATTAATAATTATCTTTCTCTTATAAATACACATGGGTTGAGTTTTTTTCGTTCAGTTGTGTACATATATTATTTGCTTTGTTTTTGCCAAATTATTCTAGCCAGCCACACAGTAATTGCAGGGTGGCATTCAATTTATGCAATATATTAATAAGACTAATAGCCACCTTGCAATATAGTTGATGCATACTGTATATGCTTGTCACGTATGTGCAGCTGAAATCTTTGTCAGATGTTAAGAACATTCTAGCCAAGTTAAATGAATACATCTTTCAATCTGAATGTGAAATTTTATTGCTTGCATTTGAAATATTTAGATATGTACAATAAAAAATGATTCATGTCACCATTTCAGCTCTTTTCATAAATATAAATAAACATTAAAAGAGCAGATACAGTGTCTATCACATTACAACAAAAGACACACAGCTACAGTTACAAGACTAACAATTAAATGGACGAAATGAAAAGTTTCTTTTATGGTACAGAAAAAAGCTTGTCAACAAACCCAAAATCATAATTCCCGTTATTTTTCCTTTGTTCCTTTAGCGTTGTGATAACTCGCAATTTGCATTAGGTTTATAATGAGAGCAGCACTGTCATTACTTACGATGATGTTTGGCCACAATGCCAGTATTGCGATCTGCACTGGACTGTTCTATAGAAAATTTTTAAACCCCTTATAAATCACACTCTCTCACCATGAAAATTCTCTAAAAAAACATAATTGCTGATTTGGTCCCTTAAAATCCAATGCATTCAATGCTATCAATATAGTCAATGCAAATTTCACCACCGAACACTGTTACATCACCATAAATGCTATAGGATTGAAAAGCTTTATAGATCCTGTGGAGTAAAGCTCAGCTTGCTTTATTTTTTGTGGGTGCCATTAAAGCAAAACTATAGGCTTTGTTCCTCCTTGTGTGTTCATGTACTGGTTAGAAAGGGCATCTATGGCTGAGTATGAAGAGTAGAGGCCTGTCACCTGCAGGTCTGGGTAAGGCAGTCCTCCTGCATTGGACACAGGCGTGACATTGCCAGTGTCCAGGTCACAGTCAGACAGCCGAAGTGGGGAGTTACTGAGAGTACCTAATGCCTCCAGGTTAAAGCTGTCATCCTTCATCTCCTCCCACAGGTTTCCTGTAATCAGAAATGGAGAAGTCTGTTAGATATCAGATTAGAGTGGAGAAACATCCAGTGGCTTTCAATACACAAATTAGTTGATCATTTTCTAGTTAACGCTTACCTTGCCATGTGAAGTCCATAATACTTGGGTCCAGCGCGTCCACCTCTGAATTCATGTCAGTGTGAATCGTGTAGAAGTCGCTGTGTTGTTTGGCAGGATGCTGGGGGCGGGAGCTGTTTGTCATGTCAGGGACGGTGTGGAGTGGGGGTGTTTGAGCAGGAGCAGGGGAGGCCGGAGCCAAGCGAGACTGATTCTGGAGCTGCAGTTGAAGGTGCTGGTGCATGGGTAGACACTGTAGAGACAGAGTGACCACTGGCTGGGGCTGCATCTGAGCTGCTATCGGAAGGGTCGGTCCTGGTGGGCAGCTGGGCAAGCGAGTCATGCCAGTATCAACGGATTTCTGTCTGCAACTTTCCGGTCTGTCTGTAATGAGTTTGTCTAATTCATCTGGTAAAAAAAAAAAAAAGTAACAAAACAGGACAATGTTAATGACAGATGTTAACTAGATTTTTTCATTTAATATTCTGCTCTAGTTTCTGTACTACTCTAGCTTAATCATGCATCTTTGCACAGTGGTAAAAAAAAATATTATCGCTTTAGATAAAATGTCGCTTATTTGCTAAATAAAGGATGGAATACACTGCATGACTTTTTACCAGAGTTTAGCCCCCGACTTACAGTCTGAAGGAGTCTGCAGATTTTGGGCAGTTGGAGTTGACATATTCACTGAAAATCTTTTTTTTTTTTTTTTTAGCTTCAGACTATGATTCCATCCAGTTGGAGAATATCAAACATGTTTGATATTTTGAGTAGATTTTAGAGCACATAGTTTTCACTTGTTATGCATCTCCTAGTAATGATGTGAATGCTTCTGTGTAAGTTTGTTGTGTCTGGAGCAACTTGAACGTCTGGTAGTAAGCGATAGTTTAGTGTATGATGCACAGTTTTTCTCTGTAACCATATACTAAGTTGGTAAGTGGATGATGCCTTGTGTTCTCTTGTGTTCTTTTCCGATTTCAAAAGTTGTGTAGTGTATTCCTGTCTTAAAGGGATAGTTCACCCAAAAATGAAAATTATCCCATGATTTACTCACCCTCAAGCCATCCTAGGTGTATATGACTATCTTGTTTCAGGCAAACTTAATTGGAGATATTATTTAAAAATATTCTGGCTTCCAAGCTTTATAATGGTAGTGAATGGGGGGCTGTATTTGGAAGCCGCCCAAAATGCATCCATTCATCATAAAATAATCCACATGTATTTTAGTTTTTAAAGTTTTAAGTGAGTATATTTTTCTTACAAAAACCCATTGCTTCACTTCAGAAGGCCTTTATTAACCCCCTGGAGCATGGATTATTTTTATGATGGATGGATGCACTTTTGGGTTTCCAAATACAGCCCCCCATTCACTACCATTATAAAGCTTGGAATATATTTTAAAATGTATCTCCAATTGTGTTCATCTGAAGGAAGATAAGTCATATACACCTAGGATGGATAGAGGGTGAGTAAATCATGGGATAATTTTCATTTTTGGGTGAACTATCCCTTTAAATGTAATGAAAAATTCATTGCCATGATTCTAGATTGTTGTGTGTGGTTGTCAGAGCATCACTTTGTTAAGGTGTTTCTAGTAGTTCTTAATGCATTTCTGTGTTTGTAAGGGTTTTTCTAGGTTATTGTGTACAGTCCAAAGACAAAAGAGCCCACACTGAAGTCTATGATATCCTGGTCCCCAGATATTGCTTGATGACCAGAATACCAGTATAATCAACAGAAGTGTCTAGTAGTATAAAATATTATAAAGATGACCATTATATTAACAGCTGTCAATACAAGATGAAATTGCCTAGCACTGAAAATAGTAAAGAGATTCGAGACCTGGGTTGGCCATGCTGCGACGGATGGCTGGGAGATCTTTGCGTTTCCATTTCTGCATCTCTTCCTCCATCTTGTCGATCTTTGCAGGATTGAGTGCCCAAAGACAGCCTTTTCTGGAGGAACCACTCATCTTGTTCTCCACCTTCTCAAAGCACTTGTTCAAGGACAGGTTGTGGCGTACAGAGTTCTTCCATCCATCAGGTGCTGTCTGTGAAACATGGTTATCGACAATATACTGTAAGTAACATTTATTTGATTCCATGGCTTGTTGGCTCAGTCCATCTATTTTCCAGTGTGCTTTTACATAAATTCCTTACCTTGAAATAAGGGAAGTGCTCTTTCATAAAGCTGTAGATCTCACTAACAGGAAGGCTGCCTGTTTTGCTGTTCTTCAAAGCCATGGCAATCAGACAGCTGAAAATAGATGATATCAAATGAAGTCAACTTGAAATAAATGAAATATTTTTCCCTTCCCAGAAAACGATGTTTTTCAGAGGTTGTGCAGTGAATTTTAACTCACCTGTAAGAATAGATGGGTTTAGGGAAAGTCTTGGGCTGCAGGTCCTGGTTGTGAGCAGTAATACGAGGCTGAGGAAACAGACTCTGGCTGTTGTAGTTGCCATAAATTCCACCGGGAGAACACTAAGGAATATAACAGAAATTGTATTTTTATATTATATAATATTAAATATTACTATTTTGAGCAGTCTTTACAAATCATACAAAATACTGAACCAACCTGTTGGTTTGCCTGAGTGAAAGTGAGCACTTGCTGAGGGGCGGTTTGGTACACTGATGTGGCACAAGGAAACCCAGGGGAAAACTGGGGCATCTACAAAAACAACAGAACAAATCTATAAACATAAGGTTATTTTAGCTCAATTGCAAATGGTTGTTTAGTTCTGAATGATCTTGGTTTTATACGTAGTCTGAATTAGTTTGAAATGCTGAATCAGAATCATCACTCACGCTGTTGATGGCCAGAGGACTGTGTTGCATTTCATTCTGCAGATGAATCGCAGATCCTGCTCCTCCCGCTACTGTCATGCTATTCAGCTGAGCTGTAAAATTTAGCAAAGTGTGAGTATTCAAATGTTTAAGTTGGATTTGGTTTATAAATATAGATTCAATCCACAACTAAAGCACGAATTATTCATTTATTTTTTTAAATAAAGAACTGGGTCAAAGAAACCGAGTCTAAAGGTTTGGAAGACATAACTTCAGAGTGAGCACAAAATGGCAAATATTGCTAAAGTGAATAAATAACAGCAGCATTTAATTAAATCATTGGTTAAGGTGCTAAGCTAAGATAACCAATCTGATGTTAGAGATGTGGTGAGTGAATTCAGGATATTTTTTTCTGGCATTTTTACCTTCGTTCACGCTAACAATACACAGTGTATAAATCTCCTGACCTGTCTGCCGCTCCAGCAGGCTGTTCTGAGCAGAGCTGGCGAAGTCGGGCCGTCCACCCCCTATCTGCTGCAGCCGGGGTACATCCACAGAGGTGAGCCAGGACAGGGACTGAAGATCACCAGGCAGCTCGTCCTTCAGCTGTGAAGGGTCAGTAGTCAGGAGTCTGCAAAAACATAGTATAGCACTCAGTACTGAAACACAAATGAATGAATAAGACAACGACTGTAGCACAAAATGCACTATAACTGTTCAATTAAATTTAGTTTTACTTAAATGCTTCCAATGGTCATTGCTAATATTAAATGGTATTATATTTCGCCTACATCAACTAACTCTATTCTTTTCTTATTTTTCAGGTTTTCTTGTGAATAGATGAGCAAAGTCTTCTTGTAAATCTATTGTTTGGGAATAGAAATAAAAATACTCTCATCCTCTGATCTAATCCAGTGCAGGGAGGGTTATTTACTCGGCCATTTCTTCATTTGCACTGAGCATCAAGAGAGCAGAGAAACCCTCTTGAATTCTCTCCAGACTTCCCTACAAACTCGCTATTCAGTCCAATAATTGGGGTCGCTATGACAACCCTCACTTTTCAGTTATTTTGTGTGTCTGGACACTTCAGTGCCCCCCTCTCCATTAAACCAACCTCTAAAAGTGGTCAGGTGACCACTGCCTTCTTCACTGTCATTGGCTGAATCATATGTAAACAACGCATGAGATCATTTGAAACATGGGTATGTGGCACACGTTGCCTGCAACAGTTGGTCCAGCCCCATTGAAAAATGATCACCTATTGTGTCCCAAACGACAAATCTGCACAGCGGCACGTGGCTCTATTGTTTCCCCCCCTCAGACCCTTCCTTGATTGTCTTTACCGTTTTTTTTTAACCAACCCCTTGCATTAATCTACTGGAATGACAGGCCTCACACAACAGAGAAAAATAGGATGCCATCTGTTTCCCTGTCCCTTTCCACCCAACCCCTGTCCCCTTCTGCCCCATCCCCCCCCGCCTGGAGGCATCAGACAGTACCTAAGGGGGGTAGCTGGGAGGGGGTAGTTGAAGGAGTTGGAGGTCAAGCCACACTGCACACACAGTCTGCCACCTGAATAAATTACAGCATTGAAGGAAGAACTTGGGGATGTGGCCTTGAGCACCCTGGTTGCTCCAGTTTAGAGCTTCTGAATAATTTTCCTTTACACACACTCGCAGATATGAAACCTTAGACACAATTAGTCAACACTACACTGTCATGAGCTTTGAAATGTCTTCCTATCGCCATACAAAGACATGAAAAAGACACCTTTTAAAGGGAATGGGACGGTTTAACACCTGGCTTTATGAGACCTGCATCTTTCTGATGAGTGTTAATCAGTCTGTTTCTGTTGATTGTTATTATTTAATGGAATTAAACTGGATTTCTCTGCCCTTTCATTATATAGCTTAAAGGGATAGTTCACCAAAAAATAAAAATTCTGTCATTATTTACTCACCCTCCAATTGTTCCAAACCTGTTTGAATTTCTTTCTTCTGCTGAACACAAAAGAAGATATTTTGAAGAATATCAGTTAACCCAACAGTTAATGGACCCCATTGACTTCCATAGTATTTTTTTCCATACTATGGAAGTCAATGGGGTCCATTAACTGTTTGGTTACTGACATTCTTCAAAATATCTTCTTTTAATTATTGGTTTCCTCAGTATTAGTTTTGTAAGCCAATATTAACCTACAACATTTCAAAAGTGTTATTTAGCAATGAAACATTTGTTTTCATGAATAAATGTTATAAGTTTGATAGCCCTGTAAGTTATTTTGGATAAAAGTGTCTGCCAAAAGCTTATATTTAAATGTATGTAATTGCCATGATTATTGTTTGACTCCCTCATGTTTTGTTGAATATATTTTATATTATATCTATATTTTAAAACTGTTTACATGATATAAATTTAAAATAAGTTGAAAATTATTTACACAAAGCCTGAAAGATCCAACAGATCAACTGATCTTGACATGACTATAGCCGACATTTTAATGTTGCCAAGAGCATGCATTTGCTGTATTGCCAGACAACGGCTGCGCTGTAACTTCAGAAACATTTCATCTGAGAAAACGAATGAAATGTTTCATCTTACACTGCAGGTCTGAGATTGACTTATATTCTGTTGATGCAAAGATATAATAAAGGAAAAGAAGAATAATGGTATTCATTATGGCAGTGATTTAAAAACTATGCTTCAGTAATTGGGAGAGATAGGTTTATTTTGGAAAGAATTCATAACATGCCACATAAACTCAAATTTAGGATCGTCAAGAAAATAGGGCCTACATCCTTGTACTTGTTAGCATTTCTGAAGTCTAATTGTAAACCCAGCTGTGTATTGTACAGTTTACGGTCATTAGGGTGCAGTTATACAAGTGGAAAAAAATTATTTTATTTGCTCATTGATGCAAACCATTACGTGTCCCACAGAAAGGGGGAGGCGGGCGCACACAGTCACGGTTTATCACAGCTCAAGTCGCCCTCGTTTACATTCTAATTGGGAGCCACTTCTCCTTGGTGACCCGTGGGGGCCCCCTCCAAGGTCCTCAATCCCTCCGTGTGCCGACAGCGGGCGTGTAAACAGAGCTGATGCTTTCTGACAGATCCATTCAGAGCAAAGATGATGTATTCTCTCGCTCCTTTCTTTTTTCACAAACCCCAATTCCCTGCCTCTCAAATCACACCTTTATTTTACAGAATAGGGAAGGTGGAGATTGTATTAAGATTAGCAGCGCTCTTCTTCTTCCCGAAATTATCTTTTTATTCTCTAATCTGCTCAAGGTTCAAAAGCAATGGGTTCAGCCATCAAAGGAAATCACCCCCTACCTGTAGTCTTGTGCAGAGGTGTGGTGACTTTGTCCAGGGTTTTCATGAATTCCCGACATCCTGCTTGTAATTCCACTTTCAATCATCTTCTGGCAGTTAAAATGCAAGTAAAAGAACCATGCGGAGCAGAGAATAAAAATTATTTTACAAATGTGCATTTGGCGGCAAGAAAACACAAATAGGCTACATATAGTACAGATATATGACTTTTTCAACGTGTGAGATAAATGTTTAAAAATAACAATCTGACTGAAGTTTATCACATGGCCACAAAAGAACACATTAATTTGCGAATAGCGAATATTAATAAGCGATGCCAAACAAAAACAAAAAAGGGGGAAATCCAAAAAAGGATTAAATTTTATATATGTATGTATATATATATATATATATATATATATATATATATATATATATATATATATATATATATATATATATATATATATAAAGAAAAGATACTATTTTATTTAAAATTGAATGAAATTTTGAATCCAGTGTTGAGGTGATTTTTGTTTTGTTGACTAAACAGGGATCATCAGACGTCATCAGTCACCGTTACCTGTCAGTCTGCTCGCGCGTTTCATTATTTAATCTCATCAGTGTTGTATTTAACAGAAAACGTTAACTATTTCTTACAAATAGACGAGAAACTTTTTGCAGTTGCTCTTCAAAACACCAGGTAATATGTAAAGTCAGACATCAATATTCAGGCTGTATAATATGTCAGTCCGAAACAGGTGCGCAGCCTCTTGACTTATTTCAAAATAATTAATATAAACACCAAATAAACAGCTTCTTACCTGTTTCTGCTGAAGTTGTTCTGGGGTATAGAAAATCTTGGGTAACCAGACGTAGGAAAGCTCTACTGTTGGTCGGGGCACTTGTTGTCCCGCAAGAAAAAAACCGTTTTTTAAATTTCCCTCGTCCGTGCGGTTCGCTCTTGACGGACATGCGCACTGTGCACACGCAGCGCGAGCCGTGACGAAGGGAGGGGGTCTCGTGCTCTGACTGACAGCTGTTGCCTTGCCTCCACAATCACGCAGATTATCTGTCAGAGCATCTCACCTACTGTTTCCAATGTTTTTAATTTAATCAATACTTTTCTTCCTCAGAGACTTGTTTTATTTCTTCCGTGTTTTCTCTGTGCGGTAGTCCACAGGTGCGCTTTTTCAAGTCCGGTGCAACTTCTCTTCCACAAAAATAAAAACAAAGTTTTCGAGTTCAGACAAAATCCTCTGTCTCTACTGGAGTCATCGTTTTATAGACTATAGATTCCTATAAACTCGAAGACAAACTCCTATAATCCAGAGACCTGTAACAAATTCAGCAGTGATTTCCATGTTCCCCTGTAACCATAGGCAACGCAAAATAATACAAATAACAGTTCCCTGATATTATTGTTCACCTATCTAAACGCAGGAACATTGTTTTTTGAACAGCCCTAAATAAAGACACATCCTCTCCGTGCGGTTCTGTGTGATATTCTGTCCTAATAAGAGCTGTAGTTTTCAGTCTACTGCTCGTGATTTAACCGCCTCTGAAGCCGCGTCGTTTGGTTACACTGCGGCGGGAAAAACGCACTGAGTGGCGCGCGCTGGACATGACAGACATCACACAGATATGACAGGCTCGCCTCCTGGTTGAAAATGCAATAGCATGCAGTGAGTTAATAGCTCTCCTGCGTGTGAAATAAATATGAAAGACAGCAAATGATATTAGGAGCACGTAAAGTATTTTAAAACAGTTTACAGTATTTTATTTGTAACCTAGAAATGCTGAGTTAAACAAATTAACTACGTGCACATATCTAATTATCACGGTGCTGCTTATAATTACAGGTATTATTGTCTAATTAACAACAGTGAGATTACAGTTTACTATATTAAGTATAAGTAAATAGTGGCGAAAAGAATCCAAGGCAACAAACAGAAAAAAAAAATAATTCTACAGTTCTTCATAAATTTAATAATGTCCTATTTGTCTTTAAACATAACTTCAGGAAACTTTTTGAATTTTGAGATAGGGGTTTCAAATCCTGTGGGAAGTGATCCGGGCGATGTCGTTAATTGACTTGAACCACATGGGACACTACAGATGGTAAATCGCGAAGTCACAATGGTTACAATCAATGCGCACTTGCAACGGACAAAAAGACGCTCCAAAGAGAAGAGCGCTGGGTCCTAAAGCCCGTGTCTCTGCTGTACTAGGACTGCATGCCGTATTTGCAGAGTTTGTAATGTTAAAGGAAAAACCATGTAAAAATGCTATATAAAAACCCATCAATCGCTTACCTTATTACAAGGTTATTTTAGATTAAACAAGACGCATCACATTTGATTTTAATTTATTGAAATTTAAATCGTGTTATTTTTGTTATCAGTTATGTACGGTTTTATTTTACATCTTATGTTGTTAAGTTAATGTTTATTACATTATTTTAGTGTTGTGTTGTACCATGGTGGTGTTTTGTGTTTGTGTGCATGACATTGTGCACCTTTTAGCCTTTTAGCAGAGGTGCTACCTGAAACCCATGCTTAAAGGGATAGTTCACCCAAAAATGAAAATGTTGTCATCATTTACTCCCCCTTGAGTTGTTGCAAACCTGTATGAATTTCTTTGTTCTGCTGTACACAAAGAAAGATATTTGGAAGAATGTTTGAACCCAAGCAGATCTCACCTCCCATTGACTGCCATAGTATTTTTTTTTTCCTACTGTGGTAGTCAAAGGGGGACGAGATCTGCTTGGTTACTGACATTCTTCCAAATATCTTTCTTTGTGTTCAGCAGAACAAAGGAATTCATACAGGTTTGGAACAACTTGAGGGGGAGTAAATGATGAACGAATTTTCATTTTTGGGTCAACTATCCCTTTAAGTAAAAATACAAATACCTTACTGCGAAAATGGCTCCATTACAAGTTACAAGTCACCAATTTCAATATGACTTGAGTAAAAGTCTTAAGGGCATTTTACACTGTGCTAGTGCGCTTAACCCCGTGTTATCGTTGTTCTAAACACCGCTTTTAACCCTGGGTAAAGGAACGTTTCACACTTGTAATTTAGAAGCGGGGTTTCACCGCTTTTTACCCAGGGTTAGCACCGCTTTTGTGGTGTTAACCCCGCATTGTGGTGCCAAACTTGTGCAGTGTGAAACGACGCGGTGTTAGAATGACTAGATGCTTAGCAACGGTTAACAAATAGTGTGCAAGCATCATATTCACATGCTTTAGACAGTCACAGAAACACTGCGCATTGTATAAATAAAAAGGGAAAAAAAATGTCAAACACTGACAGAAAACGCAACAATTTGATTGAAGAAGAGACCTTTTCATTCTTATATTTATAGTCCGAAATGTCCATTCAGTATAATCTCGATAGTCGGCAGTCAGCAATACAAGGACGCACAATGCTAGTGCTATGTAAACAGCAGCATGTTTCGTTTATCCAATTAATGACGCTGACACCACAAATATGCAAATAAGAACGTTAACCCAGGGTTTAGGAATGTACAGTGTGAAACGTCAGTTTATGAATACCCAGTATTAATTTTTAACCCTGGGTAAGTTATGAGCAGTGTGAAACGTGAAGCAAGATAACCCAGGATTCCATTTACCCGGGGTTTAGAATGACCCAGGGTTACCCATTTCAAGTGTGAAAAGCCCTTTAGAGTATCTGCGGCTGCAGCCATATCCTCATCTCCTATAACACATGTGATTCAGCAACTACCTGCTAATGCACTCGCATTCATGTAAAGTAGCCTTGTTCACAAGATGGCTGTTGGATTTACCGGTTTAAAATGTTATTTAATTTTTATTTATTTTTTGTTAATTGCTGTTTTAAATTGAAAAATTTACACTTAGGCCTACTGTATTTTTTCAGAATAACAACAGAACCACAGCTGCCAGGTTTTTTTGTGTGTGTGTATTTATATTACGCTGATGGTGTTTTTGTCTTGTATGGACTCTGTCTATTAGCCATGGTTTATAGACAGGTCAATTTTGCTGAAGTTTATTTTAAGCAGAGCAGATTTAGTGGCTGAAATAGGTTCATATATTATCATTTTTCCACTTTTTAACAACTAGCCTTTTATATATGCAGCTTTTATTCCTCCTATTATCGAAATTAGTTGAAACTCTCTTTAGAAGTTCCCTCTTCCTGTTGTTAACCAAAACGGTCATCCTGCATTTAATTGAAACTTACCACCAGTTTTAGGATTGTCTTTTGACAAACAGGGTTATTCAATTGACAAACAGAAGTAACAACACTGTTTCACACTTAAGTTCGAGTTGTTTTGATTTTGAAATTGTTTTAACCCACCCACTTGTAGAGTGAGGTCATTCTTCTTCTGTTCTAACCTCCATTGGTTCTTTCTGTTTCCTAGACTAATGAGAGACCCTGAGTGACCTTTAGGATGACCTCTCCCAGACTAAACCCAGGGTGACACTGGACCACAGCATGAGGAAGAGCCTAAAGCATTGTCTCAAGAAGATCTGTCTCTGATGGGTCAGAAGGTTCATTAGGAAACCTTAAAGAAGTGACCACATGGTGGAGAGTTTTGTCCATTGAGAAATGATTAGCAACAACACTTGTTGGTTCTGCTGAATCAAGCATATGAAGAAAGTATCTAAAACAGGTTAGCAAAAGGTTTTACACTCAAAAAGTCTCAAATTATCTCACTCTCGTGACATTTCAAACATGTGTGACTGTTTATCTTCTGTGAAACACAAAAATGGGGTAAAAACAAAATTGATATTCTGATATCTATATGACCAAGGAGTAAGGTGAAATTCTGATTGCAATGTGAATCATCAATAGACCACTTACATAAAATGCATATATTATATCCATTGCCACTAATTTTCCAATAATATGTCTAAGTCAGATGATATGGATAGTTTTATGATCAATAATCTGTTTTATTGTGGAGGGACAAAAAATATAATGCAATGCAATAAAACGATGAGTGAGAGATGTAGAAATAAACATTCAAAAGCCTGATGTATCATTTTTGATACTCACATTTTAACATGATTTTTCTAAAAATGATGCATGGATAATCAAGTAAACCTGAATTGCTTTGGTCCAGTAAGCGTTCATCTAAAAATGTAAATAATAATGTGGCGACCAGGGTGGGCGAGAGCCGTGAGGGAACGGCGCGAGGCCGGTGACGCAAGTGATAACAAGCATCACCTGGGAGGCGCACCGGCCTTGAGTCTCTCACGGAGGACCTCCGGGAGCATAAAAGGAGGAGCGACGACCGTGGAGGACGAGAGAGGACCAGGCCTGGACTTTATTTTATGGTTTATTATGTTTATTTACTTTCGTTTTGTTTGTTTATTTTGAGATTAAAGTTTTGTTGAATGTTCGCCGGTTCCCGCCTCCGTCTTCCCATTTACGAACTGTGTTACAAATAATATTATATATTTTATATTTATAAAAATATATATTTTGATAAAATATAATGTCAAATTTATTCTTATACATACTTTATAAAGATCAGTAAAGACTTCACAGCAAAACTCACATGACCTGAAGGTGGACATTTTTACAATTAAAAGGCCTTTTACTTGCTAAACATTAAACTATCAGTCAGATGGCAGACGTCATATAGTAGGTTGTGTATAAAGGCTTTTCAGCAAAGGTTTGAGCAATAATTTGATCATAATTTAGAGGCCTTAAAATGTGAGAATCAAATATGATACAGTACTCTTTATAGGGTTAAACTACCTGAATAAGAGGAGGTGGGTAAAGAATTTACAACTCTTCAGGTAAATAAATTCTGTGCAATGCCTTATCATGTTACAAGATTCAGTGTGTTTGTTAAACATGATCACACTGTGATTAATGATATTAATACAACTTAATCTGTATGCCAACATCACTGACTAGCAAAAATGCAATAGTGTGCCTTGCCATACATAGAGAACATTTGTAACTCTCAAATCAATTGAGTGAGCCCCCTTGTGTTAGTGGTCACCTCCTATTCTTCCTGTTCTCTTCTGACCCTCAAAGTTCCAGTTCAAACACCACGTCTTGGGGGTCACCAATCAGGTCACCTCTTGACACTAGTCTTGACCTTTGGCCATATCAGCAGGTCATGGCTGATCTAAACTCTGACAGGGAGAGTAAATGAAAGCTTTCTTCTCTCTGCTATTCATTGAACATCTTTAAAAACAACTTGTGTTGTCCCACTTGGCTTATATCAAAACGGCTGTCTTTTGGTTGATTTGTTTGAAGATGCCTCGGACAACCTCTATAAAGAGTACTTCAGGAACACTCACAAGGGCACGTAGAGAGTATCTATAAATTGAAAAGCCACTTCAGATAGTTCTAAGGTAAGTCTGGAAGCTTTTACTGAATATCCATTAATTAAAATTAAACCAATAAGAATATGATGATTACGGTTATATACAACCCTAATCTTTTCTAGTTATTGTCATTTCTAGCTCAGTGTTCACCAAGAAGCACACAGCAAAAAAAACTGATGAAACAGCTCATACTGAGAAAAGAGCACATGAAAACGAGAGAGCGAGGTGGGACTTTCGGTGGGAACGCAGCAAAGCCGGTGTTATAATACACCCTTATTCTCCGCTTGGAATCTCTAATGGGAAAATCAAGTGCTGTGACTCCTGTATAATAGGATTTGCCGGGTCTCGTGCTGCATCAGGGCCCAGTGGGCAGCACAAAGCCTGTTAAGGCTGGACAAGCATTACTAGAAAGGGGGGTGTGGAGCAGAATGGGCCTGTGGTGTAAGGGGGCGAAGGTAGCCTTGACAACAGAGGTTGTGAATGGGACAAGTGTGAATATGACTGTGGATAGAAGGGTGTGTGTAGTCCTACCTTTACAGTGCAATGGCCTTGGCTTCTTGCAATAGGTACAGAACTATAAGGCCATATATGAAAGCAAACAATTATTTTGAAGTTTAAAAGAATATTCCAGTTTCACAAGTTTGCTCTTTTCTCAAAGACATTTCTCAAAATATCTTCTTTTAATGTTCCACAGAAGAAGGTGAGGTGCTTATATTAGAAGTGAATGATGCCAATTGTTTGATGTTTATATACTTAGTTTTTAAATTATAGCCATAAGGCATAAACAATATTTGTTTTAACATGATTTTACTATATATAAAAAACACTGATCTTTTATGTGTAAAGTTATATCCAATGACCATCTCCATGACAATGCAATGCCATAAACCCTAAAACAACTGTAAAAACAATGATTTAAATGGCTTTACAAATCAAATAATGCACAAGTGCTGACAGAAGTCTTAGTGTTGTTGTTTTTTTTTTTACATAAACTTCACATTTCTGCTTTTAAATTCTCAAAAAATTGCCCCATTCACTTCTGTTGTGAGTGCAACACTGTAACTTTAAACGAGGGATACATTGCTAATGGTTGAGCTTAACTTGTATTGAACCCGAAATATTCCTTTAGTCAGGCTTAAGTTGTTATAAATAAAGTTCAAGTGCACTTTAATGGAAATGGACCTTGTTGAAAATTAGCAAGAGTGACACTGAACATCACATGTCAAACTTGACACTGTATATCTCTCACACTTGAGATTCAAGGCAAGTGCTGTAGGAAACTCAATCTTTTCTACTGGATTATTTGGGTCATTAGTGTAGCGAAAAGAGACACCAGTCAGTCGTCTCAAGCATGAGTCAGATAACAAGGCAAAGGCAAAATGAGGTTGGGCTTAGTAATAGTCACTGTCTAAAACATCTTAAAGTCTAGTCCATCCAAGAACCACATGAAGCAATTGTTTGTTGTCTGCTAAATAAAAGGGGAAGCTGTGATTGAATGACTAACATATGCTGGTTGAATCTTGAGCCAGCTGGCTTCAAGTGGCCAAGAGGAGTGCTGCCCAAATGACAACTTTATTGTGCGTCTCTTTCAAACTCACTGATTGAATGCACAGTGGTTAATTAGCCATTAATCTATTTCCCTAATCAAAGATCAGAAACAGGAGCCGCTCTGTTGTAAAGTTTGGTTTTACCGAGCAGCGGTAGATGACTGGGGGAAGGGTTGATATCCACTTTTAGCCAGATCGTGTTTCTGTATCTTTGTGTTACACCCAGCGCAGTGGTAGACACCTAGGTAAGCACTGAATAAGATCTCTGGTTCTCTGAACCCCCTCCTGACTGGTCCATGAATCATTAAATACCCAGGCCTTGCAACCAGAACATGGGTCATTACTGTGAAGAGCACAGCAATAATAGATGGACATCCTCTCCGCGTTTGAGCCACCTAAGCTTGAACCGCTTGCATTCCTTGTTAGAAACACTGAAATTATCTTTTGAAGAGTTTTCAGAGAAGTTTCACTGAAGATTCATTTCTAGATTCACTGTGGAATTTTAGGTCGTTCCATGGCACGTGTTGGGATGGTAGGATTTGCTTGGCTCTAGCTCGATGTGAAAGGATTGTTTAGGACAAAGTTGGTCTGGATGCGACTAGTTTCCATATTTTGATCGGCGGCTGAACCAATCAGCTTACAAGATGCAGGTAGGATCTGTTTGCATGTATCTAGAGATATTTGATATAACTGCTATTATCTTTACATCGGCCAGCAATGTACTTCAGCAAAGAAAGCAATAGCATATAAATAAAAGCAATGATGAAAAGGAAATATCAAAAGAAAGATCAAAAGAAAGTAATACATTTCAGCATTCAAAGTGGCCATTAACATGCTCTCATACTCTTTTCAGTTTCTACTTCCTGTTTGCTTTTATTCTGTACACAGTTGACAATGAAAGCTACAGTGCAGCACAATATCCAATTTGTCACCCAGTTGATTGATCACAAGCTGTAAATCTGTCAAAACTTCAGAGAAAGAGAGATGTAACTAGACCTTGCCGTTCACTTTAGGAGAGTGCTACTATTGCCCATTATGTCTAGTCTTTCCTTTTCTTGGCCAGGCCTGCTGAGGAGTAGAATGTCTTTACCATATCTTTCTCTGTCTTCCTCTCTCCTTCCCTCCCTCTCTGATTTGGTTGAGGTCATCTCAACTCAGCCGCGCCTGACACTTTAGACCAGGCTGAAGGACCATCTCTTAATTATAAGACAATAGCTTTACTGAAGAGCATCTAATGTGACAAATGGACGACCAGTTTTGTGATTTAAATACTTTATTTTCTTTAAAAGGCAAACGCTGAAGCTTTTAACTAAAGAAAAGGGTTTTGATCTCTTGGCTTTGGGGGTCAATTTTGTTTTTGCATTTTGTACAGGCTATGCAATCATTAAAATATGGTTGACCTTAATAGTTTTGACTGTTTAATGCAGTATATTTAATTGATTGGGAATTATCTATTATAGTAGATAGCCCTTTATTAGTAGTAGATTTGTTTTCGACGTAATTATGTGATTAGAATATCTGGACACACTTGACTGAAAAAACTTAGGATGTGCTTGACTGAATGTTTCTTATGATCTATTGATGTAAAGGCTTACGCTCAAATGCTTGAAATTAAGTATTTTCATAATTAATTTGGGAAAACAATGTATTTAATAATAAGGAATGGGTGGGTGTGTCCAAACTTTTGACTTTATATATGAACCATACAGGTTGCTCAGACATATGAGAGTAACTGCGTTCAGTTGCGTCTCTCATTTGAGAAGAGGAACAGGCTTTTCCTGTGCTGATGTCCATGAGTCTTATCACACTGAAAGTGTCACACTATAAACATTAGCATCCCCTCTTTCCATTGTTCCTCATGTGACATTGAGTTCAGCTTGTTCCCATGTGGGGACAGAAACTAGAGAGGGGGAGTCTCCACAATAATGCTGAGATTGAGATTGGTTCTGACATCTCAAATGGGGGATCTTCAATGATATTGTTCACCTGCCCCTTTGGCTTAAAGCAGGGGGAGAGGGGGAGGGGCATGTTTTGGGGTTGTCGGTGAGGACATGAAATGGTGGGGAGCGTGAAGTGATGTGAGGTGGTGGGTGGTGATTCACAACTTAGGGGTGCATGCGGTGGGATGAAAATTTTATTGGCGGACAGGTGGACGAAAATCTCCCATCTGAGAAATACACCCCCCTCCCGAACACACAGCACCCTTGATTACGGTGTTCATATAACTGTGGCGTTCAGAACAAGCCTCCATTGTGTGCCCCGAGGGCATGCTAAATGAGTGTCTCAGAGAGCAGCGGGACACAGACCGTTACAGCACAATTTAGTCTGTCCTGTTGTCTCAAGAAGGCCTCATTTCAGAAGCTCTCAGATCAGACAAATATAAGCAACCCCCTCCCTCCCTTCCTCTGTCCCTCCTTCCCTCCATATCTCCCTCTTTCTCTCTCCCTCTTCTGCTCCTTTGCCCTCTCCCCCTCTACATCCAACCAGCCCGCACCAGCCCAAATAGGCCAAATCTCATCTATTGTCCTGGGACTGCCCAGTGTGAAATTCGGTGTGACATTAAATGTTTTCTAATGAATAAATTTTGAAAGGATATGCAGAGAGAATATGTGTAATGGAATGTAGACTGCATTTTAAAAGCTTCTTCATTGTCCATCGTCTTTGGAATTTACAGGACAAAAAAACTGGCCTCTTTCAGAGCTAATGAGGTTTATGGGGGTGAAAGGGGGGCGGAGGAGATTTTGGGGGCTTCTAGTCGTTAGATTAGACTTAGTTTTTTTTTTTTTTCCTTTTCAGTTTCTTCTTCTAATTTGCTATATGAAAGTCAAATATCCAGGGTTCTAAAAAATGTGGAGGACAAATTACAGGAAATTTCTGAAAAAAAAAAAAAAGTAAGGACCACTGCATGGAAATCCTAAAATATCTTGCTTCTAAAAATGCACAATTTTAATGCATGCCTCAAAAGTTTCTTTCTTACACTGAGAAATACACTTCTCTTTTGTCTTTACTGAAATATGTTGACAGACACTGAATTGAGGAAGTAGAGCAAATTAAACCCCTTCCTGAGTTCCAAAGATTTATATGCATTAAGGTCCTAGATGATTTTGGACAATGTAGTAAATTCATTTACATTTATTCTGTTCATTTACACAGGTCACACTTTCAGATTTCTAATGGAGATTAGATATTGATTAAACCTGCTTTATTACGGATATTGATATTGGCTTTGGAATATTTCAGTGGAGTGAAATACATGCAATTTTTGCTTTCATAAGTATCTCTCAGATCTCAAGTTGGAAGATATGGCTGCCTGAAGTGTATTGACTGCTGATGTGTTCTGTGGAAGAAATCCAATCACAACATGCAATTTAAATGGGTTTCTTATAACGAAAGCAAAGCTGTCAGTCATAGGGACAGGAACATAGTCTACTCATTGCAGATGATATCTCATTACAAAAGCCTGTACAATAGAGAACAGCATTATAAAGTACTTAGTTAAACATCAGCAGGGGATTATGCGGTTGGATGATCGTGACTTAATCAGAGACCTTAGACCCCGATTCTCGGTCTCAGACTCAACATGACAGCAAATCTATTAATGAAAGGGTGAAGAGTCACTTGACTCTTTAGCTGAAGAAATGCATTTTTATAGCCAATTCCATTTTAGTCCTCCGATTTCTTCATCTATAACCAATATTTCATGAGAAATGAGTTTTGACTGAAACAGATTTTTTTTGGCCTGTTTTGCTGCTTTAAAAACTAATCTTCTGAACCTAACGGATCTAGAATGACACAGTCCTATAGACTTGGTCAGTGTAAACAAATTGCATTGCGTCATGGTCAGTGTTGTGCTTGTCTGATTGGCAGAAAGGAAAGGTTAAACTAGGTCAGTTGGACTTGGAGGGAGCCTTGATTGCCAGAGACCAAGTTGGCATCCAGGACTTTGTGCTTCTTGACGCCCACAACAGTGAAACAGCCTTCCTGGACAATCTGAAAAAACGTTTCACAGAGGATTTGATATACGTGAGTGAAAAACAAAGGTTAATTAGCATTTTTATTTATTTTGATTGTATCTTTTATAAATCAAAAGACATCTCCATACTCACAGACTTACATAGGTACTCTGCTGATATCTGTAAACCCATACAAAGAGTTGGACATCTATGCCAAGAAACAAATGGACCTCTACATGGGAGTGAACTTCTTTGAACTTCCCCCTCATATGTAAGTGTGTAACTACACCTTAATTGCCAAACCAGTCAATAAGGCATTTTAAAATAAAATAGACAATTTTGTACATCTTTTGTCCTTTTCAGTTATGCATTAGCAGACAATGCCTACCACACCATGCTAACAGAAGCCAACAACCACTTTATTTTGATATCTGGGGAGAGCGGAGCAGGCAAAACTGAGGCCTCCAAGAAGATCTTGCAGTACTATGCAGTCAGCTGCCCTAGTTCCACCTTACTCGACACAGTGAGAGACCGCATGCTCATGTCCAACCCTGTACTAGAGGTCAGTCCAACAGTAATATTCTTAGAATCTGCCATTCACTATGTATGTAATGCATTCATCAAATCTGTTTTTAGGCCTTTGGAAATGCAAAAACGATGAAAAATGACAACTCCAGCCGTTTTGGGAAGTATATGGACATCCAATTTGATAGCCAGGTATAGATACCTTACTAACTTCATCTCATCAATAGCTAATATTGCATGTTAAAGAAGGTTAACACTTGATTTTGAAGGGAGATGCTGTTGGTGGCCACATACTCAGCTACCTGCTGGAAAAGTCTAGAGTGGTTCACCAAAACCATGGTGAGAGAAACTTTCATATCTTCTACCAGCTGGTGGAGGGAGGAGAGGAAGACCTACTGAGGCACCTGGGCTTGGAGAAGGACACTAAACGTTATAGTTATTTAGTGCAGGTAAACCCCTAACCCTAATTTTAAATCTGGTGTGCAGAATAAGATGGTTGTGGAATTAAGTAGAATCAGACTTGCAGTGTTTTTATAAATACATTTGTTGTCTTAATAGGGAGAATGTTCCATTGTCAGCTCTATTAATGACAAGAACGATTGGAAAACTGTTAAAAATGCATTGTCTGTCATTGACTTTGATGCTAATGACATTGAGGTAAGGAGAAGTGCAATTTTTAAAATGCAATATTTTTTGACAGTTTAAATGCAACTATGATGGGCGATGCCACCTTTGACCATAAACAGATACTATTCCTTTAATATACTAGCACCTCTTTGGGATCATAGCTAGTGTGCTCCATCTGGGGAACGTGCACTTTGATGGAGACACCAAAGGTTATGCTACTTTAAACTCTAATGCAGCTCTGCGCTGGGTATCCAAGGTCAGTTTTTGGTAACACTTTATTTCGATAGTTCACTATAGACATTCTATGAACTATAAGTAACTTTGCAACTACATGTCAACTACCAGTCATTAAAATATTAGTAGACTGTCTGCTTAATATCTGCTTACACTTTGTTTTGATGGTCCCCAACATACATTCTGCTGACAACTTATTCAACTTATTCTATTAACCCTGACCCTAATCTAACAGTCTACTAATACTCTGAGTTAGTTGACATGTACTTGGAAATTATTGAGTTCATTGACATGCATTTAGATATGTAGCAAAGTTACTTATAGTTAGAATGTCTAAAGTGGACTATATCGAAGTGCAAACCATTTTTTTAATTATATATTGCCCTTAATTATGTTAAACGTTGACATACGCTAAGTTATCACACATCTGTATAACACTCCTTTTTTGTGTTTATGTTCAGCTGTTAGGGGTCCATGTTCAGGTCCTTCATGAAGCTCTTACATTCAGAAAGATTGAAGCCAAATCAGAGGAGGTAAAATAAGGGCAATTGTGAAATGTACTAATGAAATGTACTGTCTTTAACCAAAATCCTTGTTGAAGCAGGCGATAACGGTCTTTCTGACTCCCAGGTCTTGAGTCCATTTACTGTTGATCATGCTATCTATGCCAGAGATGCCCTGGCCAAAGCCATCTATGGTCGTGCCTTCACATGGCTGGTCAACCGAATCAATGAGTCTCTGGAGAATAAAGTAAGAGGACAAATTACCATTTGAAGCCATTTGATGTTTAGTAAATCTAATGATAGAATTTAGCTGAAAACCACTGGATGGTTTGTTCCATTTAAAAACATGGCTTTTAACAAGATTCTACCTGACATGCAGCTTTAAAGAAACTATCACAGAAACCTAAACAACTTGCTTCATTCTTTACCAATTTTTTTTTATTTATTTATTTTTTTAGGATTCTAACAGGAAGACAGTTATTGGATTGTTAGACATCTATGGATTTGAGGTATTCACTGTTAACAGGTATGTGTTTGGAATTAAGTGATGATAGATAGATAGATAGATAGATAGATAGATAGATAGATAGATAGATAGATAGATAGATAGATAGATAGATAGATAGATAGACAGACAGACAGACAGACAGACAGACAGACAGACAGACAGACAGACAGACAGACAGACAGACAGACAGACAGACAGACAGACAGACAGATAGATAGATAGATAGATAGATTTTAATTAATAGAATTAAAAATAATATTGTAATAATGTTATACATTTTTGTTCATTTTATGTCTATGTGCTTAGTTTTGAGCAGTTTTGCATAAACTACTGTAATGAGAAGCTACAGCAGCTCTTCATTCAGTTGACGCTGAAGGCTGAACAAGAGGAATATGAAGCAGAAGGAATTGGGGTGAGTTAGAGCACATCAATCATTTATCATTCAAACAGATTATTGCATATCATTATGGAATGATATCCTAAATTTGAAAAAGAGAATAAGGGTCATTTTCTCTCACTGTGTTTTAGTGGGAGCCGGTGCAGTTCTTCAATAATAAAATCATCTGTGACCTGGTGGA